>NC_084466.1:26882750-27208000 GCF_027409185.1 Cynocephalus volans
GTGAGAGAGAAGATTTTAATTACTATTCATAAAATGACATAAAAAAGATTAAAATGTGAAGCCTCTTTGTAACATCAGTAATTCCATTTTGCAAGCACTTGTTTTTTAATAGGGCAGAAAAATCATAGAGCATTGAGTATAGAATTTAAATAGTGTGTGCAAGATCAGCAAGAGAGAATTAAGGGTTCTGAAAAGCTTTAACACACATGAAAATATTCATAAGGCCACATGGTGTTCCATGGAATTGTTAATGCAGTAATGTAATTCAAAATCATTGTGTAAATTAGATTGCCATTAATTTCTACTCAAATACTTGAAATACATTTTAACTGAATAGAAATTATATCAGAAAAAAATGTTGTGATGCTATCAAATGTGATTAAATTAGGTAAGAACTTGTATTAATCTTCAGAGCTTATTTAGAATTAAGATGCTATTGCTCATTTTGCAGAACTATGTCAGGAAAAACATTTTTAAGAACATAATATAATCCTTCTTTTCTCTATTTCTTCTCTACTCTCATTAGAATTTATATGCTTTACATTGTTCTAATGTTAGGGTCACTAATTTCATTCTTTTTTAAAAAAATCAATTTAAAAATTAAAAAATACCATGAAATGGACAGATTGTAAAGGTGGTCTTTCTCAAGTTGACTGAAAGAAATAACTTTAATCTTAAAACTTTTTGAACAAAGAATTTTCACATTTTTTTACATGTTCTGTTTTATGCCTTAATATTTACTCTTGTCTCGAGTATACAGAAACAGTATTTTTCTATCATTTAGTATCTAAACATGATTTCTACCTGGGGAAATTTTATATTATTATAATTGACATAAGGATTCATGTTTACATTGGCACCTATTACCAAAATGATAGAACAAATGTACAGTGTCTCCATAGTTGATAACTGTATCTTCTGGAAAGGGGAGAGATGCTTTTCTTTAATAAATAAACCCACATAAGGTGTAAACACAAAGCTTTTAAATGTTCCATTATTTCAATAAACATTTACTAAACATTTTTTTAAAAGCACTCTTCTAAGCAATGGACTCTACAAAAAATGCTTATTATTCTTGTTCTCAAGATATTAAAAATCTAGTAAAGAAAACAAACATACAAAATTCACTGAAATTCAAAATTAAAGTAGTTTTAAGGGAAGAATTAATAAATTCTACTGAATACATTAGAGAAACCAATGAATTGTATCTGGGAAGGTTATAAAAATCTTCCCATAAGTAGCATTTTAACTGAGTGTTGCAGAACAAGTATTAATTTAATAGTTAAAATGCTGTATAAAAAGACAACAGAGGGAAAAAAAAATAAGTAAAATCACTCATCTCTTGCTAGGTTGAAAAATGAAGGGTGCTGTAATTTGTCTTGGCATTAGGGCGGTGAAAGAGGAATGACAGGAGATATAGTAGGAAAGGTAAATTGGTAATATAGGTACTTGTGATGATAAAGAGGCAAATCTGTCCTATTCATTCAAAGTTTTCAAAATATTAATAAGCTCTTCAAAGAAAATATTACATGTATGCCCACTATGTAAGACAGAAAAAAATGTCTCAAGAAATTTATTTAGGGCCGACCCTGTGGCTCACTCGAGAGAGTGCTGCGGGGAGCGCAGCAGCGCGGGGAGCATGAAGGCTGCGGGTTCGGATCCTGTATAGGGATGGCCGGTGTGCTCACTGGCTGAGCATGGTGCGGGCGACACCACGCCAAGGGTTGCGATCCCCTTACCGGTCACACACACACAGACACACACACACACACACACACACACACACACACACACACACACACACACAAGAAATTTATTTAGATCTTAAAACCTTTACTGTTTTGTAGTATGTATTATTTGTGTGTATGTGTGGGTGTGTATCTATCCATGCATTGCAGGTGTTTGTAGGTGTCTGTGTGCAAGTGTGTTTGTGCAAGAGTGTGTATGTCAGAGTGAATAAATGTGTACACGTGTGTGATTGTGAGAGTAGTCATATGTGAGTATGTGCATCTCCGAGTGTGTGCACTGCATGTGCTTGAGAGGCCTGGGTTGTCTATATGAGTGTATATGTGTGTTGGGTTATGTATGTAAGTATATGTGTGTGTGTGTGTATGAAAGTTGTGTATGTGTTGAGTGTGACTGTCCCTAAGCACCTCTTGGAAATACCATGGACATGTAAAATACAATAGGATCAACAATAACGGGGGAAAAGAGAAATCACCTAAGAAATTGAGGCTGAGAACCTGTATATTATGAAAATATTTCACGTACGTATTACTGGAGAAATAAGAAAGATGGATTGAAAATATGAAGAAGTGAAGACATGAGATAATACAAGCCTGAAATACTAAAATGTTATTGAGAATGACCAAGATAGTGCAGATAGAGGAGCAGATTTTAGAAATAACACAAAATAATCAAAATGTAAGTGTGGAATAGTGTCCCATATTAAGAACATTTTCTGATACGTGACAAAGGAGTTTTTAAATATCAAAAACCCTTGTATTTGTCATAATAGCTCAGTGAGATACTAACCGACTTAACTATTCACTTTTCCTTCTCATAGATTATTATGCATGTCTGGCCCTACTTCTCAATATAAGTTACAAACACATCTGAACTGCATGATATTGAACCAATGGATATGTATAGTCAAGATATAAGGTCAAGGTATGTTTCTGTGCATCAATTTTACTTGAGGAAAGTTTTGAAAATAATTGAATTTCTTACCTAACATTCTGAATTGAGGGGAAAGCCAAAACTATTTATAGTAAAAAACAAAAAAACAGAAAACAAAAAACAAAACATGGTTGCTTATTTTTGGTCACAAATATTAAACAGGTAGTCAGATATAGAGCAAATAGCAGGAAAATTCCAAATGAGTACTCAGTTTGATGAGTTGCAGGAAGAACGGTTTCATAATCTTCAACTGAATGCAAGATATATCAACAATATTGAACCACGGTACATACATAATATAGATGTCCAGCCTTGAAGGAATTTTTTTCATCTTGCATGACTGGACTGATTTGTCACTTTTCAATGTGAACAGGTACTAGACTTCACAGAAAAAGAAGCTCTGGAACCCTCTTTGTCCTCCGTAGCCTTTTCAGTTCATCAGAATGGACTCAACTTTTATTCTGATCCTTATGGCTTTAATTCTGCTGCTTTTTCTTACTTTTTCTTCTGACGTAAGGGTCCACACAATCTTTTCTGCTATGACTCTGACTCTCCTACCTCCTGTTGGCTCCTTAATGCCACCTCTATCTACAATATTAAGTGCATCCCGTACCTAATTCTAATGTTACCATGAGCCCAGACCTGCTAATTTGAAGTCAGGCAGCAAAATGATTTGTATATGAATCCTTTAATTTATATTGTATTCAAGCTAAGATTGGTTAAAAATGTATCTTTTGCAAAATAACTAAAATATTTTAAAACAATAACCAATGCATGCGATTTTTTAAAATATTTTTTGAGAAATATCTACATAGAAATATATATAACTTATGTTTTATAATCCATTTATTTATGTTTATAACCCATAGTTATTTTAATAAAACAAATACAATAAAAGTTTGATAACATAATTAGCATTACTATTGTGAAAATGTAATTATCAAAAATAGTTAAAATATTCTAAAATTCCATTTTTTTATCCTTTCACTGTATATGTTTGTATAAATTTTAATGTAATACATACTTTACATTTTGATACATAAAGAAACATTTTATGACACAGAATAAAATCTTCGCACTTTTCACACATTCAAATCAGTTCTTGATTCATCTAAGAATAAAGAGCCATCTGCCTATACTCTGTGTGTATAAGCTTTAATCCTTCTGTCTGCCTACAGTCACATCTATATCTAAGCAGGCATGCAGTGACAAACTTGAGCAGGAAAGGCCATCTGGCTTCAAAAATCCAGTAGGACATGACTCAGCAAAATGTAACGTAAGCAATAATTGAGTTGACTGTGACATTTGCTTTTTTTTTTTTTTTTTTAATAAAACCACACTAGACTGCTTGCTTATGCTACTTTTCTGTTTCACTCTGACAGTTTTGGTCTTTAGTACCAATCTGCATATAGTCATCACATAATTGCGATGTGCTTAATTTTTCTCTCCCTACATAATTCTCCTTCCTATGCTACATTTTTGCTCATTTTACACACAATTATGTTTCTTTTTGACTAATTTGGCAATTATGCTGAGTACTAATTCTATTCAGAATGGACTGTGCATGGCCTGATACATTATTTTTCAAGTACATTCACTCCATAATACTATATAGTTATAACAAAAAAAATAGTAAAAAGGTAAGGATCATTTAGAAACATTTTATATTGCCATGCATGAATTTAACATGACTGTGAGCATTAACCATCCCCTTATTTATTTCTAATAAAATTAAATTGTTTTATTAGCAAAGCAGAATTGATTTTTTATAGCTAATATATATCAGTTGATCACTTGCTATTTCTATTGTCCCTTGAACTTCTATTTAATATTAATTTATCAGAATTGTTTAGCAGTTGTCATGAGCAGGTAAGAGGAAACAGGTGGAGAGAAAACAAATTAACTTCGCCCAAAACTCTGCCCAGACCTGCCCCTTTGCTGGCAACATAACGGAAGAAAGACTGCACAATTTAACCATAGGGCTCAAAAGGGACTTTCCAGATGGAGAATTATGCGCAGAAGAGACATTCTGAGACCTTAGTAACCTTCGAACATGCTAATGTTCATTAGGTGCTTACACATATACAATCCATAAATACATATCATTATAACAGGCTGAATTATGGGTAGGGGCATGCACATTAGAAAAGAGATTATGTAACCCAAATGTCAATCAAAGGTGTCAATCAGGCTTATAAATGCATATGCAAAATTAGTGTAATAAAACAGCTAGGAATTTACATGTAAGGACCACTCACTGCTTGGGGGAATGGCTCACGTCTCTCTTGAAGTGTTTCTTCCTTCCTGTATTTATTAAAGCTTTGCTATTGCTGTTGATTTGGGTTTCTGATTCTCCATTGACCTAAAAAAAGCAAGCCCAACAGGACTTTTGTCCCCGGTAACAAGAATTATTTTACAAATATTTACATAATTGGATGATGTATATTGAACTTCAGTTTTCTGTTTACAAACAACAGAGATAAGATATCATGTTAGAAATAAGCTAGAATAATAGTGAGAATAACTGAGTAACTACTTGCTTTTGTAAAATTGCTTGATCATAGGCAACTGTGTAGATTTGTTTGAGCATTAAATGCACATTACACATGGGTTACCCAAGAGCTTAGTCCATTCCCATATAATAGAGTGGAAAGAGGTAAATACTCTGGCAGATCTTTCAATTTTTTCAATTTCCTTTTCCGTAAAATGGAAGCAATGCTGTCTAATTCAAAGGCACTTTATTAGAACTCAATAAGATAACATTTATAAAATTCACAGCACATTATGTGGCACATGGCAGGATACACACGCACACATATGCACACACACGCACATATATATTCTCTTTTTCATTATAATAGTAGAACATTAAAGGGCTTGGTTACTGTCGTTTCTTTTGTACTTCGTTTTTACCTTTATTATTTATTTATTTAACCAACCTCTTTAGAAGAATCATTTATTTTTGTCAAATTATTACTCTGAGTTCCATAGGAGAAGTGGGAGGCCTTATGGGTATTTTAGCAAGGAGACGCAGTAGGGTACTACCAGAAGTAATGGATTGAAATGAGTGAGATTCAGGTGACAATGTGGTAAAAGTCTAGGGGAGGGGGATTACATAGATCTTGAATATGGACTTTTTTTCAAGATAAATGCTGTGCACTGTGTAATGTGATATTTATCTGTAACTTCATAAAACATAAGTAATAAAAAAGAAATTGATAAACACTTACAGTGATGGAATTACCTATGGATACTCATTATAGACTAAATGCCAGGTATTTTGATGCAAACAACATTGATGAGGAATATCTGACAACCAAGATATTTAATTATTTTTAGCTGAGTAGGCTAAAAAAATTCCTTTATTTGAATGACTTTTCACTTTGGATACCTTCAACTTTGTTTTGTTGCAAAATGTTTAACTGGTACAACATAACGTTTGAGTACATGGGTACTACGGAGATGCTGCGGGGTCAGGGGTTCAGGGAGGAGCTGACTCCTGGCTTCGCTGTTTGCTATTCGTCATCACTCGACGGTGCTATTTGTTGTTTTTGCCTCAGATCTCCTCTGCAAAACTGGGACAATGATAGTATTTATCTCATAAGGCTATTTTCAAGATTAAATGTGTAAATAGGCTTAAAGCCCTCACAAGGATGACAGATATATTGTGTTCAGTGTCTACTGAGAAAATCAATACTAAGAAGATTCATAAATATACCAAATCTTCATTGAAACATGGGCAAACTTGGACTTAAATTTTGACGAAAAAAAAAAAAGACTGCTAAATGTAAATATGGCCATAACTATACTTATCAATGAGTTTGAACAATTTAGAATGATGAAAATAATAGATGTAGTATAGTATTACAATTCTGAGGAAAAAATAGTAATATTTACTTATTTATGTATTTATTTATTTACTTACTAGTACAATTATGGGTCTGTAACCCCACCCGATTGTTTTCAGACTTCAAGCCAATCTTTTCATGCTAGGTTGAAGGAGAGTACAGAAGTATGCCACAGGACAGTGGGAAGGGGGGCCACTAAATGGCAGTTTCACTCTCAGAGTTCAGAAGCACACCCTGAGGCAAGAATTTGAGTGTAGCTGGTTTATATTGGAATCAAGATGTAGTAGAAGAGGAGTGGAGAAATGAGAGAGGGAAGGGAAGGGAGTCAATACAGTATGCTTTAGTGGGAAAGTTACAGCCATGAGAAACTGAGGCCCAGTC
The DNA here is from genome assembly GCF_027409185.1 of Cynocephalus volans. Taxonomy (NCBI): domain Eukaryota; kingdom Metazoa; phylum Chordata; class Mammalia; order Dermoptera; family Cynocephalidae; genus Cynocephalus; species Cynocephalus volans. The sequence continues at coordinate 26,889,659 of NC_084466.1, forward strand.
CCACTGGGGACTTCCAGAAATGCATTTAGAAGCCAACTTAGCACTATTGCACATAAGAGGTAAAAGACCCAAGGTATTTGTCTACCAAGTCCATTCCATCACTGTTTCCATGTGGTAATCCCCCAGCACCTCCAGCCTGCCCTGGGTATGATGAGACATGCCCTTGCAGCCAGAGACTGTCTTCAGGCAGAATCTTTTGCTTGTTCTGTAATGAGGACCTTTTACCCCAGGTCCTTAGATCCAGGAAAGAGGGATGGCTGAATTGCTGCATAGCACGAACTTCCTAACACAAAGAATTAATTTTTCCTGTGGGGGCTCATATGAAATTTATTTGCAACTTTGGCAATCATTAAGCATATGAGGTTTAGTGCAGAAGTCTGTGTGAGTGGAATGAACCCTCCCTGTCAGGGGATGTGAGAGTGAGAGCATAGAAGTGAATGAGTAGGAGAAAAAAATCAGCCTCTCTGTGAAGCCAAAGAAAGAATGTGAGTGGCTTTCTTTGTTGGACAGTGAAAATTTAAAAAATAATGGGAATAACAGAGAAGTTGTTACGAGGTTCCAGGGAATGCCTAAAAGAAGAGAAATGGAATTTGCAGGAAGAAAAAAATTTATAAGGACTTGGAAACTTGAAAATAAACAGGAACCAGCTACTGTTTGGACTACATACAAGGGTACTTCAAAAAGTTCATGGAAAAATATAATTGAAAAATAATACAAATCTTCCTATGAGCTTTTGGAAGACCCTGTCATATGTGTTGGAAAGAATTCACTTTTGACTTATAATTGTGGTAGGGCATTATAGCTGAGAAGTTTTAGAGTATTGTGTTGAAAGTAATTTAAAGTTTTTAGGCCAAGAAAAGAATGGAGCTTTTTAAAAAAAGAAACAATATGGAATTTGGTGTTTTGAGGTTATGAGATGTGTAGTCCAAACAACTGCACATTTGGAAGTCAAAGTGATATTAAGAATAGTTACAATAATAAAAACAATTGGGAAAAAAATTAATCAATGTAGAGTTGAAAGTATTAGAGACCAATTTCAGAGATTTAAATGCTGCTATATATATGAGGCAGTTGAGATTGAGCAGGAAAGTATGGCTATTTGCCAGAAAAGAATGTAAATTTGGAGCTAGAGGTGGGATGCAGTGAGGATTACTGAAGAAGCTGAAGCTGGAAGGGCTGAGATGGTGGGAACAGGGCTTAGAGCCAGGAGGAAAGCAAGACACAGCCAGAGCTGAAAGAAGAGTGGGAATTGAGCCAAGACTATTATGGAGAGAGAAGAATGGAAGTTTCAGAGAGATGGGACCCAAATATGGCATCAGGAACTACACAGCAGAAAGGGGTGGGAAAACCACAACCTACAGTTACTTAATCCACATGATCTTCATTCTTCTGATAACTAGAACTTAAAGATGTATATCACAAAACAAAACAAAACAAAAAGGCTTAGGACAGACTGCTTCAGTATATAAACTGAGCATGCAATGTCCAAGAGTAGAGGAAGACAGGCAGTTCATTCACTCATCATAGCTTTATTCTCACTAATCCTGCCATGGTTCCATGTCTATTTTCTCGTTGTTTTATCTTTTTGGATAGCAAACACTTTTACCAACTTAGATTATGTCTTTAAATCTGATATATCGCTACACTTACATAAAAATGAAGAAACAGAAAAAATGTACCAGATAATAGTGCAATGAATAATTGGTGTTAAGGGAAGAGATGGAGTCTTTTTTAACCCTGCCACTCATCTTTCCTGTTAAATTAAGTAAGCAGGAGGCCATTAGCCTAAAGCTGTCTCAGTACTTTGAGTTGCTACATTACAAACCATAATGTAGCTTAGTTTATAAACAAGATTATTTAGCTATTATACTTTTCTTTATATTTATCAAAATGCTTTACTTTTTATAGAGTATTCCCATTATTATTACCTTACACAAGAAATTTGCATTTTATTAAATCCATTTTTATTTGTTGTTTTCCCAGGGCAAAATACTTCCAGAATTGAAGATTCTAGGCACTGAGCAATACGCTCAGAGAACTGAACTTTCAAGTAAAGGACTCATTTGGTCAGGCTGATTTGGGTCAATAATTCTGTGATGGAGATGAAAGTGGGATGGTAGATCAGCTTCTTTACTATAATTTTCAATGTGCAAAAATACTTATTCTTTAGATAAATCCCCTGATATATCATCAGTGTTGTGTTATAACAAATGATTCCTTTAATATAGAAATATGGAAAATCTAACGCTTTAAGACATATTGTCAGTTATTCATAATGTATTCTTTATTGATTTTATCAGATGCTCTTCTAATATTTAACCAGAGCAGTTAGATGGGGTTTTGAATGGGTTTATAATAATAAGGATTTTGAGTGGGCTAGTTGTAGCATGGAACTAAAAGGCATTGACAGACTAGTATAAAACATTAAGAGAGAGTAATTAGGTGATGCAGATATAAAGGAGGTTAGTCTAGAAGAGAAAGGGAGATGGGTGATGACAATGTGATCACATGGCATTATGATTTATAAGGGTACTTCCAAAAGTTCGTGGAAAGATTTGTACTATCTTTTAATTCTATTTTTCCATGAACTTCCAGAAGTGCACTCATACATGAATGTAAAACTCATTATCATTGACTCCATGTCTGCCTCCTCTCTCAGGATTTGAAGGACAGCGTCATGAATCATTTAGCTTTTTATTACCAGTTCCTAGATACGGACAGGCTTATAGTGGTCATCAGTTGATTGAATGAATGGAGAGCACACGTAATTTTTCTTTCTTCCTTCCTTCCTTCCTTCCTTCCTTCTTTACTTCTTTCCTTCCTTCCTTCCTTCCTTCCTGCCTGCCTGCCTGCCTGCCCTCCTTTTTATTTCTTTTTCTTTCTTCTCCTTCCTTCCTTCTTTCTTTCCTTTCTTCTTTTATATACAAAACTAGGGGCTAAATTAAATTGCATTTTATTATATTCTACGTATCTTTTCTGCATTTACATTTAAAATAAATTAATATATAAAACCTGTTTTATTAATTTTGTGATTTTTTTATAATTTTAGACCTATTCTAAGAACACATTTTAATTATCTTTACATTGCTTATATAGTTCCTGCATTTATTAAGGTAACCCTGGAGGATGTGAGTCAGTATAGAATAGTGGAAAGCACACACCACTGAATCAGTGAACTATTCCATCACAATGTCATTCTGTCCTTTGCTAACTGTGTGACTTTTGGCAAGTTTTCCTATCTATCAAATGGAGATACGTATAGGTACTTCATAAGATTTTTGTAAGAATAAAGGAAATAGAGGATACAAATTGCTGGGCAAATAGTAAATGGTATTTTGACTCCTTAATCTTCAGTTCTTAGATTAAAAACCTCATGCTCAGAAAAAAAATACATGACTTTATTCCTTTAACTCTACTGTTTTACCCCTAGTATATTTACATCTTCAAATTTATGTTCCAACCCTCTGGACTTCTCCTTCATAGCACCCACCATGGTGTGACCTCTATCCCGATTACTGTCTTCCTTAAAGCTCCATATATCAGAAACAATGTGACTCTCATTCAGAGTATATCCAAACAAATACTAAATGCTTTAGATTTCTATTGAATGAATGAGTGAAATAAGATTTTGTGCTTTCTTACCTGTTGTCAATTAGGCACCACCACTCCTTTTCTAAGACTGAAGACTGTGTTTCCCAGAATCCTTTTCTCTATTAGTTTATCAGTAACAGGTGCTGGCATGGGGTTTGGCAGGAAGAAGTGAAGCAGAAGCCATTATTTTTGAGATGCAGTTGCAGCCTGAGCTCATGTCGAAGAGAGATTTACAGTGTGTTCCCCAGGCTCTTAAGAACTACTCACTTCACCATTGCAATCTGAGAAGGTGGTGGGACCTCCTTAGAGAATCTTGACAATTCCAGAAACTTACAAACCTGCTCTGGAGAAACACACATTTCATTGCTTCAATCTGTGGTCTTCAGTGTCAAATCTTCTGTTCATTCGTGGAAGCTACCACTCCCCTGATCTTTCAGCGGTTTTATAATCACACCCCACCTCCAATATTATTCTAAGCACTTTTTGCCTGATTGCCTAGGGTGGCTCTGATTTTCTGTGTGGTCTCTTCCTGACACAGGTGTTTTATAGAGTAGTAATAAGCTAGATTTATTTAAGCCTAAATTTAAACATAAGGCAAAGGTGAAATTATTTTTAAAAAGAGCAAAGTGGGGCCATAACATTGAAAATGTTTTCTACAGGAGGATACATATAGAGCTACGGAATTCTATCAGTAAAATCAAGATGAAAACAAAATAAGTTACAAAAGTTACAAGACCATATCACATAAAACAAACAGTTTTTCTGATATAACCATTCTTCATTAAAGACCAAAAATTATTTTTCTTTATAGATCCTCCAAGAAGAAAGCCTATTAGTAGTGATAATTCTTAATTTTTTATAAGTTGTTTTCAGATCTATGAAATGTGCCAAGTGACTTACATATCATGTTTTATTACATTTTTATAAAGATGAGGAAACTAAAATTAAGACCAATTTGACAAACGTCACTCATTTAGCAAGCAAATAAGCTATGACTTAAACTTAGATCTGATTCACTTCAAAATTTAAAAATTTTATCTCTTAACCATTATATTATGTCTCTACAATAATGACTTCAATTTATTGCCTGGCAATTTGCATTGTTATCATATTGATTAATCAATGTTTTTCAAACAAATTCTTAAAATAAAACGGAGAAGAGTTTCTTAGTTATATTTCTTATAATATCCCTGTAAATATTAGGAGATGGAATTATCCTAAAAACAATTCTATAGATATGTGGTTCTCTGATTGGTTGGTTTAATCTGAAAATAGATTTTAGGAAGATAGAGTAATAGATGTAATTGAATAAATATCAGACAATTATCCAAAAATACTGTTTTCTTAGGTGAGTTTATGAGATTACAATAAGCTCAAGTTTTCCTCCTACAGCTCCCATGTTAAATGCACAACCATGTAATTTAACAGTCAGATGAGTGCAGAGCAGAATTGTGCAAATGTTTAAGAGCCTAAGGAAGATCTTTCCTTCACTGGAACATCATTGCGACTCTTTGGATGTCAGCTTTATGAAGTAACAATGGTATCAAGATAACACCCAGAAAGTAATTCTAGGTCTATCTAATACAAAGACACTTGTGTAGTCCAAGAATATAGTTCCATGACAAGAAGTAATGCCAAAATAATTTTGGATGGAGGAAATTTGAGGCAGATGTCACCAAATCATTTTAGCTCACTAAATCATGCTTTGAAAATTTTAACTTTGTGCAACTTCAACCTAAATAAATAAGCTGCATGTATGTGTCTACATAACTAAAGGAAAAAATAGTGTGCGATGGTAATATTCTTCAAATTTGGATCTATCAACTATTGGAAGTCCAAGCTGTCTTAATTGTTACACTGATTGCAGCCTGTTTTAGAGATGAAATAATTAGGTTCACAAACATTTCATAGTTGAAGTGTAACTTTAATCATAAGCTCCTATGGAAGTTCCATTACTTTAGGTAATTGTGGCAATTACAGTGGAAGCTGATATATTATGGTCAGAACATACCTTTCAACACACGATTACTGCAAAATAATGGAAACTTTGCATATTACTATAAATTCATGGAGCCAATATTGACTCTTGAAACTACTTTATTTTTTCAATATGAGTTCATTTATTAAAGTCATCTTGTTTTTCAAATCTTGCAGTTCATTTCAGTGACAAATCTATCCTTCATTGAAGTTATTTCATAATAAGGTTTATAGTTTGGAAAATGTTATCATTTTAAATCTATGTACTTGAATGTATATGAAAACTGACCTATTTTCTTCAGAACAACATTCTTTTCCCATGGTAATGTAGTTATAAATAAATCCAGTAAAATTTAGTAAACCTATAAAAATGCAATATTTCTAAGCTTTTAATTCTTATTTAACAAAAATCTTCTGTTTCTAATAAAAACTATTTCCTCGTAGTTAATATGGCACTCAGAGCTATGTTCTTTTGCCAGATTTTTCTTAAAATTGCTGTACACGCTACTAAAGGAACATTTGAGTCTCCATTTCTAAAGGCTCCTACTACTTGGCTCAGCTTCTGAGACTGCATTTTGAAAATAGAAGTATTTTATAAAGTCCTTTGATATCTTTTCATCAGGAAAGACCTATTCCTTCATAAGGAAGACCTATTTCATTTTTATTTTTACTTTGACTTGTATTCTTCATCCTTAGAACTGGGTTAAGCTTCTTGTCATGTTATATAACAGGAATGTCTTGTCATATCCTGACATCTTGTCACCTAAGCAATGACTCATTGTCCTGTTGTGCTTTCAGAGAAAGGTTCTGGCAATTATCAAACGGCTCAGCTCTTTCTTTGGCGTTTCACGAAACTAAAAATCTATTTGATATATTGTCTGCATTTTTGTAGGAAATATTGCCCTAGACACTCATTCTCAGACTATTTGAAGAGTTTCATATGCTTACATGGGATGAGAATAATATGCAATATTTCCATATGCTTCCAATTAAAATATATTTTTTAAATCAGAATATATTTACCCTGATTACTTCTTAAGGACTCAAAGAATATATTAAGTTACTATATTTTATGAAAAAATAATAAATAAATACTTAGAAAAGAGAAAGTAAGGTACACAGATACCTAGAGGGAGAACATTCTATGCAGAAGGAACAACAACTGCAGAGGACCTGAACTGACCATTTTATGGCCTGTCCAAGAAAAGGAGTGAAACTAACATATCTAGAGCACAGTGGACAATTTTGGAATGAGGTCTGAGAGTTAACATAAGGCCAGACTATGTAGGACACTGTAGGGATAAAAAAGCACTATGAACTTTACTCTTAGCGAGATAAGGAGCCATCAGAAGACTTTAGTAGGGGGCTGACAATCATTTACTCAACAAACATGTATTAAGCACCCTATTATTTGTCAGCTTCTGTTCCAGATGCTAGAGATATAGCAGAAAACACACAGAAAAGTGTTATTTACCTAACATGTCTTATGGTTTGGGGGATGAGAGCATAAAAATTGGTTAGATAGCAAACAGACCAATGCTAAGTAAATAACTCATATTAGAAAGTAGAGAAAAAAGAAAGAAAGATCGAGTGGCTAGGGAGTGAACTGGTGAGAGGCTGCTGTTATTTTATGAAACGTTATGAGATATCACTGTTATTTTTACATCACTCTATTCAGTTTATGAAGGAGAGATAATAGGAGGCCAAGGTTAGAATCAGGGGAACCAATAGCAAAGCATTACAATAATTAAGGAAGGAGGTGAGGTTGACTTTAACCTTGCAGGTGGAGGTAGAGATGGCAAAAAAGTGCTGAGAATCTGAATAAATTCCAGAGGAATACCAGCCTATAAGATTGACTGTTATTTCACACATGAGAAAGAGACAAAAGAAGGAGTCAAGGATGACTCCAAGAATTACATTTAGGCAACTGAATGGATGGAATTCTCAAGATAGGAAACACTGGTTTAAACGGTAGGTAAACGAGTGAAATGTGTAAGCTTGAATTCATTGTAGCACACAGAAATTACCATAGGACTTTAGCCAAAAAAGTACTTAATAGGAAAGTAAGTACACTGGAAGAATTTAAATAGCAAATTCTATATTGGTCCTTCAGGAATGACTCCCACAACCATTGAGAAATGACCTAAATAGGATTGCTGCTAGAAGTTATTCTTTTTCTAAGCATCACTGTAATAAAATAATCTTTGATTCTATCAAAGCAACTACTATGTCTAGATAATCAGGAAGCTAGAAAATGGGCATCCAAAGATGCAATACAGGGACTAGGAAGCCAGATGGAGAAGCCACTGCCATTAATACTGTCATTTCCACTATTATTCAACACTCATAAAGCTGAAGCATATTGCTAGCATAATGCACATGTTTTCAGAACCCAGTTTGGCAATGGAAGCAGCAAAGGAGTAGAAATAGGTGTTGTCAAAACTGTACTGTATTCATAAGCCAATGATACTGAGCTTTCCACTTTTCCAAAAAAAAAATAAAAATAAAAAATGGTTGCATGAAAATTGTAAGAATCAATACAGACTATTTTCACAGTGTGGTTATTGAGTGCAAGGGAATATAGGATACTTGGAATATGTTAGATTTGCTGTGGCTATTTGCTATCTTCTGAAGCTGTCAAAAAGAGCTTACCTATATGAACCCAGCAACTAAAAAAATGGGAGAGATCCAGATATATATTAGGGAAATATAATTTACAGATGATTTAAAATCATGAGACAGAATGAAGTGAATTTGGATATGCATGAACTTAGAAAAGAGAAAGGCTGAACAACCCTGCCCCCCAATGCTTGTGTTGCACAAATGGCAACACTGTTTTCATCTCATGTTATAATTAGTAATTGCTCTTAAAAACACTTTACCTAGTGTCACAATACACAGAGAAAGAAGATGCACACACATAGAGAGAGCATATTTGTCAAAGATTATACAAAATCTTAACAAAGGTTGTTAAGGTTAGAGAGAAAACCATGTTTCCACATAATAATCTAAATATGTATTATTCAGGAGAAATTTAAAGCCTTCTATAGAATTAATTCATAAGAGTTTTACTTCTAGTAAATGCATTAGTGGAGTATAGGATTTGATAAGTGGTCTTGATTAATTGTTATTGCTGTGTTACAAATTACCTTAAAACTTATCAGTTTCAAACAACAACTTACCTCACAGTTTTTGTAAGTTAAGAGCAACTCAGCTGGGTCATTATGGCTCAGAGTGTTTCATAAGGTTGCAGTCAAATTGTCAGTCAGGGCTGCAGTCTTACCTGAAGGCACAACTGGGAAAGACCTGCTTACAAGCACACTGGCATTGTTGTGGGCAGGTCTGAGTTGCTTAACGGCTATTAATGAAAAACTTCAATTCCTCAACACAAAGTGTCTCCATAGAGCTGCTCACAATATAGCAGTTTGTTCCCCCAAATCAAAAGTTGCAGGCTTTTTTTATAATCTAATCTTGGGAGTTATATACTATCACTTAATCCATATTCTGTTGGTAAAAAACTTGGAAGGGAACCACACAAGGATGTGAATACCAGAAGACAGGGAACTTTGAGGATCCTCTTGGATGCTGGCCACCACAGTCAGCCTTTTTTGACCTTATGCAACTGTGGGATCTAGTTAAGCAGTCTAGTAAGCATGTTGTCTTCACATATGCTACTAGAGTTTGAAGTCCCCAAGACAGTCATTTTGAAAGAGGAGATGCATGTGAAATGAGAAAGATCAAGGACAAGCTGGAACCCAGGAGGAAGGACTAAAACTTACATCAGTTCTTATTGCTTCTGACCTTGGTGGTGTGGGTATCCTCAGAAGCCAAGGGTATTCATCATAGAGCTAAACACTTGACCCAAGAGTCTTGAGGCTAAAGGAGAATCCCAGGAAAGATGTAACAGTTGCAGGCCTGGCTAATGCCCAACAAGCAATAACAGGTGTATAGTACCTGATTATTATTGCTTCACTTCAACCTTCCACATCTCCCTGAAATTCTCTCTCATGGCCAATGCTAACCAAAAAATATACAGAGAAGGGAATTCTAGGAAATGTATTTAGTCTAGGAAAGTTGTCATATTACAAAGCCAGCACAGATTGTGTACAGGAAAAATCCCCAGTATCTGTGAGGAACAATAGTAATTTCAAAAGCACACAGGAAATTTGAGACTATATAAAAACATATTTTATAATCACACCGATTTAGAGTTATCCTTAGTTTCTTTGTAAAAAGCAGCTACAACAAATACTGTAATTGAATATTTTATAGTTCTTATTATTTTATTACGTATGTAATTTATAATATATTGTATATAATATATTGCATTATATTATCATCTTATAATAACAAATATATGTAATGTGTAGACTATTGTTGACAAATATTTATCAACATCCTATATTCATTAATTAAAGATGTCTCTGTAGGTAATGTAGAGTCTAGATTTTAATACCTATGACAGGGAAAAAAACAGGTAAACAAACCCTCATGCCCTTAATCCAAGTATTCAACCTTAACAAGGGTTATTTCTGTCTAAATGGGAAGCATGTGATATAGACTTTAAATATTATTGCATGTTTATTCCATGTCTCTTTCCAAAAGTGATGTAAATTTAAATATTTATATTTATTCAGTTTAGTTTTACCAAAATATATATATATATATATATATATATATATATATATTTAAAACAGGAACCATGTTACAGAGATTTATTTAAGTCTGTTGTCCTTGTGGTACATTTTTGTCCCTTTTAGCATTTCTAATAGGATTTGTAGAGGTTGCGTTGTAGGATTTTATCCTATTGCCCTAAAACTTTATGAAATTAAGTAGGTAGGTGGGGTTGAGGGGGAAGAGTATGAGGAATTCTCAAATTAAATTAATCCTTTTCTCATTTTCTTACAGTGGCTATCCCTTCTAAAAGCTTTGAGTAAGTGTAGAGGAAGAAGGAAAATCATATGGCATAAGCTATGTAATAAGGTAAATGTTCAAGTAGAGGTTAGCAAATTTTATAATAGAATTCTCTTTAGTATCATTTACCCCTATGAAAAGTCGCCAGCTACTTTCCATGTTATCATCTACTTTCCTTGTAGAAATATTCCAGATCAGTGGACATAATTCATAGTGAAAGGAGGAACCAAAAATTACTTTAATGTCAGATAACTTTCTTCCTGTTTTCTTACGGATTCTATTTTCTAACTACACACAGTGATTTAAAACACTTGTTGTATGTGTCAGCTAACATTTTATTTTGTCTAGCAGAGATATTTGTAAAGAAAAAGATTCCCAGTATGCCTGAAATAATTGGTTTAAAGCATCAGAGAAAAGTATGGGCTTTAGAAGTATGCCTGAATTAGGTATCATTAATTAATTCTAGTATGGTTCTTATTAATTCTAGTTGGTTCACCCCCTGTTGATATTAATAGGTTTCAGAGTTTCCTAAATTTAAGCAACTTTTAAAAAGTTTAACAGAGTTTTTGAATGTAAATACTATTTTTTATGTGGCAACTTAGTTTCTGAGAGAAACTTGCTCCTATTTCAGGTTTGGCATAATAAGAAAAAAGAGCTGGGATATCTCAGAAAAAATAATTACCAGGTAACCCTAGGCAAAAGACATTGTTCTACTATTAGAAATAATGGAACAGAATAAATAACATCCTTTCTGTTTTCTTCTTAAGGCTTAAGAGCACATTATATTATATTTCCCTCCTACATGTTATAGAATATTCCAATTAAATATAAAGAATTAAGCACTATACTCACATGAGAATCACTGCCTTTACATTCTTTTTCTTGACAATGTTTATCTATAATTTTGTGCTACGGAGTATAGTTAACAGATAAAAATTAGGCTTAGAATTAGGAGGAAGATGACAGGCACAGGGCAAAAGACAAAATGCTAAATTAATGCAATTTCCTTGGCATATTTTCCATTTGCAGAGAATATCTATGGAATCCTTGTGAACAGATATACCTAAGAATGTTGAGATTTACTTAAAATATATTATTGCTTAAATGCAGCAATGTGAAAATTAAATCAAATAAAATTACATCAACCATTTCTTGAAAGAGGCTCATTTGCTCATCTTCACTCAGACAGATTCAGTCTTGTTTAATGTCTACTTCGTGCAAGCACATGACAAGGTTCAATAAATTGTCCTTTGTCCCTTGATCTGTAACCCTTCAGGCCCCACTATGAGAAAATGTTTTATTGTATCATGTGTAGGAGTTCCTAAATCTAATTCCACTTATATTTAGTGTATTGTAGTCATCTATCAAGACATAAGTAAGAGTCAGTGCTCTGTTCCCGTTCTCTTTATTATTCAGTTTTAACTTAATATGCTTCTGTTAAATGTTGGATATGTAAATACACAATATAAATACAAAATGATTCTAATATCTCATCTAGATTCTGACAGTTTCACACAGTCATTTTGGATTTCATCCTCAATGTTGTGGGAAATCACTAACTTCCCATCCATGAAGCTATTTTATTATATGTATGACTTTTAGCATTTTGCATTTGACAGTTTGATTACTTATCTTTTCCTGCCATCAGTTTGTGAACTCGAGTTCTATATGCCCAAGACACAGCAAAGGCCTAATTCCTTCGGGACTGGATTCCAGTCCTTCAGATTCTCACTCTTCAGATTCTCTGTTAGGAGGCCAAGTAGTTGGTTTGGCTCCCTTTATTTTTTTAATAACCCTTTTCAAAATGATTCTATTAGATGCCATAATTATGAACCTCAAACTGCTTTGGACAGAAACTAGGTTGGGCCACCTCTTAAATGTATAAAATGGATACATGTTATTATCAAACCTGACTTTGAGTATCAAAATTCTAAGGCTTCCACTGTTACTGTTTCGTCTATGCTGACTAAGGGCAATTCTCTTACAAATCATGCATATCTAACATTCTCAGCTGTAGGGTTCAATAAGCCTCTCTCTACCATGTGCGTTGCGTGTTTATTGCATTAAATGCTCACTTCAGAAGAATGGAAAGATGGCAAGTGAACAACCTAACACTTCACCTTAAAGAACTAGAAAAACAAGAACAATCCAATCCTAAAGTTGGCAGACGGAAAGAAATCATTAAGATCAGAGCAGAACTGAATGAAATTGAAAACCAAAAAACAATTCAAAAGATCAACGAATCAAAAAGTTGGTTTTTTGAAAAGATAAATAAAATTGACAAACCATTAGCATGGCTAACAAAAAAAAGAAGAGAGAAGACTCAAATAACAAAAATTAGAAATGAAAAAGGCGATATTACAACTGATTCATCTGAAATACAAGGAATCATTCGAGACTACTATAAACAACTATACGCCAACAAATTTGAAAATCTGGAGGAAATGGATAAATTTCTGGACACACACAAGCTCCCAAAACTGAACCGTGAAGACGTAGAAAATCTGAACAGACCAATAACAATAAAGGAGATTGAAGCTGTTATCAGAAGGCTCCCAACAAAGAAAAGCCCAGGACCAGATGGATTCACAGCAGAATTTTACCAAACATTCAAAGAGGAATTGACACCGATTCTTTACAAACTATTCCAAAAGATTGAAACGGACGCAAATCTCCCAAACTCATTCTATGAAGCAAACATCATCCTGATACCAAAACCAGGTAAAGATATAACCAAAAAAGAAAACTACAGGCTGATATCCTTGATGAATATAGATGCAAAAATCCTCACTAAAATACTAGCAAACAGAATACAGCAACACATACGAAAAATTATTCATCACGATCAAGTGGGATTCATCCCAGGGATGCAAGGTTGGTTCAACATACGCAAATCAATAAATGTGATACACCATATTAATAAACTCAAACACAAGGACCATATGATCATCTCTATAGATGCTGAAAAAGCATTTGATAAAGTTCAGCACTCATTCATGACAAAGACCCTCTATAAGTTAGGTATAGAGGGAAAGTATCTCAACATAATTAAAGCCATATATGCCAAACCCACTGCCAATATCATCCTGAATGGGGAAAAGCTGAAAGCTTTTCCTTTAAGAACAGGCACTAGACAAGGATGCCCACTCTCACCACTCCTATTCAACATAGTGTTGGAAGTACTAGCCAGAGCAATCAGAGAAGAGAAGGAAATAAAGGGCATCCAGATTGGAAAAGATGAAGTCAAACTGTCCCTGTTTGCAGATGACATGATCCTATATATCGAACAGCCTAAAACCTCTACAAAAAAACTGTTGGAATTGATAAATGATTTCAGCACAGTAGCAGGATACAAAATCAACACATAAAAATCAGTAGCATTTCTTTTCTCCAATAGTGAACATGCAGAAGGAGAAATCAAGAAAGCCTGCCCATTTACAATAGCCACCAAAAAAATAAAATACTTAGGAATTGAGTTAACCAAGGAGGTGAAAAATCTCTATAATGAGAACTACAAACCACTGCTGAGAGAAATTAGAGAGGATACAAGAAGATGGAAAGATATCCCATGCTCTTGGATTGGAAGAATCAACATAGTGAAAATGTCCATACTACCCAAAGTGATATACAAATTCAATGCAATCCCCATCAAAATTCCAAAGACATTTTTCTCAGAAATGGAAAAAACTATCCAGACATTTATATGGAACAATAAAAGACCACGAATAGCCAAAGCAATGCTCAGCAAAAAAAATAAAGCTGGAGGCATAACACTACCTGACTTTAAGCTATACTACAAAGCTATAATAACCAAAACAGTATGGTACTGGCATAAAAACAGACACACTGACCAATGGAATAGAATAGAGAATCCAGAAATCAACCCACACACTTACTGCCATCTGATCTTTGACAAAGGCACCAAGCCTATTCACTGGGGAAGGGACTGCCTCTTCAGCAAGTGGTGCTGGGATAACTGGATATCGATATGCAGGAGAATGAAACTAGATCTATACCTCTCACCGTATACTAAAATCAACTCAAAATGGATTAAGGATTTAAATATACACCCTGAGACAATAAAACTTCTTAAAGAAAACATAGGGGAAACACTTCAGGAAATAGGACTGGGCACAGACTTCATGAATACGACCCCAAAAGCACGGGCAACCAAAGGAAAAATAAACAAATGGGATTATATCAAACTAAAAAGCTTCTACACAGCAAAAGAAACAATTAAAAGAGTTAAAAGACAACCAACAGAGTGGGAGAAAATATTTGCAAAATATACATCTGACAAAGGATTAATATCCAGAATATATAAGGAACTCAAACAACTTTACAAGAAGAAAACAAGCAACCCAATTAAAAAATGGGCAAAAGAGCTAAGTAGGCATTTCTCTAAGGAAGATATCCAAATGGCCAACAGACATATGAAAAAATGCTCAACATCACTCAGCATCCGGGAAATGCAAATCAAAACCACATTGAGATACCATCTAACCCCAGTTAGGATGGCTAAAATCCAAAAGACTCTGAACGATAAATGCTGGCGAGGCTGCGGAGAAAAAGGAACTCTCATACATTGTTGGTGGGACTGCAAAATGGTGCAGCCTCTATGGAAAATGGTATGGAGGTTCCTTAAACAATTGCAAATAGATCTACCATACGACCCAGCCATCCCACTGTTGGGAATATACCCAGAGGAATGGAAATCATCAAGTCGAAGGTATACCTGTTCCCCAATGTTCATCGCAGCACTCTTTACAATAGCCAAGAGTTGGAACCAGCCCAAATGCCCATCATCAGATGAGTGGATACGGAAAATGTGGTACATCTACACAATGGAATACTACTCAGCTATAAAAACGAATGAAATACTGCCATTTGCAACAACATGGATGGACCTTGAGAGAATTATATTAAGTGAAACAAGTCAGGCACAGAAAGAGAAATACCACATGTTCTCACTTATTGGAGGGAGCTAAAAATTAATATATAAATTCACACACACACATACACACACACACACACAAACCGGGGGGGGGGGAAGAAGATATAACAACCACAATTATTTGAAGTTGATACAACAAGCAAACAGAAAGGACATTGTTGGGGGGGAGGGGGGGAGGGAGAAGGGAGGGAGGTTTTGGTGATGGGGAGCAATAATCAGCTACAATGTATATCGACATAATAAAATTAAAAAAAAATAAAAAATAAAAATAAAATAAAAAAAAAAAAAAAAGAAAAGTTGGCTACAAATTAAAGCAGCACAGGCAATAGCAGAAGAGGAAATGACCAAAAGAAATAGGCAAAACATTCTCTTCTGATTGTTCTAATCTTATAAAGTTAACATATAATTAAATTTCACATTTCTGCAAATGGAACAAATGCAAAAACACAATTATAAAAGCTAACTTTAACAAGCTCCATAATTTATTTTCCCTCTTAAATGTTCGCAAACTTTTCTTTGATACAGAAAAGAATAAGGACAGTACTAAAATAACCACTGAAGGGCTAGGCAGTTAGTTCAGTTGGTTGGAGCTCCACCTTGTAACACCAAGGTCTAAGGGTTCAGATCCTGATACCGGCCAGATCCTGATACCGGCCAGCTGCCAAATAAATAAATAAATAAATAACCACTGAAATGTTAAAAGAACATGAAGTCAGTGTTCCCATAACCATCTCTTTGTCAATATCCTCAGAACCTCTCCTCGTTAGTCTGTGAAGTGTCTGCAGATGAACTCAATTTTACACTACCTCACCACCCACCCCAAAATGCCCTGAACACACACACACACACACACACACACACACACACACACACACACACACACACACACACACACACACACACACACACACAATGAAATGGCTAAGATCACTGAAAATATATCAAGCGTAGATACAGGAATTGAGAGCCCCTGTGATACAGGTGGACTCATGTACAGAATAACTATCAACAATGTAAAAATGGCTGAAAAATATCAACTATATTGCATAGAATCACTAACCATGACTTTAAATATAAAGTTTAAAGGTTCTTAATTTATAAAATAGTCCTCCGTTTCAGACATGCTTAGAAAAGTGATATGACTGTTCAGAGTAGCATTGTAGAAATTGAAATACAGTAGCCACTAAATCTGTGTAGTTATTAAAGTTATTTTTTAATTAAAATTAAATAAAATTAAAAGTTTAATTCATCAGCACACTAGTCACATTTCAATATCTCAATATCCAGATATAACTAGTGGCTACCATATAGGACAGCAGAGGTATAGAACATTTCCATCCTCACAAAGTTTTGCTGAACAACATTGCTCTAGAAAATTAATTTGAAAAAAAAAATCACACAATCCAATCTTCCAAATACATAGCATGGAAATGGAGCTGCAAACCCAAAGTGAGAAAGAGTGGGGCATCAGCTCTAAAATTTTCATTGCTGGATTTCCTTCAGCTGGGGTGTTCAAAGCTATTTGGTAACATGATATAACTAAACCGTAAAACATAATTTTCTCACATAAGTAGTAATAAACATACTAGAAATACTGTCTAAGAAGACAATAGTTAATTTATGAGAATCAGTAAAGACAATTTGTAGAATCATATAAAGGAAGAAAATTGATTAAAACAGATTTAGAAAACTATGTATTAACAATTGAACTGTTACTGTATGTTGAGGCCTTACAATATATGAGTCCTGTGCATTTACTTTTCACAATGATCTGCAAAGTAGGCACAAGTATAATTTGCATTTTGTAGGTGAGAAGATAAATATTAAAATTTAAGTAATTTTAAAAGTGTAAAATAATTAAAAGTGGAATTAAAACCAAACTTGGGCTGGCCCCTTAGCTCAGTTGGTTAGAGTGAAGACTTATCAAATTAACTGAATAGACATTTTTCAAAGGAAGACATGCAAATGGCCAACAGGTACATGGAAAAATGCTCAACATCACTAGTCATCAGGGAAATGCAAATTAAAATCACATTGAGAGATCACCTCATCCTAGTTAGACTGGCTATAATCAAAAAGACAGAGAATAACAGATGCTGGTGATGATGTGGAGAGAAGTGAATGCTCCTGCACTGTTGATGGGACTGTAAATTAGTACAACCACTATGGAAAACAGTATGGAGGTTTCTCAAACAACTACAGATAGATCTTCCATATGATCCAGCAATCCCACTGCAGTGTATATATCAGAGGAATGGAAATCATCATGTCAAAGGTATACCTGACCTCCCATGTTCCTTGCAGCTCTGTTTACAATAGCCAAGATATGGAGCCAACCGAAATGTTCATCGATGGATGAATAGATAAGGAAAATGTGGTATATATACACCATGGACTACTGCTCCTCCATAAGAAAGAATGAAATTCTCCCATTTGCAACAACATGGATGAGCTTGAAACTTATTTTGAGTGAAATAAGCAAAGCACAAAGGGATAAATACCGCATGTACTCACTCATAAGTGGGAGCTAACAGAGAAAGAAGGAAAGAAAGAAAGACCACAGTGGTATGTTGGATTTACAGAGAGAGAACATATCCAGCGATACAAGGTGGAGTGGGTAAAGGGAGAGAGGGAGGGAGGTCGGGGATAATTGGATGTGGGACATGGGTTACAATCACAATTTGTGGTAATGGACATGCTGCTAGTATGGATCTGGCCATCACATCTTGGGCACGAGTGGTGACAATTACCTTGTACCCCATGAATATTCATACCAATACAAAAAAAAAAATAGAGTGCACCCTTATAACACCAAGGTCAATGATTCTGATCCCCATACCAGCCAGCTGCCAAAAACAAACAAAATAAAAACCAAATTGTGTGACTCAAAAGAAATAAGACTCATGTCTCAATTTTGCTCAAAGCATAATATTTGCTCCTGATCTTTGTACTATGTTAAAAAAAAAAATTACCTCAATGTAAACTTTACAGCTATGAGATTTAGCCCATCATAATTTATCTATTTGTATACTTGTCATTAATATATTCTGGACTTCATTTTCTAGATTATTTGACCTATTTTTATGAACCAAAACATTACACTTTTTAAAATCTTCTCTTGCCTGCAGAAGATCTAAATTTTCTCATCTATGATTTATAGAAACTAGCTCTGGTCATTTTTATTTATATTACATAATAGTAAGCTGTTTTTTCTTTAGTTTTTTCTTACTCCACTGCCTTGTCATATGAACCTGTTTTACCATTTCAAAAATCTCAATAGAAATCCAAAGCCTCTTCCTCCTGCTCTGTGTCCTATGAATCCTTTCTTTTATTCCTTTAGAACCAATCTTCCTGAAAGTTTAATTGGTTCTTTACTCGCACTGCTGTTCACTTATCAATACACAGCAGAGTGGATTCTATTTCACACACTATGAAATCCACACTTGCCCAAGACATTAATAGTACTGTACATGTCAAAATAAATATGACCTAAAATTTTTTATGTAAACTATCTGATATTAGACATTATACTATGATCGTCTTTTATAAAACTGTCTTCTCTATTGGTTTCAATGACATCAACCATCAGTTAAATATACCAGGACACTTGATTTTTCAAGTCCAAAACTAATCTTACAATTTTAATAATAAAATCTAAACTTCCTATAATTATCTTTGCATCATCACTCATTTACCATGAACCTATATAGGATTTTAAATGAACCTTTACTCTTTCTCCTCTTGTAATCCCTCATATTCATAAATACTCATTTACTGAGTATTTATTAGTGCTATGTCTACAATATTGGTATTTTTTTATCCCTCTGTTATAGTTCAGTTATGTTTATGAATAAATCTAGACTGAATCATTGAAATTCCTCACATCTGATGTGTCTCATACATCCACTGGATTTTTTTTAAACAGCAATTATCATTGTGCCATTCACTTGCTTAAAATATTTTAGCAATATGTCCGTTAGTTTCAGGATAAATCTAAGACGTCAACATGACATTTAAAACCCTTTATGATTTGGCTCAATTCTATTCAATCCATTCATATTTCTGTCTTACCTGGAGGACATTACGTTGAAAGAAAAAAGTCAGACACAGAAAGATAAATATCTTATTTTATAGAGTGGAGTGGTGGTTAGCAGAAGTGGGTATGGAGGGGTTAGGGAGTGATTGTCAAAAGATACAAAATTTCAGTTAGACCGAAGGAATAAGTTGAATAGATTTATTGGAGAACATGTTCACTATACTTAGTAATCATGTATTGTGTACTCGAAAACGGTTAAGAGTAGATTTTAAGTGTTCTCACAACTAAAAATGGTATGTGGGGTAATGCATATGTTAATTAGTTTCATTTAGCCATTGCACAATGTATACATATTTTAAAATACGTTGTATGCAATAAATATACACAATTTTTATTTGTCAATTTAAAAAAATATTTCTGCCTTGATGTCGCACCCCCATCGCACTATCCATGACCAACACACTCTGAATTGTTTATTCTTCCCGAAATTGGCAATGCTCTACTCCTTAATTCTGCACTTGATGTATGTTGTTTGTCTGCCTGAGACTGTTTTTTTTTTTTTTTCCCCATCTTGTTTATCTGACAAACTTCTTTTATTGTTGCAAAACCCTATTCAGATGTTGAGTTATCTGGAATGCCTACAAGCTTCATAATTTGAGCCAAGAAATTTTTGTGTGTATTTCTAGCTTCACTGTATCACTTGCTTATTTATAGCCTAATACTTATGCAACATTTTGAGTTACTTTTTTTTGTCTGCCTGTTTCCTTAAATAGACCACGATAAGGACAGGGAATGTCTATGTATTGCTCTTGTTATAGACCAAACCGAATGTGTGAAGCATTTTGACTTTAGTGTTATTTGAGCCATTGTGGAAGCAAGATTCTTAAACACATTGTCGGGCCTTAAAAACTAACGCCACCTTAAGTGACATTACAAGTGGCACCATTATAGGCCCACAAGGGCATATTAACGTGGCAGCCTAAGATGGCGTCGGGAGGAAGTAGGGTGGGAGTGTCTGCGGGAACCTTGCCTTAGCCCTTATTGGCCAAATAAGTGCTTCCCTGCGTGCTCGTGAAAGGCATTGAGACAGGATGCATGCCCTTGACCTTTAAGCTGATAGGATTATGAAAAAAACCTCCCTTCCCCATTTGCCTTTAAAAGCAAGTGCTTGTGTGGTAATAAACGGAACTGCTAGACAGAACCCCCGCCACGTCTGAGTGTCCTTTAAACTGGGCTGGTTGGGGCCAGTGGGTGTGCTCACCTCTCTTCATGGCTCTCTTCCCCCGTCTCCTTCCAAAAGGGACAGGAGGGAAAGAGGAATCCGGGCCATTCGCTCACCCACCAAAAGGAACAAGGCTAGGGCTGTTCGGTTGGCCAGCCTCAGACCCGACAACACAGGTATATGATTTGGAATAAAATGAGAGCAGCAGATATTTATAGCTTTCAAAAGAGTAATTTGAGGAAAACAATGCCAAAATTTAAAGCTAAGTATCCAACTTAAGATGATGAAAAAAAAAATAAAATAACAAAATAAACCCAAACAGTGTGTAAAGAAGGAGATAAAAATAAAATCTGAAATCAGTGAAGTGGGGAAACAAAATATAACAGAAAAAGTCAGCAAACCTATATTTGTTCTAAGAAAGTTCTAACGAATGAAACCTGTGATCAGCTTGAACAAGAAGAGGAGAGAGGGCAGAAACACATAATATTAAGGACGAGAAGTGGACATAGCTATAGATAAAGGGGAAACAAACAAACAAAAATACTATAAAATAATGTGTTAGAAATTAACACACTCTTTAAAAATTAACTTACCAAACTTGGCTCAAATACAAAGAAAAAAAAAAAAACATAAATACTTCCATAAATGAATAGTAGTAAAGCAGTTGTTAAAAATCCTTCTCTACGAAAAACATTGAGACCACATGGTTTTCTAAGCAAGTTCTACCTGTCAAGAAATGTATTAATCCTATCTTATGGAAACTTTTCCAGAAACATTTTCCTAAAAAAATTCTTATAGAAAAATAAAGAATACTACCAACTGGTCTGATAAAAACAGTACAGCTTCGTTTCTAAAGCAGGCAGGGGCAATAAGAAGAAGTAAAATTAAATTCTATATTGCTCATTAATATGACTAAAAAGTCCAAAGGAGTATTTGTTTTCTCGGTCTTTAAAAAGCAAGCTTGTTTGTCTCTATTTATCTCTTCTCAAAGGATGATTATTAATCATATGCTTTCTCCTGCTATTGATGTCTAATGAATTGAGAAATGATTTATGAGACAGACAGATTGAGAGTAAGGTTTTAGATTTTTCAGCAAGAGGCTAAAACTGACAGAGGATTACTGAGTCTGTTTGGTTCCCTAATAAGTTTTCCTCTGTCCCCCTTTCTAATACCAAACTCTGAGTTATAAAGACCAACCCATTCTCTTGAATAGACTAGAGTAGAACAATCACAGGCCTATCCTAACCCTTTAAATGTTGACTATCTATATAATAGCAGGGAGGGAAATCTAGTGCACATTGACAATAGTAACATCCCCAAAAGAGGAAAAGGGCTATACTGGACAGGTTAATTGGGCACCCTCATGTTCACTAATCATATAATTCACTGATTGACATGTATAGAGATGTGGGTGAAAGACGAGAAAAATGATCCCATAAAGCCCAGAGGCCAAAGGCTTCTCAATATGTTGTTTTAAAGTTCATTTTTGAAAGGAACCCTCCTACATTGTTGGTGGGACTGCAAAATG
The DNA here is from genome assembly GCF_027409185.1 of Cynocephalus volans. Lineage (NCBI taxonomy): Eukaryota > Metazoa > Chordata > Mammalia > Dermoptera > Cynocephalidae > Cynocephalus > Cynocephalus volans. The sequence goes on from NC_084466.1 coordinate 26,911,881, forward strand.
GTGCAGTCTTTACTGAAAATGTATGGAGGTTCCTTAAACAATTAACAGATAGATCTATCATATGACCCAGCTATTCCTCTGCTAGGTATATACCCAGAGGAATGGAAATCATCATGTTGTAGGGATATCTGTACTCCCATATTTATCGCAGCACTGTTTACAATAGCCAAGAGTTGGAACCAGCCCAAATGTCCATCATCAGATGAGTGGATAAGGAAAATGTGATACATCTACACAGTGGGATATGACTATGCTAAAAAAATAAAATAAAATACTACCATCTGCAGCAACATGGATGGACTTAGAGAAAATTATGTTAAGTGAAATAAGCCAGGCACGGAAAGAGAAATACCATGTTTTCACTTATTTGTGGGAGCTAAAAATAAATAAATAAATAAAAATACAAACAAACAAATGGGGGAGAAGACACAGCAATCACGATTCCTTGAACTTGTTAAGAAAAGTGAAGAGATATAATGCTGATGGGGGGAGGGGGAGCAGTGAGAGGGCAAAAGGAGGAATTGGTAAAGGGACACGAAAGTCAACTACATTGTGTATTGATAAAGTAAAATAAAAATAAATAAATAAATAAATAATAAAGTTCATTTTTAAGCTAGCCTTTAAGGTTTTATAACCTGTATGATACAGACAATGCCTGTTTTTAGCATCTCCAGCAACATCCATCACAGAAATTATTACACTCAATTTATTGTGTACAACATGAACTTAATAAAAAATAGGTGGTTTAATCAGTTAACCCATTAATTTTGAATACAGTTATAAATTATGATGTTATTTTTAACCAGAAGCCAACCCCTTTGTTTTAGTTTGGATCACTTTAACTTTCAACTAAAACTCCTGGCTTCTTTTATTTATTTAGATCCTTAAAATGTTATTAAACTCATTGTGTTGATTTAAGTTTGGACCTTTAATCACAACATCTTTTCTCAATTTTAATCTGGCATATGCTTTTAAGTGGAACTTTCAAACCTTAAATTATATTTAGTTAACATGCCATGCTTAGAAATTTGATTGAATACCCATCTTATTTATATTTTAGTCTTAATGGTTACATGCTAGAACTTAACGATAACATAGCAGGTGTTTGTAAAACTTTCCACATAAATTGTCTTGATACTGTGATAAAACAATATATATGATCTAATTCAATAATATTTTTCAGTTCATTTTCATTGATATCATGATATATGTTCAAGAGTTTAAGAATATTATTATATGTACAGAATTTTTAAAATAAATTTGTTTAGAAAGTGTGTCAATAATTTTTTTGCTTTTCAGGAGCACAGAGATATGTCATTGTTTTTTTAAAAAAGGGCAAATATATGAATAAATTATCTAATATTAAACAACTTGACAGTAGTTAGAAATCATCTGTTACAATGGACCAAGTCAATATCTATGAGCAGAGATTATTTGGAACATGATTTATTATTAGATATAAATCATAAATTAAGCTCACTGGCCAGAGAATGTGTTGAAATCTCAGGAACAGAAGACCCAAGAAATTACAAATGGATACAATCAGACCATTCTTAATACATTTATAAATATCCTATCTTCCTAGAAATAGATAGGTCAAATAAATACTAGGATTTAACCTCAATAATGCATTTTATAGTAATGTTCAATGTTTACTGGATATTTGAACTTTAGAGTACTATTCCTAATTTGCTTTATGTTTACACATTTGTGAAATTCATATTCAGAAACTGTTATTAGAAGGGCCGGGTGCAAATTATTTGAGGTATGAGATTCCAAACTCATACATACATCAGAGGGTTATTTAATGTCAGGAGTCCAGAGGAGTGAAAAAAATTCCAATAGTCATGACAAATATTAATTCTAAATATGCCTGATTAGGAGTCCCATTAAATTATGTTTTTGCAGTCATTGTTCAACAAAAGAATGCAAGATTAATGCAGGTAGGATATTTATGTTTCACTACTATATGCCCAACATTGGAGTAAAGTAGATATTAAAATGAATAAGAAATAAAAAAATAAATAAATAAATGAGTAAGTAAAAAAAAAAAAATAATGGGTCTATCAAAAGAGTTACAAATTATTTCGTTGGAAAGAGAAATCACCATTAATTGGTATACTTTTTAAAATAAAATATTTCTATATCTGTGTAATATGGCTGTACTTAATAGGTTGAAAGCATGGTTTGAACTCAAAGACACCAAACCTTTACGTATTAATCCATGTTTAAATGCCACATGACCTATGCATTCTGGGATTGTTGAATTAAATTAGAAGTCAAATTTATGCACATACCTCATAAAACAGAAAAATAAATTATAAAGATTACATTTGTATTAGACTTTCCTACTTATTAAGTGTAAAAATAATTTCGTTTCATCTCTGCTATTAGGCAAATAGTTGTTACACAAACTTCACATTTGTTGCCATTTGTTGACTCAAATATATTGATATTAATAAATTAATATTTAAAGATATTTAAAGATAAAATTAATATTTATTACATGTGGAGCTGGGTTATGTTCAGCATTTTATGAGCACTTAATTGCAGAACACCTTCTTTAGAATTAGATAACTGAAAGGATATTTTATAAGATAATGGAATTTCTAGCCTTAGATGGCAGGTAGTTAACATCTGATAACTTCTTTTTCACTGAAAATAATTAGAAACACAGTTAAGAAATGGAAATCCGAATAATCTTGGGCACTAAGGCTTCTGATCAGTTCCAAGACATAGCCCAGGACAAATTCTGGAAATTAAGTTATTTATGAGGCTTTACAGAAGAAAAGTAGAATCAGGTAGAAAAGAAATTGACTGTCTCTACCCTACACTGTCCCTATTCCCAGAAACACACAGAAATGACCATTCCTAAGAAATTTGTCCTGTTTTTTGAAAATAGCAATGCCATTTGAATACTTCTTTTTTCCTTTTATATAAACAATAGATCCTATTAATACCTCTCTTTCTTTACATATTTGTGATTAAAAATCATCATATATACATGTAATCTTGACATAGCTAATTTCATATAAATTCAAATGCACAAGTATATATTGAATGACCACTATGTGTTGGGATCATAAAGTCATAATCCTTGCCCACAAGAAATAATAGCTATTTTAACTTAACATAGGGACATGTGTATGGCCTTTTCACTACTGTTTCTAATGAACTACTGGAAAAGATGTAGGTGATATTACCAAAAATAATAAATAAATAATAATAATAATACTCAACATGGTGGTTTGTGGTAAGGCTGATGATATGTAAACAAGAAATACAAAGAACCATATTTTAATTACTGGATTGACCAAAATATCTTATCTAATTTTACCAAAAAAATGCTTAAAAATACCAATAACTAATAAAGAATGGTTTTTAATAAACTTCAGGTTCAAGTCTAACACTCACATATTCTAAGTCAGTTACACATTTAAGAACAGTATGCCTACCTGATTCTGTCCTTCAGTAGAATTTCTCCGAAAATAAATAAAGAACAAACAAAATCATAAAGGGTATTCCAACTTTTAGCACTGAAGAAAGTTTCATTTTTTTTTTTTTTTTTCTCCTTGGAGAGAGTAATTCCATTTTTGAAAAAGTAAAGTTTTTGTGGGATTTTTTGTAATGGTAAAAATGTATTACTTCAGCATTTGTATGATTTTTATATGATACTTTCTAATTATTTGCATTTTAAAAACTCTTAGAATTCTTTTTAAAATATAATTTTCATCTTATAAATTAAGAAATTGGAAAGGCTTAGACTTATGTGTGGGCAAATAGCACAATTAACTTAAGATTCCTAGAAAGATATTGTAATAAAATACAACAATTAAGAAGTGCCTACTATGTGCTTAATCTCTGTTAGCCATTAAATTACAGAGAATGGCATGGTACATGCCATTGCAAAGGCTATAATTAGTGAGGAGATAGATAAATACACCACAGAAGTGCAAAAGTAAAGCCCCAACCCTTAGTGGCTACAATCACAGATCTTTTTTCCTCAGTATTTTTACATCTGATCTGAATTTAAAGGACTTGATAACAGTCAAGAAGAATGTGGGAAAGAGTGTAGGAAAGAGGTGAAAGAGTGTGGGAATTCAGAACAATGTATTTCTGAGATAAAAGAAAGAATGTTTTGAAAACAAGGAGTCAAAAATTTTATGGAGAGTACAAGAAATCAAAAGGATAAAAGGCCACTTATAGCCCTTCTAAAAAAAATAGATTTTATCCTGAAGCAAATGAAGAATCAATGGAAGTTGTTTTCCTGGCAAAAATATGATCAGACTTTTGTTTCAGAAAGAATAGCTTGACAGCAATGTGAATCAATCAATTGAATTTGTGATTTTTAAAAATATTTTAAAGATTTTGATTGAACTCAGGTTACATGTTAACAAAAATGTGTTAAAATATAAATGTAAATGTGCAGTGGCAGACAATTTTTATAGACCTTATTTACTTGACTTCAGCAAAATAAAACATTCTCCTCATTTATTTAAATAATTAATCATATTTATTGCCTAAGGTTTTATTGTAATAAAATCTTATTTTATGTTTATGAATAATTATGAAAAAAGATAGTGGTTATTCTCAAACTAATAATTCATATTTTCCTCTTTTGATTCCCAGAGTAGATTTCCCATTTCTAGTCCAATATGTTGGACTCGGAAAAGAGCTTGGAAGTATAGAACGTCTTAAAGAGCTTGGAAGTCGTCACCTCCCTTCTCACAATGAGAAGGGAGCTGGACAAATTGAAAATCAACAACTTTAAGAGCTATCAGAGAATTGAGATCACAGAACAAACTGCTGCCTTGAAAACGGGAGAGAAAGGCAGATACAGAGCGTTACTGTTTGCAGGACACGGAAGCCCAAAAACAGAAGCCTGCTGCTAGAGCCAGTCCTGGTAGAAACACTTCAACTGTCTTGGACACATTTCTACAGTCTCAGTGTGTACTGGCTTGAGGGTTTCTAATCTAGGTGGTGATGCGGGGAGCACATTTTCATGAGTTTTACTTCCAGGGGACCCACTCGGTTCTTAGGGTTAAGGCTGGAGAAAAATATCCTGTTTCTGGCAGGGGGAGGGGAAAAGTAATCATTTTTAAATACACTCAGAGCATTCTGTTCTCCTTAACAAAAGACTGCCTTCATAAGAATCTTTTTTACCAGAGCCTAACCAATATGTAATGGGAATACTCACCCCCAGCCTCACTAATAATTCTCTTAACCTCAGTGGGGTGATGTCAGGAGAGAGTGGAAGCTGAGAAGCCCTTTTGAAGATCACAGCTGAGGGAAACAGACTCATTAAAAGACTGAGACCTAATCATAGCATTAACAGTTTCTGCCCAACCCCAAACTCTCAAACACGCATGGTTAACGCCCCTTCACTCAGGCTCCTATAAGAACATTGGATTACAGCTAGAAGAATTGCAAGCCTCAGACACTACTTCAGAAGTTTCTAGGGAAAACCAAAGACAACAGGAGAGAAGGAAACAAGGACACTAGAGGAAATCTCGGCCTCTGACACCTACATCTCCAGTAAACACAACCTGACACCTTGACAGAAAAATAAACAACACTAAGTATCTCTTTACCTAAGTTCTTTTTACTTGATATATCATGTGCAGTTTTCAACAAAAAATTAAAAGACATGCTAAAGTGCAAAAACAAAAACAAAATAAAAAAACATAGTTTGAAGAGACAAAGCAAAGATTAGAACCAGACTCAGGTATGGCAGAAATTTCAGAATTATCAGGCCAAAAGTTTAAAATAACTATAATTAATATCCTGAGGGCTCTAATGGAAGAAAAAAATTGGACAATATGCCAGAAAATAGATTGGCAGTATGAGCAGAGATATGGAAACTCTTAAGAAAGAATCCAAAGGAAGTGCTAGAAACCCAAAACACTGTAACGGAAATGAAGAATGCCTTTAATGAACTCATCAGTAGATTGAACACTGCAGAGGGAATGTGGGGAAAATAGAACAGTTTAGTCAGGCTCCCTCAACGTTTCTTTTGTAAACAAGTTGCGTTTGGGTGGAGTTAGTGTGCATGTGCACCCATGTATCTTTCTAGTTATTGCTTTTATGTGTTCTTCAGTTTGTGAAGCAGGCTGGTGGCAGAGAGCTTGCCTCTAACAATACCAGCATGTTTACTCTGCTAGCAGCTGCTCAGTTTCAGTTTCTCTTTGGACTTTGCCAGTAGCAGGTGAGTTTCTGAGTTTCTCTGTGGACTGCTTGGCTCATGGTGTTGTGTGTGCTGAATAAAGACTATTCCTTCTTCAATCAAGGCTCCAAGGACCTTTATGCTGGTTACCTAGCTCATAGACCTGCGTGTGAAGGGGTTGTGAACGGGCTCAAGGGGTCTGTGAGCTCCAGACCCTAGCCCTAGCTCTACAATTGGTGTTGTTGGCAGGATTATGCCACAATTGGCATAGTCAGTGCAGGATTCTGAGCAGGTACAGGAACCAAGAAGCCCTTGGAGAGGGAGGAAATGTGGCTACTTTTGAACATGCTGTGCCCCATGTCCACTTTCCTGTTGACCGGGATCTGGTTGCAGCTTGCTGTAATGCAAGGCAGCACAGACCAGGCACTGAAGCAGAAAGCCCCTTGAGAGGGGGAGGAAATGTGGCTGTCTTTGAGCTTGTGGTGTCCAGTGGCCACTTTTCTGCTGACCGGAACCTGGCTGCTGCTCACTCTGCTGCAAACTGATCGAGAGCTGAAGAAGAAAGCAGAGTCATCGGAAGCACAGACAATTATCCTGGTGGATAACGTGCAGTGACTGGCCATTCCAGCTTCTCACACCAGGGAAGATGACAAACCCAGTGGTGAGTTGGGGGAGTCTGTGTGTCCCCAGGCATGACCTGTCATGCACCAGAAAGTGAAAAACGAGCAGCCTATGGGACTGGGTGGACAACCAGTGGGCAATCCCCAGGTGACCAATTTACCACCTATGTCCCATATACCCAGGGTGAATTAATTGACTTGGGGAGACAGTTTTGGCAGAAACAGGGGGAGCCCCTAGCTGCTTGGCTGTTGTGGTTATGAGACCTAGGGGTGAATAATGTGATATGCTCTGGGGAGGAGATGGAAAAATTGGCCTCCATCACCATGCACCTCTCCCTGAGGCAGTGGCTGCAAAATAGCCACAGGTACACTTAAGGGCCAGGTAATCACTTCTTGATGGACTGGATGAGTGCAGCTGCCCGAATTGTGTGGGCAAATGCTGGAGAACTGCCAAAGATTGTTAGCAAATGTCAAATGTATGCTGAGTTAGTTCAAATAATTCGAGAGCTGGGGATGCGGCAGTCCATGTTTAATCTGAACAGTCATGGCCCAGGCGATGAAAATTTTATAGGTAGCATGAGAGACAAAGTGCTGCAGATTGGCCCATCAACATCCTTTGGGTCACTGATGGCCATACTGTCCCCATACATGGGTCATCCTATACATGAAGTAACGACAATGATAGCTGGCTTGGGTGAAGTAGAGGCAAGAAGATAAGCAAAAGAGGTCCAAAAAGTGGCTAAGACCAAACCCCCGAGAAATACTCAGGATTTTATCCCAAAGGGACCAAACAAGACTAGCCTTAAGCAGATGTGGCTTGACTTGCTTGCAGCAGGGGTTGATAGCAAGAAAATTGACCGGCAGCCAAATGCAGTTCTGTTTGCCTTGTGGCAGCAATTACGCCCCGAACAGCGTTTCACCAAACATATAGCAGGTAGCAAAGTAAAGTCAGTGGATTTAAAGGATTTTTTGATTGCTCCTGAGGAGGTAGATGAAATGTTCCATTTTGACTAGGGAGCAGGCCAAGGTACTTGTCTTTTGGGGGCAGGCGAGGACCAGAGACCTCATGTTGAATTGGCAATGATGAAACTGATGTGCTGGCTAAGGTAAGAGGACTGGAGAGAGCTCCAGCAGCTGATGTAGCTGGGTGGCTACACTGGAGAATGCAGCATGCTGGCTGCAAGACTGGGTGGTCGATGGCTTGCCAGGTGCTGCATAACCTGAGAAAAAATGCCCCTGATGGGCAGATGTGCTCCTGATGAGCAGACGGGTGCTCCTGATGGGAAGATAACTAGTGTGGGAGTGCCCCCGACACAGTGGCAAGTGGATCTTGTAGGACTACTGCCAAAGTCAGTAGGTCTTCTGTTTGTATGGACTTGTGGGGCCCCAAACTGGGTAAGATACCTATTCCTGCAAACATCCTTTCTCAGGATGGCAAACTGGTATGTATCTTACCAGAGGGATGAGAACTTCCCCTATTGGTACCAATAACTCTTCCATCTTTTCACCCGTAGTGTTCTGGCTGCAGGCACTGCACCAGAGTTGACTGGGTACATACATACATACTCATCAACTGAATATGCATTGAACTTCCCATCAGTATGACTACAAGACTCACATGGAAAATCACGCTAATGATGACTACTAAGTGGACATGTGGGGAGGACAGAACTACAGGACGAACTTTAAGGATAAGCCTTAAAGCACATCAAAGAGCCAATAGGTTATGCAAATGTAAGTGTAATTTATCCTTGCTAGGAGAACATCGTGGAAGATTTTTAACGCATAGATTATACAGTGAGAGACCCTGAAGGGGGGTGGATTGTGGGGAAAATAGAATAGTTTAGTCAGGCTCCCTCGACATTTCTTTTGCAAACAAGTTGCGTTTGGGTGGAGTTAGTGTGCATGTTCACCCATGTATCTTTCTAGCTGTTGCATTTATGTATTCTGCAGTTTGTGAAGCAGGCTGGTGGCAGGGAGCTCACCTCTAACAATAAAGCATGTTTACTCTGAGGGCAGCTGCTCAGTTTCAGTTTCTCTTTTGAGTTTGCCAGTAGCAGGTGAGTTTCTGAGTTTCTCTGTGGACTGCTTGGCTCATAGTGTTGTGTGTGCTGAATAAAGACTATCCCTTCTTCTATCAAAGCTCCAAGGACCTTTTTGCCAGTTACCTAGGTCATGTGTGTAAAGGGTTTGTGAACGGGCTCAAGGGGTCTGTGAGCTCCAGACCCTAGCTCTAGCTCGACAGGGAGAAAACCAGTGAGCTGAAATTAAGTTAGTAGAAAATTTCCAATTGAAAAAACAAAATGACAACAACAAATGTAGTAGGGTATCGAAGAACTCTGACACAATTAACCCCAGAGTACTTTTTTGTTCTATTCCTCACTGACATTTTTCCTATAATATTGAGCTTATTTATTTCATCCTCAATTAAATAAAATAATAGCAGCTTGACCATAAAACATATAACAGATTTTTTTTTTTTTGAGAAATCTTTATTTTGGAAATAGCAGTGAAAATGAGATAAAGGAAAAATTATCCCTTCTTTTAATTAAGTTCCTTCAGTAAACTTATGGAATAATTGTTTATGTCCCCCTAAAAATCATATGTTGAACTTCCAGCCCTCAATGTGGTGATATTAGAGGTGGAGCTTTTGGAAAATAATTAAGCTTAAATGGGATCAGGAGGGTGGAGCTCGTATGGTGGGATTAGTGTCATTACAAGAAAAGGAAAAGAGAGCTCTCTTTCTCTCAGCCCTGTGAGGACATGGCAAGAGAATAGCTGTTTCTGTGAGAAATGTATGCCTGTATTATAAGCGACACAGTCTATGGTATTTTATCACAGGAGCCTGAGCTAAAACAGTGACACAATGGAAAAATGCATAAAGTAGAAAACTTTGAATATAAACTGAAGGACTAAATATAGATAAATTCAGACATAAAATTATCTTAATAAAATTATAACTTCCTTTGAAAAATATATATAAGGGATTTTTAATTGTTAGGTATTTTCAGAAATGTTTATATGGAATTCATTCTTTATCATGTTTTTTACATTAATAAAATATTAGAATAGTACATAAAGATAGTACTTTATGTATGTGAAAAAAAGTAATGTTGATTGTGGAGCAAATTTTAGAATAACATTGAAATACTGTCTTATATTTAGTATTCTACCCTAAGAAGAGGACTTTAAGACTTAATTCATTTATAAATAACTTGCACTAGGAAAAACTCCTTTCTACTCTTTATATGGGCAATTTATTTATCCAGTTTGACCAGGCATGTAATTGACTATGTTTTATCTACTGTCTCAAGACCATACATGATTTGCTTTTAAGATTCAAATCTTAATGATGTGCCTTTCTGTATATTTTCCCAAGCTAAGTTTGAAGAAATAATGCAATCTTCCAGCAAAACTGAAATAGTTAAATCCAGATCATGTTGCCAAATTTTTTCTATACAGCCAGTGCTAGTAAGTCATCATTTATCTGTATTTCTGTATTTCTAAAAGTTATCTACAAACTGTTTTATGTAGATATTATAAGCTATATTTTGTGCAACATGAAATAAAAATGGCCAAATCCACTGCTAAGAAATATCTCATTGCATGGTATTAACAGCAGGCATTTCCCTTTTTCAGCATTGAAAAGCACTGAAGAGCTTATTCTTCAGTTCTTCATAGTATAGGACAGTGTCCCTATTTAGAAAAATAATAATAATCATCAGAAATAAGGTCAACTTTTGTGTTTTATTTTCAGAAGACGTAAACGGCAAAGGAAACATAAAAATGAGATCAAGTGGGTAAATATGGCAGGCCATACCAAGATTGGCAGAGTTAGGCAAGTATTTTGAGTTGCTGCAGGAAATGCTGGCAATTGATATGTGAGATATGAAATATCTTAGCAGTGGCATTCAAAAAGTCAATTAATCTTGGCCTACACTAAATTCAGACTTCTGGCTGACCCTTGTTTGACACCACTTCTCTATAACATTTGTAGGTGGTATGTAAACTCTTGGTTTCGTTGAGAGACTATATGGTACAATATGAAAAATTTTATTGAGAAACAACATTTCTGGGAAGAATGATCTTTCTTTTTCCAAACAAGACATACAAAATAAAAGTAAGACAAGAAAACAAAAATATAAAATCCTATGCTATCATCCAAAATTGAAGCTTAAAGCACTATTTTTCTTACCCAGTTTTCTTTTCAATACTTTACATTTTACAGTAAAGGATTAGGTATAACTGAGACAGATATCATTTTTTATGATAATAGATCTGATGAAATAATCAACTTTTTCCTTCCATAGATAATTTATACATGTTGCAAAGTAGAAAATATCTTCTGCCTATTACATTGTTAGTGAATCAAACTAAACATTAACAATAATCCATTTTCTTTACCTGAGAGAGAAAATGACATTTTGCTGGAATGGTGAAATGGGTATTAAATTATGACAAGATATTTTAAAATAGTCTTTAAGGAAAAGCCAAGGATATTGAAGTATAAGACAGATAATTTTTCTGTATGTGTGGCATTTGGGCCTGTAATATAGAAAGGATTTTAAAAATGTGAGATGATAAATAGACTGTATTGTTGAAGTGATGAAAAACTGAAAATTTTAGTGGAGTGTTTAAAATTACCAGCTGGAAAAGAGACAGAAGGATATCAACAGTCTGCATTCAGAAGGAATCCTGATGTGTTGATGTAATGGCCTGATAGTGAAATGACTTGCCTGCCTCTACTTACAAAGAACTCTTTGACTCTTTGAAGTGGGATGCTTTGGAGATCACATAAACATGGCCTACCATAAAAATTGTGTCTTTAAGTGTATTATATTTTCTCTACAAATATTAACTCAAATAAAGCTGTTACCAAGGTTTATGTATTTATGAAGCATATTAGAATTGAAGATTGTTAAATATCTGCTACTTGCTCTGCATCCAATAAAATTGCACTTTGAGACACTCTTTGGGGGAAAAAAAACAATAAATCAAAACTGAGTAACAACTCTGTCTGGACTCAAGTAAATACAATTTCATGAATAGATAATGGAGTACTTGTTGGACCACGTGACAGACACATCAGAGTCAAACCTTGCCAGAATGGAAACAATGTAGAAATAGTTGCCTTGAATCCTTTGAGCTCAGTAGAATATGAAGAAATATGGAAAGAAAGAGAGAAAAAGAAAGAGGATAACAGTATAAATTTCAAAATGAGAGGTGTCAGAAAGTGATTAAGCCTAAATTATGAGGCATGAGGTATTCTCAAACTCTCTTAATATAACATACACGAATTGCTGTCCTGAAGATCTGCTGATACAGTCTTGGGTCAGCCAATTGCTAGCTGTGTAACAGGTTCCTAACACCTTATTATTGAATGCCTAGTGTATGTTGGGCCATGGCACTAAGGATACAGTGTTAAACAAGAACGGGATGGCCCTTGTGTCTTGTACCTTGCATTCCTATAGGTAGATATAAACAACAAACAATTACAAGCTTGCAATTAAATTATTTCAGAGAATTATAAATTCCGTAAAGAAAATAAAACATGACTAGAATAGAGAATGGCTGGTGCAGATAGAAGAGGGTAGTTTATTTTCTAATTAATGCTGCTTTAAGTAGGAATCATATGAAGCAGAGTATCAGGTGTAATAACGTGAGCATAGGCACAAAGGTATTTCTGGAGGAGTCAATACTCTCCCAAAGGACATCCCAAATATGCCAAAATGTCTGAGTGGTAAGAAAAGATCACTCCTGACTTCATACTCTATCAATTTTAATTTATCTATAATTACTGAATTAATTTGAAACTTCAGAAATTACTTGCTATTAAAACTAGTAGAAATAAAGATAGTATAAAACTTTTTATAAATGGTAGCAAGCATCCAGAAATACTCTTTAGAATTTTTAGTTTGCAAAGAGCTCCAATCCTGTTTCTGTCTGCAACTTAAATGTTGCTTTCCACATATTTCTCTTGCAATAAAACTCTAAGATGGTAGAAAGACTATGGGCTAAAGATTTTATAATGTATTGATTTTTAGAAAAAAGAAAACCAATTTTAGCATTTGCACCAATAAAATTAGAAAATATTTAATAAATGATATTATTTATATTATTCTATTAGATTAGGATAGAAGGAAGAAGGTAATGTGATTCTGCTTGTAGTAGTGGAAAATTTATAGGCTTTTGAAAAATAGCCTTCAACAAAATGGGAATAAAAGAAAATCTACCTCATAGTATCCTTGTCAGGTTCAATTGACCTACTTCATCTAAAATGTCAGTTCCTGGCACACAGTAAGTTTGCAATAATGTTAGACATTATTTTTAATAAAATGTGTTTTTAGAATTTATTTTAGGTGATAACTTTTATTTTTTGTGAGAGAAATTCTGTCTTGAACTGAGGCTACCAGAGATGGGAAAGGGGGAGGGGAGAAGGGGTTTTTGAGAAGCTGGTAAAGGGCCACAAAAAATAATTGCACTGTGTAATGTTGAATATACAAATTATCCTGACTTCAGCATCACATACACACACATGATATTCAATGCTGCACCCCACAGATATGTACAATCAATTATGTTCCAATAAAAAAAAAAAAAAGAAATTCTTTCTTTTGGAGGTATATGTCATATATAAGTAAGTGATAATTAGAATAAAAACACATAGTGCAGTAATAACTTCTATTGTGGCATTAAAAAAAAAAACACCTTTCTTAAATAAATGACTTCTTTCTATCAATTCTAAATCTCTGTGTCACTTTCTGGTATAGACAACAAAATATTTGGGATAATTCATTTTACCTCTGTTATCCAAATTTAGTAGAAGGAGATCTTATTTTATATTACCTCTAAATTTCGTCTAAGTCAAATACTCTCTAGTTAGTTAACCTATGACTTAAACAGTCAAAATATTGGCTTTTTCGTGACCGGCACTCAGCCAGTGAGTGCACCGGCCATTCCATAGGATCCGAACCCGCGGCGGGAGCGTCGCCGCGCTCCCAGCGCCGCAGTGCGCCACGGGGCTCGGCAAACAGTCAAAATATTGGGAAGAGCATTCTTAGAAATATCAGACTATTTCTCACATATAACGGATTTAATATTACTTTTTTTGTTATCATATAAAACCAAAATGATGTAATGGGATGGTATCAGGGTGACTGAGTAGAGGCTTTTAAAGTAGCATAGATTTGTCGAGTACTTGAACCGAGCCATAGAGATAGCTTAATCCTGGAATATGAAAAGGTAATTTCTACTCTCTCCATTTAGGCAGAGCTCAAAGAATAACTGGAGAAGAGCTTGCTCAAGATCAAGGACTTGTTTCTGACCATACAGTGACGTTATAATTAACCACTGTATGGGGACTGAATTCCCCAAATGACAAGGGGGACTTTCATTGTGGATGGTTATTGACCATTATGTGTGGTTAGAAATAAAAGATTTCCATCTACAATAAGATACTGTTCTACAAGATGTTGGTAGAAATGCCATCTCTGCAGCTAATCTTGGAAGCTGCCATTGATATTATTTACAAGAGGCAATACTATGAGGATACATAGAAGTTTTCATTTATTAGTACATTAAATGATTCAATTTCTTCTATTCAAAGACTAGGTTAAACCCTGAAATTTCAGAATAAAATTATTTGATTTCTTTATCTGGGGAATTCTCATATTCTTAGGAAAAACAGACCAAACATAAAGTATAGGAATAATAAAATTGAAGGTTGCATGTAACCCAGTGATTGGATAAAATACATAGCGGTTAACTAGATCAAAGTATGGTGAAAATTTTCCAGTAAATAAATATTGGAAAGAAGTCTAACAGGACAAACAGGAGTTTACACGGGAAAGAGAAAAATGATGTGTTGTTTGAAGGTGGGGTTTGGACTGGGGACGATGGTCTGGTAGAAATTCCAGGCAAAAGAAAGATCAGATGGGTAAGGCCACATGGCCAGTACAGGGACCTCAGAAGTTGCCACTTGTGGATGGAAATCTTGTACTTACAGATACAATTTGGTTAATATGCAATCGAGCAATTACATTGAAATGATTGGCCTACTTAATATTTGCTATCTAAAACAAACTTTGGGCAAAAATCCTTTTTCAAAGATTGAAATTAATACTTCTAGAACATGAACAGATAATTCACTGCTTTTAAACATTAAAAAGCACACAAATTAACCTCATATGTTTGAAATTCTTCTCCAAAAATAAACACAAAAGCAGGCAGTGAAATTCTTAGTAAGGAAAGTGAAGAATATGGGAAGTAAAACAACATTATGAAAATAATTAGTCTTGACATAGCCACCTTGTATGTTGGCATTAGTAACAAAAGAAAATATTTCCAATTTCTTTGGTTATTTTGTTTCATATGTACAATGAAGTAGAAATTGCTTGTTTCTGGGAGAAAAATTCAGATGTCTGGTGAGAATTTTGAGGATTGTTTTTGTCCCTTTCTTTTGATCTTTTATGTTTTCTATTTTGCTGTCACCATTTTTATTATTCCAGGAAATATTGAGGTAAGAACAGTGTACTATAATTAGTTGACGTAGCCTGTGAGCTCTATAATTGGTTTCCCAGCAGTGTTTTTTGTTATTTAAACTAAGTGGCTAATAAAAGATGGGTGGTGAAAATGTTGATTCTGTTGTTTTTGCAGCTTGTGATGTTTTCAAATCTTTCAACAAAATAAAAACAAAGCTTGAACTATGTTAACAGCAAAAGCCTAGTAATAAAGTGCTCTAATATTTTGACCTCCATGGATTTTATTGCTAATGGGACTATATCAAACTAAAAAGTTTCTGCACAGCAAAAGAAACAATCAACAGAGTGAAAAGACAACCTATAGAGTGGGAGAAAAATTTTGCCAACTATGCATCTGACAAGGGACTAATGTCCAGAATATACATAGAACTCAAGCAATTATACAGTTAAAAAAAAAAAAAAGACTCAATTAAAAAAATGGGCAAAGGAGCTGAATAGACATTTTTCAAAGGAAGACATACAAATGGCCAACAAGTACATGAAAAAATGCTCAACATCGCTAGTCAGCAGGGAAATGCAAATTAAAACCACATTGAGATATCACCTCATCCTAGTTAGATTGGCTATAATCAAAAAGACAGAGAATAACAGATGCTGGTGATGATGTAGAGAGAAGTGAATGCTCCTGCACTGCTGATGGGACTGTAAATTAGTACAACCACTATGGAAAACAGTAAGGAGGTTTCTCAAACAACTACAGATAGTTCTTCCATATGATCCAGCAACCCCACTTCTGGGTGTATACCCAGAGGAATGGAAATCATCACGTTGAAGAGATACCTGCATTCCCATGTTTATCGCAGCTCTGCTCACAATAGCCAAGATACGGAATCAACCTAAACGTCCATTAATAGATGGTTGGATAAGGAAACTGTGGTATATATACAGTATGGAATACTACTCTGCCATGAAAAAGAATGAAATATTCCCATTAGCAACAGCATGGATGAACCTGGAGAAACTTATATTGAGTGGAACAAGCAAAGCACAGAGGGATAAATGCTTCATGTGCTCTGTCACATGTGGGTGCTAAGAGAGAAGTGAAGGCAGGAAAGAAAGACCACAGTAGTGCTGTGATTGAACAGAGGGAGGGAACATTCCTAGGGCTACGAATTGAAGTTGAGGAGAGAGGGGAGGGGGAGGGGGTTTGGAGATAATTGGAAAGAGACAAAGGGTACAAAAGCAATTTCTATGAATCGGCCCCCATGTCATGGGCAGGAGGGGGACAATCAGCTTTGTATCTCATGAATAAATTCGGAACTCTCAGTGTTGTAGCATCAACACACAAGACAAAGATCTAAATGATTTGCATTCTAACACGTGTATTTCTAAAGATAAAACCTTTCTCTCTTCCCTCCTTCCCTCGCACAAGAAGCTAAAACTTGGACTATTTGAGTATAAAAGGAAGGCAAGTGTCTTACTACATTGGTTACCTCATAAAAAATTTTAATATTCTTTCAATGTTCCATTTGTATCATGTGATAGACAATTTCTTTTGGAAAAGAAATGATATTTATATTAATGGCTATACATACATATATATATATAATGCATTAAAGATTAACATTTTTAAATTATCAGTTTACAAATATTTTAACTCTACCCTCTTCCCATTTGACAAGCACAATACAATTTTTTTTCTTCTTCCTTCCATTAAAAATAACTCATTTTAGGCAAGTTTAAAAAATGTCTGGTTAATCCTTGACTACTTAATTTGATACTGTCCATTTTAATTTAGTTAGCATCACCCTCAAAATCCATTATATACAACACTGAGTTACCATCAAAAGCATTAAAAGTGATTTTGTGAGTCTGTAATTGAGTTAGGTATTCATAAGTTTCAAAGGTGGTTATTTTAATAATAATCTAATATCCAGAATTTAGGAAAGAACTTGTTCATTGAAAGAAAATTAATAGACCAAAGGAAATTTTAAGAAATATCAATTGTATCAAAAGTCACTTAAGGAAAATTTAACCTATTTCAAAGTTGGTAGTTTTTAAAAGAAAAATAAGGTGATTTGAATATTTCACATTCTAGGGACATTTACTTTATATAGATCCATAGAATTATATAACACAAACTTAAATTCCAAAGAATAGTTCAAAATCAAGGTCAATCCTGAACAATCTGAGTTAAGTTGGTGATCTACATTACTTCGGTGAGGTGTCCTTAAACTTTCCAACAGGCAGTTGAGATAAATAGTTTTGTTGCGTTGTGTCCTGACACTTATTTAAAAAAAAAAAAAAAAGCAAAACTATGATAAAATTTGATGATTGAAAATAACTTGAAAACATGTTGCAAATGTTCATTGGTCCAGTAAGCATTTGAAAAAGCTATGATGATTTCATGATGATTATACTAGTCTTTTAGGGTTTTTTTCTTCATTTTAATATACATACACACACATATATATATGTACATTTTGTTAGGGGCAAATATGATTATTAAGTAAGTTAACAGAATTAACTATAAGTCTTAGTCTGCTCAGGCTGCCATACAAAATGCCGTAAACTGGGTTACTGAAACAATATATATTTATCATCTCAGTTCTGGAGACTGGGGCATCCAATATTAAAGTGCCAGTCAATTTAATTTTTTTTGATGAGGTCTCTCATTCTGGTTTCTTTCTTTGTCCTCGCATGGTGAAGAGAGAGCTCTAGTGTCTCTTCCTTTTCTATAAGGGCACCAGCCCTATTCTTAGGGCCCTACTCTTATGGCTTCATCTAACCTTTACCACCTCCTCGCAGACCCTGTTCCCAAATACACTCACATTGGGGGTTAGAGTTACAACATGTGAATTTTGGGGGGAGGTAAACATTCAGTCCATAACATTACAGAATCTAAAAACATTAACCATTGTACTATGTTCAAACTTTCCTTTTGATTCTGAGCACAAATAACATTATTGTTAATTTTGGAAATGTACATCACAATCATGGCAATGTTAACTTTAATGTTTTTTTCTTCCGTGATTTGACTAAAGGAAAAAACATGTCTCCTTCTTTGGTTTTGTTCTGGTTTTCATTTAACTATTGGTTTTAAGGGGAAAAAAAATAAAGAAATGTAGATATGATCTGTATTCATTCAATTCAAAGTTTTAAAAATTGATAAAACTTTGAGATAAGGTGAGAAACACTGCAAGTGAAATAAATTACTATTTAAGAGTTTTGTTTCAACGATTTTACTGTGGGAACTAGATAAAACCATAAATTGAGTAATCAGAGGTAAATTTGCTTGGCGTAATGAAGACAGTATAATTGTAAGTGTGGGATAAGTTAGATAAAAAACGTTTGTTGCTTGTTTTAATAGAGGCTCTAAATATACATATATGTATATGTTATACATATGAGGTGACAAAATAGAATTAAAAGATAATGTCAATCTTTCCATGAACTTTTTTGAAGACTTCTTGTATGTGTAATATTAATGGAAGGGAAAAATTAGCCTGACACTTATCAGTGAGTTTAATTGATGAGTTACTTGGTGGTCTAAGTACATAATTTTGGAAAAAAAAGTTTCTTAAAGAGAACTCCTGACAACAATTGTCAAGACAAGAATTTACCAGATGATCTGCAGGCTGATA
Organism: Cynocephalus volans; assembly: GCF_027409185.1. Classification (NCBI taxonomy): domain Eukaryota; kingdom Metazoa; phylum Chordata; class Mammalia; order Dermoptera; family Cynocephalidae; genus Cynocephalus; species Cynocephalus volans. The sequence goes on from NC_084466.1 coordinate 26,930,788, forward strand.
TTAATACTTTACACATTAATATATATTTTTTAATATTTTTGTTTATTGAAGAAGCTACTAATACACTCCAAATGTTTAATACAAAACAAACGATACACAAGTCTAAGAAGAGGCACTTCCTAAAGTTTTAAAATTGAAGGTTTTTTTGTTTGTTTGTTTTGTTTTGTTTGTAGTTAATATTTCAAAGAGGAATTCATTCTGTGGGTTTCCCATGGAATCTACTGCCTCTTCAAGGTGGTCTATAAAATAAACACAAACAGAACAAAAATCCTTGCTTTCTGCAGTCACTTGGAAATGTGGCACTCATGTATCTCTGCCAAATGTTTTATGTTTCTGTTTCTATTTGTTGAGTCAATTTTCCCGACCCATGGGATATTCAATGCAGACCCTGGAGCGGGGAGTGGGAATTGGATGGGACAAGAGACGTGAGAAATGGAGACAAGACAGTATTCTGATCAAGTCTCGTTTATTAGCCAGAAGGTCACAGCTTATATAGACAGCAGGAGGGAATCAGCAGATAAGGAAGCATGCAGATGTTTTCTGGGAAATATCACAGGGCAAATAGTTCCAGGAAATGGAACATTTCTCAGCTATCTAAAGCAAAGCAGCGGTGATCTATGCCTAGGGCTGTGCAAGCAGTAAGAAGGAGAAAAGGGTGGAAAGGTCACAGCATTTATATCTTTAGTGTCAGAGGGCTATTGGCAGGGCTTCATGACCCTGAGCAGGCTATGACTGGGCTCTTTGGCCCCAGACAGTCAATGACCCTCAGGCATCCATGGTAGCATTCCACTCAGTTCTCAGTAAGGAGGAAATTGAAAATAAACTTTGACGATTAATTGATGGCTTTCAACTGCAACACCTTTGGGATTTCACACTTTGAGAAGAAGCCATGCTTTTCTTAGATACCCTCAGCCTATGATCGACAATTACTGCCCAATGTGTGACTCCTCTATGGGCAAACTCTGCACCTGTGTCCCTGTTGAGCAAGCTGAGACTTTCTCAGAGCCGAAGTACAGTCTGATGCTAATCTCATCTTACCCAATGTTTTTTCCTTCCCCATTCTTTGCAGAGATGTCAGACTTGCATGATTATAATGGCTTTCCCTACTTACTCTTTCTCTTTTTAACCTTTTTGTAGGTGTTATCCCCATTCAATCTGTTGCACTTTGGGTTTTTTTTTTGGCATCTGCTCTCTGTGCACACATACTTTGATGAAGAAAAATGCATAACTTTGGCCAAATACACTAAAAATATATATTGTTATGATTGTATTATCATAGTCCTCACTTAATAAAGATGTAGCTTTAAACAATTTTATAGATTGCCTGAATGACTTTTTGCATGTACACACACACACAGGAATACTAGAAATGCTTTTCATTCCACTGTATGTGAAAGCCTGCCATTACATTAATATGATTATTGAACTGAATCTTACATTATTTCTTAAACTAGTCGTGTTTCCATGGATTGGTAGAAAATGCAAAGTGTGTGATACATCTTTGTCTGTATCCCCACAGCCAGTGAAAGTGCTGGGTGGAAATCAGTCTGGGCAAAATTCAAATACCTGCAGTTTCACAATTTGAATCTGATATTGGTTTACAACAATCACCAATGCTTCTTAGCAGGAAGACTCCGGGGCATAGTTAGAAGGTCTAGAATCTTCAGCAACTGCAGTTTTTGAAAATATTAGAACGCTCTTATTTGAGATACAATAAGTTATTCACAATTTTATTTCAAAATTGTGTTGGTCAGGTTTCTCTAGTGTATATTGACAATTTTAGGATTTTTGCCAATACAACAGATGAGAAATGAAATTTCAGTGTAGTTGTAATTTGTACACTCATATGTCTTATGATGGCATAGGTCAAATATCTTTTATATTCAAACATATTTTTAGCTCACAGTAAATAACACTTGCAGAATTATAACCAAAATATAGTCAATCTCTAGAAGTTTATCAAACAAAAAAGTAAACCTTTTTTTGTTTCAGTTAATTAAGAAGTATAATTACCATGGTAAGCAATTAAAAGCACAAATATTTGGCTCAATGTTATGATATAATAAACGTCATTATGCATTAAAATGCCAAAAAAACAGCCTGTCTTCAAGATTGACATTTTCTTTTCAAATAACTCAGTTCATTTAGTAAAGTCCATGGCATAAGAAACTATTTGGGACATACCTTTGTCGCTCCTCAGTGATAGATGAGTCTTAAAAGGTTTAGTGATTTAACTTCAGGCTAATTCTCAGTCTGTGTTCAGCATTTATTAAATCGTTGGAATTAAATGCCTGAAGATAGTAAGGAGGAACGCAGAAGTGTTTTTCATTTTTTTTCAATTCTTTTATGACAAAGAAAATCATTTTGAATACATGTTGAGGCTTTTTAAAATATAATTTCTGTTTATTTTGACGTGAGCATTTTATATTACTGTGTTTTAGAATTCACACAAGTACTGCCGTCCTTGATTTGAAGCCCTTCTGAGCATTTTTTCTTTGCACATTACCATTTATAAAAAAAAATGCTTTCTTAATCATTCCTCTTTTCTCATCGGTGGAGTTCATTATTATAACAGAAATATACACTCCTGACATTACAAAAAATTAGGGATATTTTCTTTTTATGAATTCACTGTATACAATTCAGGTAAAGGCAGTCTCAATGTCTTATGTTCTACCTGAAGAATTCAATGTATAAATTGAACTTTATTTTAATTGGTCATTTATTTGAAACAGTATGTATATTAAATAATGTGTGTATAAAACCTTTGCTGAATTTTAAAGATTTTACATTGCTATCTATATGCAGTAGGATATTAGCTCATTTCTGTTGCTTATAACAAAATACTTGAAACTGGGTAATTTATAAAAAAAATGAAATTTATTTCTTACATCGTCAGAGACTGGGAAGTTCAAAGTTCAAGGAACACATCTGGTGAAGGCCTTCTTCTACAGTGATACAGGATATCACATGGCGGGAATGGACACAGCAAACTAGCTAACCTTCTCATTTGCTCTCCAATTAAAGCCATCAAAACCCAGCCCATTAGTCTATGAATGGATTAATCTGTTCATGAGGTTACAATCCTCACAATCTAATCACCTCTTAAAAGACCCACCTTTCAATTATCATAATAGAATTTCCCACTCTCTTAACAGTGTTACAATGGAAATTAAAAGTCCAATACATGAACTTTTGGGGGAAACATTTAACCCATAGCAAATAGATTCAGAAAGTTAACCTTAGTAAAAGAATATTAAGTTTTCTGAAAATACGTTTATTATTTTAATACTTCTTTACTTCTGAGGTACATGTTTTGAACTAAACTGTTTAGCTAATATAAAGGCTGAATATCCATTTTATTTAATTGAAATAATGTTTTATTGAGTAAAATGAAAATATTTTGTAAGAAAAGGTTGTTTCCCAAGGAGAAAAGTAAATTGTTGGACATTAAATTCTTTTAGTATGTTTTTCTATTTACTGGACTACATAATCTATTTCTCTGCAACAAGGGTTTGTGTTTGTATTAACAACTGTTATATTTTCCAGCAATTTTTTCATTTATATTTTTAGGCCCCTAAATAAATATGTTCTAAGAAGTTAATTCGTCATTTTGATATGCTGAATTATCTTTAAAGATAAAGATATCAGTTAAACATATTAAACCATTTAAAAATCATCCTTCTTTCCCACAGTTTTTTTTTTCTGCCACTATCCACTATTTTCTAATTTTTTTTCCATTATGAATATATTTTTATTTGCTTAAGTATATTTAGGTTACATGATTCTTTGAGATGTCTATTTTACAATTTTTTTTTTTTACTGCTTCTTTAAGATAATTTTGGTGAATTAAGGAACCTGTTACCACACTTTCCTTACAATTTTTGAACAAGGGAAGTGAAAAATAAGGATAGTTTCAGTAAAATCAAGAGAAGTAAAGACAGGAGAATTATTTAATTTTTTTGTGTGTATGAACATATTGCAAAATGGTCTTTGTTCTCATTGCATAATTTAAGGGTAACATGTGCTTCTTCCTAGCCTACTCATATCATGAGGAATTAAATTTCCTAGTAAAATATTTACCTTTTTTAATAGTCTCTAGTGGTGCACATAATCTTGAACTGAGTCAAAATTAATCATTTGTGATTCTGAACTAAACTTATAGATATGGTATTTCCAAATTCCTTTCAATACTTATAATTACTATTATTATAAGATAGTTTGAATGACATTAATACAGCAGCATAACATGATATTTTTGTATAAAAATGTTGTGGTGGATTGAACAAATAAAAAATGACTCCTGTTCTCAAGGCTGCTTATAATTAATTTTGTGAGGTGAAATACCCCACAATTTAAGAAATTATATATTAAATTAAAATGTGTATCATTACGTTAAATAGGAATTTCAAGAAAGGAAATAAGTCACTGATTTGAAATTGTCAAAAAAAATCTTTGGAAGAGTACAGAATATGAGTTCACAACCTTGGCTATCTTAATCTCTATTACCATAGATTTTGTTATCAGCCTCATGTCTGCTTTTATGGTAGTCTATTCAGACTTCAAATTCATACAAACCTTTACAGAACCCTTACAATGTTCATTTATTTCTTTACTGGACAGCTCACATGTAAAGGTTAAGCTTTTTGTCCCATTTATTAGCCCCAAATCAAGCATAGTGACCACCATACTGAACCAACCTGTAAACTAGTTGTTGGGAAAATATAAAAAAAATGGTCAGTGAAAGAAAGTGAGCCTAGATGCTGGGTACTGTTCAAGATTTATTAAAGAAAGAAATGTGCCAGGCTGTGCTCAGAGTGGCAGGCAGTCTAGGGCTGTCCAGAAAGTGGAGGACAGCGCCAGGTGTGGGGGCGGTAGACCTTATATATTGCGCCAAGGGCTGGCTGATACCATCAAGGAGGGGCATTATGCTAATGTGGATCGTGGATCGGGGTAGAAGACTGCATCTTTGCAGAAGCAAAAGGGGTTTCTATTTAAGTCAGGAGGCTAATTGTAAAGGAAAAGGGGGAGGGGAGGGGAGAAGGTGGGCAGCCCCATTTTGTACTTGGGCTTGTCTGAAGTGGAGCTGGTTATGTTGCAGATCTTTTATTCCTGCCTTTTAAATATAGGAAAAAGGGGAAAAGGGTGGAGGTCTCATTCTTCTGAAGCTACTTCCTGCTGGAGATGGGTGAAGATATGGAAAAAATAAAAGATATAGGTGGTGGGGTATTGGTTTTGTGTGGGGAGTCTGTGTTCCTCCAGGGAAGGGTTGCTGATTCTGAGGGGCTGATATCCTCCTTGCAGGAACAATTCGGCAACCTTTTGGTTGGTGAAAGCCTGCATACACTTCTGCAAGAAATTAGAGAAACACCAAAAGAGACAGGGACCAAAATGCAGGCTGAGTCCCAGCACAGTTGGGGTCCTAGTAGGGGCGTAAGCTAGGGTATCCAAGGGTTCAGTGAAATGGTTTAAGTTATTTTGGATCACCCGGACCCATTTACATAATAACAGCATTCCTCCCCCAAGAAGAGGCAGATGCCTTCTTTCTTGGCTGTAAGGAAGTAAAAGGGCCCATCAGTTCTGTAAAGCAACTGTCAACTGTTGCAAGTGAGGTGACCTGTCACTGGAGGAAGGAGATGCTGTCTATGATTAGTTCTTCTGAGAGTTTTTGATAGAATTGAAAGGCAGTAGCAGGGCCCACTATGCCAGTTCCAGTTGCAGAAAGGATCCCTGCCCCAATTAAAAGGTCACAGTTAGTGCCCTACAGGAACAGGGGCACTTCCTGGGGGGGGGCAAAGTTAGTCCCAGTCCCATCTCCATCTCTCCAGCTGTCTGGAGGGTGATGTCAGGCACAAGCCAAAAGAACATGCAAGAAATCGTGTTGGGGGGAAGGTAACAGGATAACGTAGTTTTACAAAGGAAATATATCCCAGTTTTAGGGCATGGATGAGAAGTGGGTAAGTGAGTGGTAACGTTTTGTGTTAGTGAGGCAGAGTGTGGGCAGGCCCCGCACAACACTGACAGTCCCCACAGAGGTGAAATTAGAGGAAAGTGAAGAGACGTTTGTGGAAACATTGCAGGCTGCATCAATGGGGGGGGGACTACAAAAAGTTTCTCACGAAGTGGGGGACAGATGAGTCACTTGGGGACCAGTCTGATTCGCTGAGGACTGCATTGTCCCTGTGGACCTGGAACCTCCATGTTCCAGGTAAGGGGGAACATTGAGCTAGGAGAAAAACATGGGAAAGATGCAAAGGGTTAGGGAGCCAAAAGAATTTAAAGGGCACATTGTCACAATGAAATTGCTAAGAAGCATCCTACCGATAGGAGGTAAAAGAGTGCCAGGAAAAGTCTTCCTTTAATGTTACAATGTTTTGGGGGCAGCTGCTGCCAATCCGGTAGCAAGTACTAGAACAGGTAGTATTATAGTAGCTCTTGTGCGAAGGATGTGGAGCAGGCCTGCAAGAGTGAGAGGATAATCGCCAGGGGAAAGATCATCCTCCTTCTGGGACTGGGGGAAGAGTGAAGGTCCTGGAGATCTTTAGTTTTGTGGGTCCTAAAATGGACAAACTGTGAGGAGATGTTGGGTTGGGGGTTGAGTAGAGGGACCCCTCTGGCTTGGGGTTAACAGATTTTGGGGTAAAGTCTCAGATGCTAGTTTTACCAAAGATAAGCGATACCAAGGGGGCCTTTCTTAGTACTTTTACCACCGTGGGGGTGGTGAGAAGTACTGTATAAGGCCCTTCCCAACATGAGTGGCTTTAGGATTCAGGCTTTAATATATACTTGCTGTCCCAGGCTTAGTTTAAAGTCTGAGGGGGTGGTGGGGAAGTGATGAGGTAATAGAAGGTTGGCCTGTTCCCTAAGAAGATCCCTAATGAGCGAGAGTAGGGCGATACTGGCCTAAACGTGATGAGCTGGAAGGGAGAGGCGTGAGAGTGAAGGGCCTACCATACATAAGCTCAAAGGGGCTGAGGCCTGTGGGCTTGTGGGGGGGGCAGCCTGTAGGCAAGTGAGTGACTGGTGGGGAGGCCAAAATGAGGGATGATTTCTGAGGTGAGAGCATGCATTACTGCTGTAGCATCCTCTGAAGTGTAGGGAAAAGCCTCAAACCAACCTGAAAGGTATCTACTAAGGTTAAAAGATAGCATGTCTTTTTGTGGAGCGAGTAATATAAGGGCTGAAGAAGGTGTAGTAGGAGTTCATAGCCTATATGAGCTGAATTATGGAAATCTAAAGGGATTTGCTCAGCTTATGTGGTAGGGAGGACATAGCAACCGTAGAGAGTATACCAGTTGTCCTTTCTCTGTGCCCCCAACTGCTGGAGGTGTTGTATTTCTTGGAGTGTGTATTGCAATAAGGGCATAGGGGCCATGAGAAGGCCCTGAGCAGGAGAGGAAGAGTGGGGGCCTGGTGATTGAGCAGCCTGTTTTGCAGTTAGATCCACTAGTTTGTTTCCCTGGGCTATGGGGTCACTGAAGGTTTGGTGTCCTCTGCAGTGTATAACCCCAACCTCCTTTGGGAGTTGTGCAGCCTCAATAGCTTGTGTTAGATTTACTATGAAATGACCTGCCCGGGGGGCGGGCATGGAGGTGGCGCTCCCATCTATGAACTGCATAATGGGATGCCGGGAGATGTGTGGAAAGGGATTGAGAAAGAGATCTAAAGCCTCCATGCAATTGTGTTCTAAGGGTCATGAGTGTTTTAGGATGAGAGTGGCTGGATTTTAAGGGCCGGCGAGGTTTAAAGGAGAACTGGGAGTTTTCAATGAAAGTAAGGTGAATAAGTTGTAGGCAGGAAAGGGAGAGAATTGACTTGGCATTATGGCTGAGAAGGTCTCAACTGTTTGTTGTTCAAAAATTAGTTTAGAGCTTTCTTATTCTAAAAGGGTGGCTGCTGCCAAGGCGCATAAACAGGGGTCCTTTCCTGAGATGTGGTGTCTAGTTTACTTAGAGAGGTATGTAACTGGGGAGAAAATATCTTCTGCCTTTTGTCCCAAAACCCTGACTGCCAGTCTTTGGGTTTTGGTGACGTATAGGATAAAAGGATGAGATAGGTTTGAGAGAGATAGATCTGGGGCTGCAAGGAGAGCGACTTTTAATTGCTGGAAGGGAGCATAAATGAGTTTTGTGGGATCTAAAGGAATGGCAGGATCCCCTTTGGCTGCCCCATAAAGTGGCTTCGCTAGCTGCCAGAGTTAGGGATCCATAGGCGAAGATACCCTGCAAGCCCCAAGAAAGAAAGGATTTCACTCTTGGTGGTAGGAGTAGGGAGCTCAGAAATTAGACTCTTGAACTGAAGGAGAAGAAATTTGGGACTTACTGGGGGACACTCAATATCCCCTGGAGGCCAGGAAATTAAGGAGAGTGACAATGTGGCCTGTGAATCCTCATAGGAGGGGCTACAAAGGAGGAGGTCATCCACATATTGTATTAAAGTGCTAGAGGTTATGGGAAGTTCAGATAAGTCTTGAGCTAAGGTCTGGACAGAAAAGTGGAGGCTATCCTGAAACCCCTGAGACAGTACTGTCCTAGTAAGTTGTTGGGAACGGCGTGTGTCAGGATCAGTCCTGTACTAAATGGTATGAGCCATTAGACTTTATAAACGGAAGGATGGGTGTATTAAAATGTGAGTGGGTAGGCCGTGAGAGATGAGAAGAAGTTTGTGTACGGTGGGTTTTAAGCCTATTAGGTGTTTATTAGTGATGGGGTACTGTGGGACATTAGGGAACAAAGAGGGGTTCAGCAATTTAACAAGGATAGAGGAATGGTGCATAGCAATGAAGGAAGAAGAAGTGTCCCATACTAGGGATTAACCTTGTCCAAGGGGGAGGGGAAGGTGGAAGCCTCAGGGGCCAGATCTAGGTGTGGCCTGTAACAGGAGTACTGTAGCTGGAGTTAAAGTGTTTAGGGTAAGGGTAGCTTTGAATTTGAAAAGAATGTCCCATCTCAGTAAGGGGGCTGGGCAGTGAAGCATTCTTAAGAATTCGTGTGTGAATTGGATGTGATGTAGGGCGCAAGAAAGGGTTTATGTGATCCGTGGGTGGTATTCTGATCCCATGACCCCTACTATTGTGATAGAGGATGGGGCTGTTGGTCCTGCATACTTAGGAAGGGTAAAGTAAATGGTCCCTGTATCACTGAAAAAAGAGATCAGTTTACTTGCTATGGGGCGAGTTACCCTGGGCTCACGTGTGGTGATCTCCATGGGGTCCTCAGGACCTGGGCATCGTCAGTCCTCCTCCTGGGTAAAGCCAAGAAGCTCCTGGAAAAAGCCAAGAAGTTCCAGTAGGGATGGCCATGAAGCCAAAGGCTGTAGGATGGGGACTGGGCCACTCCCTCTGTGGTGAGTGGCACAGTCAATCCCCCAGTGACCCAGCCATTTGTAGTGAGGATGGGTTATGACAGGTTCATGCTGAGTGGCCCAGCTGACTGCATTTGAAGCAGTTCCTGGGTGTCTTGCCCCTTGAGGCAGCTGGCTTTGGAGTATGTGAGCCTCGGATAGCATTAGCCAGAAGCTGGTATTTGGCATGATCTCTTTTATAGATTTTAAATATCAGGGGCTGATTGGGTAATGAAATGAGAGTGTAAGAAGGCCATGCCTGAAGAAGAGCTTGGATCAATACCTGTGTATTCATGTAAAGCCTCAGAGAGGTGGGTTAGGAATTTGCTGGGATTTTTAGTGGATCTCTGTGTGATCTCTTTAAGCTTTTCATAATTGATTGATTTGTGAGTAGCCTTTTGGATGCTGTGAAGTAGGTGTGTGATCATATTATCCCATAGATCTCAATCCCTGTGGCCAGCCTGATAGTTCCAATTTGGGTCTGTGTAAGGAACAGCAATGGCTCCCATAGGCCACCTATTATTTTGAGCATGTACCTGAGCTGCCATCCAGACCTGCTCCCTGTACATGGACCTGGACAATTCCTTCCATCCCAGCCACTTCAAGGAAGGGTTATAAAAAGCCAGAGCTGAGACGGGGTTGTTACCTGATAAAGGGGAAGAAGGGGAGGAATTGGGCTGAGGATGAGCATTTGGAGGCCAGTTGTGGGGAAGAAAGGGAAATGTGGAGGGCTGATGGATCAGAAGATTGATTTGAGTCTGGAAGGAGAGGTCAGGCATGAGCTAGGGGAATTTGAGACATAGGACAGTTTTGACAGAGTGAAAAACACATTCAGAGATAGGAGAAGGCCTGAACAAGGAATCTCTACAGCTTTTACTGCTTTGGTGAGTGTCTAAATCGAGTGCCATCTTGTGGCCACTGGGATCCATTATAACAAAGCATTTGAGTTTTAACGTCTCCCTGGAAGCCGAGAACTTGGCCAGAAGACAGCCTAGAGGCATAGAGCATGGAGTACAGTAGAAAACAGGATGGGGCGTTTAGGTTCGATGCCTCCATGGAGGCCAAGAAATTGGCCAGGAGACAGCCCAAGGGCATAGAGTTTGGAGGTCTGGATCATGAGGATCCTGTGTAGAAGGTGAGAAAGGGCAGTCAGTCCTGGTAGAAGAAGAGTGCCAGCAAAGGACATCCCCTTTGGTGCCCACCTTCTTTTTGAGAGAAAAGCCACTGACTGGCTAGAGGAGTGTCCTCCAATAGCTGGAGGGCACAAGAAGAGTTCCCTTGGCCAGGCACCTGGGCTTCATAGAGACCTGAGTAGTAGAGAGAATAGTCAGGGGAACCGGAGAAGTAGGCAAGATAGACCCGCTGACTCACCCTGAATTGAGGCCAGTGTTGGATGCATTGGTCTGAAACAGCAAAAGTAGAGAGTCCCAAGTGTACCCAGTTCCAGTAGGTCCAGAAAGGGTGGCCAAGAGCCAATCAACCCAAGAGGGGGGATCAGCCACAACATCGGCCAAAACCCTTCCCGGGTTTCGGCACCATAATGAAAGAAAGTGACCCTAGGTTCTGGGTCCCGTTCAAGCTTTATTAAAGAAAGAAATCTGCCAGGCTGTGCTCAGAGTGGCACAGGGCCCAGGGCTGCCCTGAAAATGGTGGACAGCACTGGGTATAGGGATGGTAGAGCTTGTACAGTGCACCAAGGGCTGGCTGATACCATCAAGGAGGGTCATTACGATAATGTGGATCAGGGTGGAGAACGGTGGCCTTACAGAAGCAAAAGGGGTTTCTGTTTAAGTCAGGAGGCTTCTCGTAAAGTGAAGGGGAGAGGGGAGGGGAGGAGGTGGGCGTTGCCATTTTGTACTTGGGCTTGTCTAAAGTGGCACTGGTTATGTTGCAGATCTATTCGTCAGGGCCCCTCAGATGTTCAGAATCTTGCCGAGTATCTAATGAAAACATGCACGTGCACCCAGGTGTTCCTTGTTTATTGTCTGATGCAGATGCACATGGGCACCCAGGCGTTCTGGGTTATGGACTTAAGTATAAAGGATTAATGGCTCTGATACAGGGCACTTCTCAGGATGCTTCAGGAAGCCACTAGGGTGGCTGCTCCTAGCTCTGAATAGAGCCTATTAATTTGTTACCCATGGCTCCCAGGACCTTTTCCTGTTACCTAGCTCCTAGACCTGCATGTGGAGGATTTGCCGCCCAGTTTGTACAATGGGCTCAAGGGGTCTGTGAGCCCTAGCCCTCGCTTTACGCTAGTGATATTCCGAGAATATCACTGTATTTCAAGAAACAATTTTATTAATAATTTCTGATCATTCTTTGGCACCAAATTGACCCTTTGAAATAATAATGTTGGAAGGAAAATGTCAGTGCTGATCGTCTCCTTATACTTTTCCCACAAGAGCCAAGAAACACCTGGAATCCAGATAGCTCTGTCCTCTCTTGCAGATTCACTCTTGCACTATTTTTCTCATACTTGTCTCAGAAAAATACACAGCAAAAGGGGTCAGCATTGCTTTTAGTACTTGAGTGTACAATGAGGAAACCTCCAGGACAGTTTTCTTTATATATCAATACATTCAAGTAGTCTGTATAGTTGGTGTGGGCTTACTAAACATTACATTCTTTTGAAATTATCCTGTAGCTACATGAAAACATCATTACACAGTTTTTGAAAATTTATACGATTCTTTACTAAATAACAATTTTATGTTTAAAATGTGGGAATTCTATTTATATTATTATCACATTGATATTAGTTTGTTTTCTGTTGCTTGTAACAGAACACCTGAAACGGGGTAATTCATAAAGAAAAAAATGTATTATAGTTTTGGAGGCTGGGAAGTTCATGGTTAAGGCGACACATCTGTTGAGGGCCCTTTTCTTGGTGGGGAGTCTCTGCAGAGTCCTATGGCAATGAAGGCAAGCATGGCATGAGCAAGAGAGTTAATTTGCTCACTTGCTCTCCTTATAAAGCCATCATAATCACTCCCTGATAAGCCATTAAGCCATTAACTCATTTATGGATTAACACATTCATTAGGACAATCCAATCACCTTCAACAAAGGCCCCACCTTTCAAATACCATGATCAAATTTCTCACCTCTTAACTTTGTTATAATAATGATCGAGTTTCTAATGCATGAACTTTGAGGCAGCACATTCAACCCATAGCAATATTCTTACACAAAATAATCATGTTATGCAGCTATATTCATGCCTTTCAAACTATCTTATAGCAGTAGTAATTATAAATATTGACAAGAATTTGGAACTATCATTTTTATAAACTTAGTTCAGAATTACGAGTGATTAATTTTGGCTCAGTTGAAGATTATGTGCACCAGTAGATGCAATTAAAAAAAAGTAAACATTTAACTAGGAAATTGAATTCCTCATGATATCTTCAAGGTCCAGGGGCATTTATCAAGGATAACAATACATTTTAAATGACATATAAATGACTAAATAATTTTTCCATATTATATTGCAATAAAAAAGGGGGGGCAATCACCTGGGGAAATTCCCAAACACACCTCTCGGGTTATTTCTATTTCACCATAAGGATAATTACAATAACCAAGAAAATTTCATCCTCTAAGCCTGCATAGCTAAGATCCATTTACCATTCTATTATGTGCTTCATAGATATACATTTTCACAGCTAAATGTGTGCAAAAATGTGAGTAAACTTTCAATAAGTATTATGTACCATTGAATGTTAGATATGAACTAAGTACACATTAACAGTGATTAATGAGTTAGCATATTTAAAATACTTCAGATTTTCTTATATGCCAGTCTATTTTCTTTCTCATTTCTGACTTTACATATTGCCACCTCTTCCCTATCCATTCTGGCTTAACTTCTCTTTCACAGGTGCATGGGTCTTCGGAGAACAGATCTCTTTTGCATTAAAAAAAATAAAAAATAAAAAAAAATTCAAGTTTCATTTGAAATTACTCTCCTAAATTAAAAAATAAAGTTTTTTACGGAAGATAACTTTAGATTAGAGAATTATGAATGATTTGATATTTTTCTTTTGTATATTTTTCCAAATTTTCTTAAACTTCTATAAGTGATTTACTAATTTTATAAAAGACCATTAATATCTTGAAAAGAAAAACTGTCCTGAAACACGAATTTGTCTGGGAGTCCTTTGTTTTCTGACACTCTTTTTCTACATTTACTGCCATTCTGAATTGCAAGTTCCTGTTACATCAGTCTTCAGAAGATCTACTACCATCTCATTTTTATGTACCTATTACTTTTTTTTTTCCTAAAAGTATAGGTATTACCTCAGTCCATGGAACATTGACTTCCCCATCCATGAGGATGCTAGATGTTTTATTACTGATACATTTTAATATCATAAATTACCTCGAGGAGCTAGAATTCCAAATCTCCTCCACAGATCATTTGTGGCCTACACCCTTCCACCCAGACAAGAAGGAACTCACATATTGAGTGCCCTTGATCTAGGTCTAGTCTTCCATTTACTTAGTAACTCACTATTGCACATCATTGAACGAATACTTGTTTTTTGGTACAAATTTTACAGCTCAGTGATTCAACATTCCTCTTTATTTTAACTTTAAAATATGAATTTGTCAAATAAAAATTGTGTACATTTAAGGTGTGAAATGTGGTGATTTGATATATGTAAACATTGTGTGCTGATTACCATAATCAAATTAATTAACACATCCATCACCACACACACTATTTTGTGTGTGTGTGTATGTGTGTGTGGTGAGGACACTTAAAATTTGTTTGTTTAGCAAATTTCAAATAAACAATACAATACTATTAACTATAGGCACCGCACCGTACATTAGATCCTCAGAACTTGTCTTAAAACTGAAAACTTGAAACATTTTACCAGTATGTCTCCATTTCCTCAGACTCTTGCAACCACAGTTCTATTCTCTGTTTTTATGAATTTGACTTTTTTAGATTTCACATATGAGTAACATTATACAGTATTTGTCTTTCAGTGTCTGGTTTATTTCACTTAGTATAAGTCCTCCAGGTTCATCCATGATACTCCAAATAGCAGGATTTTCTTTCTTTCTTTTTTTTTTTTAATAGTATAATAATACTCCATTGTGTATATATGCCACATTTTTCTTTGTTCATTCATACATTGATGGACACTTAGGTAGACTCTATTGGAGCCATCATAAATATTTCATCTAAATTTTTAGCTAATCCTTGTTGAGCAATCACTTCTCTTTGTTTTCCAGCCAATGTAAATTGTCACCTATTTAACAACACACGGAATCCCTTTGTGTAAAGTCCTCACTAATGTTGACATTTACCCCAGCAGATAAACAAAGACAGGCTCTCCGAGGCTACAAAGAGACCCTCTAAATCTATGAAATGGCCATAGCAGGATGAGGGGTTAGACAAATATTCCCATGCAAAATATATATACATTCATTATTAATTGCCATGAGGTTTCTCTTTCCTATAATCAAGTAGAAACCACCTCTGGAAGATAAAATGAAATCATCTGCAGCTGGTAAAATTCTCCATTGACCTTCAACAAATCCACCTGGTGCCAGTCATCAACCTTCTAACCTTCGCCCTTATTCTGGGGGCCCTCTGCAGCTCCAACTGGACAGAATTATTCTTCTCCTGACAAGCCCTCCAACTCCTGATCTGGTTTTGGCCCTCTGTTGAGTCTGCACACAGAGCAACTTTTGTGCCCTATAGTTACCTTGTGACATCAGGAGCCAAATTCTAACTCATTTTAAAACTAAATCTTCACCCCAAAATGAACAGTGGACATATGTTACATGTGTGTTTACTCACTGCACATGCACATGACTTCCCTCCTTACTCATGGAATTCCCCTGAACCGGCTGAATATGTACATCATGCTAGCCCTGCAACACAGCAAAACCAGTGTTCCCCTCCCTTCTTTGGAGTGCATACTTTCGGTTTGCCCAGAGGTTATGTTTCTCCAATCTGCACATTGTTTCTTTCCTGCAAAATAAAGTCTCCCTTTTTCCCTCTCATGGATCTTGTGTTCCTTTTGTTTAACACTAACTATACACCAGGCATAATGTCACCATCAGGTGGCACAGGTAGCCTAGAATGCTTTGAATCTTAGATTTTCTTTGCTTTTCTAAAGTGTTCTGAATTAATTAAATAAATTTGAGAGTAGTACTTCCCCAAATTTTCGAAATACCTATGTAAAACTGAATTTTTTATAAATCCCATGAAAATGAAATGTAAAAGCAAGTTGGATGCTGTGCTCCACTATACATTCCACTGCAAGAAACAGATCACCATATTTAGCAACTTGAGTCAGGACACCTACTGTATCAATAATAGACCATAAAATGAAATTTTCAATATGCTATTATAAAAATTTGTGGTTTTTTCCCTTTACTTCAAATTTTAAATGCATATTAAAAAATTTTGACTGCATAAAGTTTCTAACTATCCTATATTATGAACATCAGTTATTTATTCTAAATATGTAGCCTACATAAATTTTGAAAAATTTACATCCTTTATTTAGAAATAAATTACTGTAATAATAGGGAATAGTTGTTTATCTTCACATTGTTGTTTCTTCTTTACTTTTCAAAATAAAAGGCTGGCAAACCTATATTGGTAATTCCTGTTAGATAAAAATTATGAGGCCATTGTTTTGTTCTAAGTTGTTGCAATAGGCCACAAAAGACCAGAGCAAAAATCAAAATGAAGTCACTCCTGCTAAATTCTGTGTCACTTAGGTTGTGGTCTGACCTTCAGAGAAATCAGGAGAAAGAGATAAAAGCCAATTTCCTGAACAGGCCAGTTTAAATATTTAATTGGCATGATAATAAAGCTCCCTCTGTTCAATACTTACACAAAAGAGATAGCCTGAAGTAACCCTATGTTAACTCGTCAGTTATATTTCTATCGTTCTTTCCTCCTGTCCTGACCTTACAAGAAAAGTAACTTTGAAATGACCAATCCACTTTTCTCCTGTTTCTTCTTTCTACAGACCTTTTCTATCTATAAACCAAACTTCTCTGCTTGGCTTGTGCGAATGCTTACTCTATTTTATGAAATGATGTGTTGCCCAATTCTAGAATCACAATAAAGCCAAATGAGATCTTTAACCAAATTTATTGTAATTTTGTCCTTTGACACGTCTGATCTCCTTCAAATTTTACTGATTCATATAGCACAAATCTGTCAAATACTGATTTAACCTACATAAATGTTCATGAGAAACATACCAGTATTACCCATTCTTATGAGCTTTTTCAAAGGAGAGGAAGTATACCTAATTAAAATCATGGTAAAGCCCAAATAATTCATATTTTGCTTTATAACTGTCGAGATATTTTACCTGCCCGTAATCCTGCTGACTGGGCCAATTGTCAAGCTAGGGCTGGGTCTGGAGCTCACAGACTCCTCAAGCCTGATGTCCAGACTGGGTCACAAACCCTTCACATGCCAGGCTGGGCAACCAGACCCTTCACACACAGGTCTATGAGCTAGGTAACTGGCAAACAGATGCTTGGAGCCATAGGATTGAGAGCATGGCCGTGCGGGGCAGATGCCTCAGGCAGTCAATGCCAGCCAAGTGGTGATGCCACGCATGCGCACTAACTCCACCCACACACAACTCGTTTACAAAGAATGTGCCACACCACCGCCAACTGAACCTAAGGTGAGGGGTCCTGATTAAATTATTCTATTTTTCCAGTAATCCACCCCTTCAGGGTCCCTTGCTGTACAATTTATGGTGTTCAGAATCTTCCACGAAATTCCCTTAGTGAGGATAAATGACCCTTACACTTACATAACCTGTTCTCCATTCAATATGCCTTAAGGCTTGTAGTTCTGTCCTTTTAACTATTAGCTGCATATGTCTAGTTAGTAGTCACCATTGGTGTGATCCTCCATGGCAACCCTGCAGTCATACTGATGGACCGTTCAATGCATATTCAGTAGATGATCACACGACCCTGGTGCAGTGCCTGCAGCCAGAACACTATGGGCAAAAAGACAGAAGAGTTATTGGTACCAATAGGGGAAATTCTCCCCCTCTTGTAAGATACATGCCAGTTTGCCATCCTGAGAAAGGATGGTTGCAGGAGTAGGTTTCTTACCTGGCTTATGATACCATACTTTACCTGCTAACACTGTTGGATCTGTAGGTTCTACATGTAACAGTAAAGGGGCCATAATGATAATACAAATGTGCCCTTTGGAATAGAGCACTTATCTGTTCCAGGCCATGTTACCTTTACTTGAGGAGGCCAGGTACTTGTCACACAAGGTGAAATTTGCAAGCCTTCCACTAATCCTTTTCCCCAAGGCCCTATTAGACCTACCCAGTCTATATGGGGAGCTTTTATTCTCCAAGGCCATTCCCATTGTACTGTCTGTCTCTGTTGCAAACAGGTTGGGGCCGTTAAGAGAATATTTCCATTCATGCCATATCCTGGCTTCAAAAGCTTGTCTTTAGTAGTGATTTTCAGCTGTATAGGTGCTGCAGCCTTATGCAACAGAGTTTCCACTGGAGAGGGGCACCCTTGTGGAATCTCTCATGTAGAATTCTGACTGTCAACCATAATCACCATGTCCACCCCTTCAGGGATGGGTTTTGAGTGGATAGCCTTAGTCCCTTTTTTAAAAGACCACTGCACCATTCAATTGTTCCCACTGCATGGGGATGATATGGCACATGTAACTTCCACTGAATGGACAACTGAGAGGCCCACCTCTAAATCCCATGTCCAGTAAAGTGGGTTCCATTATCAGTCTCTATGACTACAGGCCGGCCATACATAGCCGTTAGGCTATTCAGTGCCTTCACAGTGTTTACGTGGTCCGGGGCCTTACAAGGCTATACAAACAGAATACCAGTAGCTGTATCAACAGCTGTAAAGATGTATTTGAAATTCTCTGACCGTGGCAGTGGTCCAACGAAGTCCACTTGCCATCGAGTCAGGGGCACTCTTCCTCAAATTATTTGTCCATCTGTATGGGGCACCTGCCAGTGGTGTGGACACTCTTGAGAACACACTGAACAACCATGACAGGCATTCACTACATCTTCCCATTTTATAGGCAGGGTCCATCTTTGAGCTGTCATCCACATGGTTTTGCTGCCAGCATGCTGCATTCATCAACATAACCATTGGGCTACATCAGTAACTGGGGTGCTCTCCAGCCACCTTACCTTAGCCAAGGCATCAGCTTCATCATTTCCTGGACTGGCTATGGGGAAGTGTCCTGTGACATGGAAAAGAGTTACTTCTTTCTCATGCCCCAATTACCAATTATCTTGCCACATGGCTTGTCCCCAGAGGGGTTGGTGGTCTACCATCCACCACTGATATTTTCAAGTAGAGATCCAAAGTGTTAAACCTTTGTACACAGCCCAGCTATCAGTACATATGGTTAATGGCCCAGGCTCATTTTTTTACCACCATCCATAATGCTCTCAGTTCAGCCCATTGACTGCTTTGCCCTGTGCCATTTTCATACCACGAGGTATCTGTTAAGGGCTGGACAGCAACAGCTGTCCATGATGTTGAAGTTCTCATGCTAGAGCCAGCTGTATACTAAGCTTGCTCTGTGATAGGTCCCTGTCCCTTATGGAAAGGTGTAGCCTCCACCTCCATGGGTAAGGGTTGTGCCAAAATTTCCTCCATGACCTCTACTGGGCCTCGCACTATTTGCAACTCTTTGGACAGAGGACTCATTGACACAGTGCTCCTTTGTTCTATATATGCTCCCCATTTAGACAAAGTGGGAGTCTGAACTACACCCATTATATGGCTGTTTGCCCAAGTGCACAGCCAACCTATTATGGGGTATGTCATCCTTACTAAGACTTTGGCAGTTCCTGTGATAGCTTCAGTGGCTATCAAAGCAGAATACACAGCTTCTAACTGTTTTTCTATTAGGGTGTAATGCACTTCAGCACCCTTCCATAGCTGAGACCAGAAACCTACAGGTTTGCAGCATTGGTCTTGTCTCTGCCACAAACCCCATCCTAACCACTCCAGGGTTACATGTATGTCTAACTCAAAAGGCTTAGTGGGGTTGGCCACTTGTAAAGCCTGCACTTGATGTATTGCCCTTTTTGTAGCCTGGTAAGCCTGTTCTACTTCCTCAATCCAATCCTAGAGGTCTCCTTTCTTTGTCAGTGCATATAGCAGGCATGCCATTTGGGCCATATGGGGTGCAAAAACTCTCTAAAACCCCAAATGTCTCAAATATGTCTGTAGCTGAGCTACCATTGTGGGTTGAGAGTATGCCTGTATCTTATGTATAATAGAATCTGGGATGACTCTCATCTTACCCAACCAGGCCATTCCCAGAAATTTGACTGACAGCCCAGGTCCTTGCACTTTGGCTGTGTTCACAGCCCACCCACATTATTCCAAATGACTTAGCAGTGTTGGATCTGCCTGGGTTAAATCTGAAAGAGAATCAGAAGTTAGTAACACATCATCAGTGTAGTGAAACATTGTATCATGCTGGGTCTAGTCCATTTGGCTAGGTCCCCAGCCACCAAACCATGACATATGGTTGGGCTATGCAGATGACCTTGGGACAATACGTGAAAGGTCCACTGTCTTCCTTCCCAGGTGAAGGTGAACTGATCTTGGCTATCAGCCAAGATTGGAATAGAAACAAAAGCATTTGCAAGGTCCAATACATAATGATAAGTTCACAGCTGAGTCGTCAGCTGATCCATCAAGTCATGAACCGAAGGCACAGTGGCATGCAAACGAGGCACTACTTTGTTTAGGTCTTAACAATCTACATTCTCCAGGTACCATCAGGCTTTTTCAGTGGCCATACCTGAGCATTAAATGGGCTATGAGCTGGATGAATTATGTCAACTTTCTCTAATTCCAATATAGTGGCACTTGGCTCTGCATGTCATCCTGGTAGGTGATACTGCTTTACATTAACTACGTGTCTTGGCTTAGGTAACACCTGTGGGTCATGTTTAGCATATCCTCATAACACATGCTTTACTGTCTGTATTTGCAGCTGAAACTCTCCAACTGTTGTTTGCAGGTGCAAACCACAAAGTACATCCATACCCAAGATGTATTCCACTACAGGGGATATATATACAGTGTATACATGAGGGGGTAATATTCCTATGCCCAATGGCAATGACACAGCTTTGACTTCAATAGTATGTCCTCCATAACCATCTATATGAGCTGTGGCCCCTGGAAACTTATCTGGATTGCCATATATCAGGCTACTTTCTGTGCCTGTATCCACCAATGCCAAAACATGTTGCACATTTGTCCTCGTCCAATATACTCCCAATTTGACATGAGGTCCTTGCCTGCCCCCAAAAGATGAGCAACTTGTCCTGTTCCCTAATCTGAATGGAACAGTTCATCTGCCTACTTGAGAGCAACCAAAAAGTCCTTTAAATCCAGTGAGTGTACTTTGCTACCTGTTTCTGGATGTTTGGTGAAATGCTGTTCAGGGTGCAATGGCTGCCATAAGGCAAACAAAACTGCATTTGGCTGCCAGTCTATTTTTTTTTTATCAACCCCTGCTGCAAGCAAGTCAAGCCACTTCTGCTTACAGCTAGTCTTGCTTGGTCCCTTTTAGATAAAATCCTGAGTATTTCTTGGGGGTTTGGTCTTAGCCACTTTTCAGAATCCTTTTGCTTATCTTCTTTCCTCTACTTCACCCAAGCCGGCTCTCATGGTCATTACCTCATGTATAGGATGACCAATGTATGGGGCCAGTATGGCCATCAGTGACACAAAGGACATTGACGGGGCATTTTGCAGCACTATGTCTCTCATGCTGCCTACAAAATTTTCATCGTCCGGGCCACGACTGTTCAGATTAAACATGGACTGCCGCATCCCCAGTTCTCAAATGATTTGGACCAACTCAGCATATGTTTGCCATTTACTCACAATCTTGAGCAGTTCTCCATCATTTACCCTCACAGTTGGGGCAGCTGCATTCACCCCAGTCCATCAAAAAGTGATTACCTTGACCTTGTGAATATCTCTGGCTATTCTGCATCTGCTGCCTCAGGGATGGGTGTATGGTAGTGGAGGCCAACTTCTCCACCTCCTCACCAGAGCACATCAAACTATCCACCCCTAGGTCCCATAACCACAACAGCCAAGCAGCCAGGTCTCCCCATGTTTCTGCCTGAACTGTCTTCCCAAGTCAACTAATTCAACCTGGGTATACAGGACATAGGTGGTGAACTGGGTCACCTGTGGATCGCCCAACAGTTGTCTGTCTGGTCCCATAGGCTGCTTATGTCTCAATTTCTCGTGCACAACAGGTTGTGCCTGTAGACACATGTTTTCCCCAAACTCACCATTGGGTTGGTCATCTTCCCTGGTGTGAGGGGCAGGAGTGGCCAGTCGCTGCACCTCATTCTCCAGAACATTTATCCATGCTTTCAACAACTCTGCTTTCTGCCACAATCCTCGATCAGTTTGTAGCACAGTGAGCAGTAGCCAGGCTCCGGACAGCAGAAAATTGGCCACCAGGCACCACATGCTCAAAGACAGCCACATTTCCTCCCCTTCCTGAGGGGTTTTCCATTGTAGCGCCTGGTCTATGCTGCCTTGCAGTACAGTGGGCAGCAACCTGATCCTGGTCAACAGGAAGGTGGTCATAGTGCAGAGCATATTCAAAAGTAGCCACATTTCCTCCTTCTTCCTCCTGTACCTGCTCAGAATCCTGTCACAGGCTATGCCAATTGCCGAGCTCTTTTACCTGCCTGTAATCCTGCCAACTGGGTCAATTGCTCAGCTTGGGCTGGGTCTGGAGCTTATAGACCCCTCAAGCCTGCTGTCCTGACTGGGTCACAAACCTTCACACACCTGGCTGGGTCACCAGACCCCTCACATGCATGTCTATGTACGAGGTAACCAGCCAAAAGGTCCTTGGAGCCATAGGTTTGAGAGCATGGTTGCGCAAGGTTGATGCCCGAGGCAGTCAATGCCAGCCAAGTGGCAGCACTGCACATGCGCACTAACTCCACCCACACACAACTCGTTTTTAAAGAATGTGCCGCCCCACCCCCAACCGGACCTAAGGTGAGGGGGCCTGAGTAAATTATTCTATTTTCCCAACAATAATATATTCAGAAGTATAGGCATATATTGACTATAAAGACACCAGAGACACCAGTCATTGCATTGGTTGGCTGTCAAAGAGAAGGCTTAAAAATCCTGGACTGTTCGAACTTTCCCTATTTCTTTTGAAAAATACAACTGAAAACCCTAGACTATGTACAAAAAACAAATATCGACATATCCACATTATAGTGTTTACTTTATCAATGTCAATATTCAAGATGCGACAATGTACTAGAGTTTTGTAAGACATTACCATTGGTGGAAACTAGGTAAAGGATTCACAGGATCTTTCTGTATTATTTCTTATGTAAAGACAAATGCAAATTAAAAATAAGAGGCTTAATTTTCTTTGCTGATAATAAAGGAAGAAATTTCTCTGCCCTCCTTTTTCTCAGTGTGCTTACTTTAGAAAACATGTCATTGTAAGTAATTTCTTCCCTCTTTGAAATGTATATAAATTCTTTTGAACACTAGATGGGCCTTTTGTGTGCTTTATAATCCAGGAATGTGTTTCTCAGGAACCTGGGAGCCATCTCTTTGAAATACAAACATCAAGGGAGATAGCACCCCTACCTCTAGTTTCTGTGGGAAGGCAGGAGCTTTACCTCCAAGTTAGCAATTTGGGTTTCTGGCTTCAAGTTGCAATACTATCTCCCATTATACAGAGATGAGGGAATTTGTTTTTCCTCTGGATAAAGCCAACTAGTTAACGCAGATGGTCACCTCAACTACTGAGTGAAATTAGGATGAATTATGTGTGACAAATGGTGCTTTCAAGTCCTCTTTCTTGAGGACTAGTTATTGTTATATTGAAGTTGTGTATGTAATGGGGTGTATCTACTTGCTTATATAAAAGAGTGAGATTTCTTTTCGCTTTTGCAGTCTCTTAGCTGATTGCCTTTAATGTATGTCACATTCTTGCTTAATGCTAATTCAGTATTAAAATGGTTTCCTTTCTTTGCTACCTTTTGGAGAGTTTTTATGGGGTTAAGAGTAGACTTTTATATTAATTATATTTCCCCAAGATTTAGAACTGCATGTGATCTTACAATTATCCCCAAATGAAAGGTCAATTAAAAATTATAAAGATGATGTTTAAAAAAAAAAAGAGAGAAAAAAAACCACATTAACTGGAAAAAAATTAACCATATTAATCATAAGAGGAAAAAAAAAGAATATTAGTGTTGATTGGCCTCAGTAAGATATGAGGTCAGGCAAGTATAATATTTGGATTTAGAAACTAGCTTCTTTATTAGGCCTTCTCCTCAATGCTCTTAGTTTTTTTTCTTTTTGCTGTAATTCTGTTATGTGATATCAGTTGAACAGTGAGGAAGACAGAGAATAAGAAAAGTATACCCTGATAATATATTTTAGATATTAACTAGGAAAGCAGTGTGATTATTTGGAGTAAGGCCAACACTTCCCAGAGATCTTTAATCTATATTTTTTATATTTATTCTCACTACGCAAGTGTATTTTTACTTGGATTAAATGTAATGGGGAAATTAGGTACGGATTAAAAAGCATAAATTTATTATAAATTTCATTATAAAATATTTTCTTCTCATTATAATTATTAAACCTAACTTTAGGTTATCTCTTTTTAAAATTCATCTCAATATCAGCTAAGTCTGTAGTGTTAAAAAAAAATGGCTAACAGGTAAAATTATGTGTGCTAAACCTGCTATCACCTAGCTGTTGAAAATCAGCCAGCAGCTCTTTATCTTAAGAATTCTCCTTATATGATTAAACAAACAAAAAACTATATATTTTAAGTATATTTTAAATATTTTAACTATATGTTTTATATATTGTTAATTGGATTTTCTGTAATTTTTGTCAAAATGTATTTATCACAACTAGTAATAAGGGTATATATGTACCAAATAGCCAAGGTAAAGAAAGCAGAGGACTTTTTTTGTTTGTTTCTGCCAACATTGCTTTCTATTTCTTTTATTTTGTTAGTGAAATCCTCATTTTTGGTAACTCCATGGCATTGTCATTAGGTCATAAAACATGTCATTCATGCTTCAATTTTCTGGACTTTGTAGTAGAAAGCTAGGATGGTCATTAACAATAGTTCCTGATTATGTGCCTGGAGCTGAGACAATCACAAGATGTTGCTTCCAGTTGCACTTTCTCTGGCAGGATCTCTCCTCACCCACTGTGGACCTATCTGCAAGGAATATAGAGAAAGATTTCTCTTCAGAGCAAGGTGCTACTTTAAGCATTGCAATGCCTGTTGACATAGCGATGTAAGCCATTTCTTTTCTCTTAAAAACCTAAATATCATGAGATACTGATTGCTGGTTTGAGTATTTAGCAATTAAAACCCACTAAACATGAAGTAGCTGCTAGTATTTTTAATACCTGGGCACTTTATATGGTAACAACCAACACAAGATATTTCTTACAATTACAATTCTTTAAAATGGAGCCCACTTTTGTGGTTTCTGTCTTTGAGCAACAGGCCTTGGTGCTCCGACCTATCTCTCCCTCTCTCTCTTCCTCCTTCAACTCAATGGCTTCTGCCTTTGTCTTGAGGACTTCTGAGGTAGAGCTAACTCCCCCAACCCCCATACCACCCGCGACAAAAAGATGCATCCCTTTGAGTTATATTTTACAATAGAATGCATATTTATTGCTTCTCTCAGAGAGAAAACAAAAGTATTTCATAGGTGCTTTTAGGTGATAAAATTTTTACTTTGAAAATGTTTGAGTCCCAATTTTGTCTTTAGATTCTTGAGGGCAGCTTTCCCATAGACATTCTTCAAGTTAAAACATTGTGCTTTTAATATTTCAATAAAGCAGATGATTCTTTGTATATTAGCTGTTCTGGAATACTGGCTATGAAAGGTAATAACCTCTCGCAACAAAATCGTACACTTTATCTTTTCTGCTTCAGATGGACCAGTGTGAATCTAATTTTTTTCTCATACTTGCCTCAATTTACTAACAATCCCTAGGTACAATCAACAAAATTAAGCATCCTGGAATTTTTCTACTCAATGTCCAGATTTGGTAGGCATGTAGTCCAAATTCCAAGGTACAACTGATTGCTAACTTAACCAGCTACACGAAAATCGCAACTACTCATCACAGGAAAGCAGAACCTTCATAATCCTCCCTAATTTAATTCAGCAAATTCCACAATTTGTAGTATAGCAATGAAAATCTCACTCCTATATCCTAAATCTCAAGTTCTATATCAGTAAAGGCTTTTTGGGCTTCTGATGACAGTACACAACCTTCTAATTTTTAAAGGAAAAAGACATTGGCTATTCGACAAGAAAGACATGGTCATTTTTCTGATATTGCTAGAGGTACAGTCCTCAAACAACGGCACTAGGATTCTCAGTACACTTTGTTTCTCTTCTCTACTTGTCTCTGCTTCTTTCTGCATTTTGGTATCACTCTGTTATGATGCAGACTCACTCTGTCAGAAAAGCAAGCAAACAAACAAAAAAAATCATCACATTCTCATAATTTCAATTTTTAAAAGCAAGAGAGAATTATATTTCCAGCTTCAATAAGTAACATATCAGAAAAGTGCTCTGTCTGACCTCAGTGGACACGTTTCCACTGAACTGGAGTATATATCCATCATGTAAATCAATCACTGTGCTCAAAGTGATATAATACTGTGATTGTTCCACTCCGAAGCCTCAAAAACCAGGAAACCATGACTAGCTGCCCTGTCAACATAAAATAAATAATGAATTTCCCCAAAAGTGGTAAAAACACAAGGTGCATAGACAAAGTACATAAGGCAAAAACAAATATAAATACATACATACATATATATACAAACATACATAAACAGGTCTTTGTCTTTCAGTAGTCAAAATACATACTATTTCTATATCTACTATCTTGACAATGTTGCCTTTTTAAAGGATATTTTAAGAATTATCAATACACTAGGTCATAATCCACACCTTAAACACAGCAAATATTTTGTCACTATATCTCCTCTCTCACAGACTGCCTGACTTCCCACATCTGCTCACTGCATGTGCTTAAACCTACACAGTCTCTTCCTTTTGAAATAATGTGTCCCTGAGAAATTACATCACCAGAGTTTTATAGCCATCTCTTCAAACATGTAGGAGGCGTGGAAACTATGCAATGAGTAAAGAAGGCAACTAGTGACAAAAATAAAAAGCTTACTGCTTCCTGTAAAAATACATGGAGTTTTAAAAAAAATGTAAAGTAGCTAAAAGTGATTGAAACATAAGAAAATCTCTCTCTCTCCATCCTTTTCAGAAATCCTTAACTGAAATGCTGGAGAGAGTTTAATCTCTTCTGCTTATCTGTAAAAAAAGAAAAAAAATCAGTACAGGTCAATTAGTGAATAGGGGATATTATGTGATTTTCATGTAATGAACATTTAAAAAAGCATGAAAAATAAAATGCGTGCATCTAAACCTACATGAGCAGCACACTGATATTCCCCAGTCCTTATGTAAAGTCACATGTTATGTGCAAAGAGTCAAAATTGATGATGCATTAAAATTAAAACTAATACTTAAAAAAAATTATCAGGACTTTATATATTAAAGTGATATGCATGACTGAATGAGTTAAAAATTAACATTAAGATGGCTCAACCATTCTCATACCAAAGGCAAATTATGTCAAACCTAAAATCAGAAATGGGAAGATTAGGAAGATTACTATTTTAATCATGAAGAATCCTTGTGATATTTTCTGTGCAAAACGATAAATAAACTACAGCCTATGCATATTTAGACATAACTCTTTATTTAAGACTGTTCGTGCATTGTTTAGAAAAATAGCTGTGTGGTTTAGCAAAAAAAAGTTTTCAATGGAGAGACTGGTGGGTTTGTTTGATTAGATTAGATATTTGCATAAACATGAGTGATCACCAAAAAGGGCAAAAGGTCATGCACAGCTGTAGGTACATTTTCTAGGAATGGACGAATACTTTCATTTGAGCTAAGAAAGATATTTTGAAATATACTGCAACAAATATAAACATTGTGTGCATTTTCCATTCCTTTTTACTCTTCCCATCTAAATAAATCACATATACAATCAAAGTTTGAGATTATAACAAAAACAATTTGAAAGTGTTTATAACATTTTGTGAAGAGATGAGTGTAAGGAATCAGATAGTGAGCCCAAGAATAATAAATATATGATCTGTGTGAAATGTGTACAAAAGTGAACATTTGAACCCATAGGCCTATGGAACCAGATGACCTTTTTAAAAAAAAAAAAAAAATACAGAATCCTTGGTAATATAGTGACTACCAGCTGATTCCTTGATTAAATTATGCAAGCAGTTTAAACAAAACAAAACACTTCAGCTGTTCTGAAATTGTGTGGTCATTAATGACTATGTTATGAATGGTAAAAAATATAGTGTTTCCTTTTTACTGATACCATTTATCATATAACTCTTCCTTGTCATGGATAAGTAACATATTCTAAGATACAATCAAATTTTATAACAGTAATAATAATCACAAATATGCCTGTAGCATGTAAGCCACAGAAAGTAAAATGCTAAATTTAAAAAGCAGAAATTTGCCAAACTTTCAAATCTTTTATAATAAATTTAGTATCCTTAAAATAAAATTTAATGAGATTAATATACACGAATGTACTCATTTGTATAGATATCTTTATATATGACTACGAATATGAGGGGGTCTTCAAAAAGTATGGAAATATTTATATTATCTTTTAATTTCATTTTGTCATGAACTTTTTGAAGTACCCTCATATTTGCAAATGTGTGTGTGTATGTGTGCGTGTGTTTCAATGCTATAAAAATGAGCATGGAATGTAAAGTTAATGTATTAGATGGAGAGTGGGTTTTTTTGTTTGTTTGTTTGTTTGTTTCTCCTTTGTGGTTTTGCAGTTGGATGGCAAGAGCAGGGATTCTTGACCTTGGCCAACTGAGCTAATCAGCCAGCCCTAGAAAGAGATTCTAATTCTTAAATCTCTATCAGTTTATCCTCCTTGCTGGACAAGTGCCCCTTCTTTCCCTGAAAATTATTTTAGTTACCTCCAGAGTTGCTACTCAGTGTTTCAGACCTCTTTAATTAAAGTTGCATTTTAGTTAAATTTATAGAAATAGTTATTTACCTCGCAGCAAAAATAGCTGTCAAGACGAGCAGTGAAAATATACAATTATTCCAAACCTAATAATGGTCCCTCACTCAGCAGTATATGTACTTAGTGAGTCAGAGAATGTATATACATAGAAGGAAACCTAGAGATAATAACGCAATGTGCTATGGATCTCTTTAGGATCTCTGTGGTGGGCAGAATAATAACTTCCCTAATAATGTTTATGTGTTAGTACCAGAAACCTGTGTACAAGAATCTGCAGATGTAATTAGGTTGAGGACCCTGAGTTGGGGAGATTGTCTTGGATGATTAGCATCCGCCCAGTGACATTATGGAGGCTTACAAATGGAAAAGGAGGCAGAAGAGATTGGTGTGATGCAATAAGAGAGGACTTAATGCATCATTGTTAGCTTTGAAGATGGAGGAAGGAGCCAGGAAATATGTGTGGCCTATGGAAGCCAGAAAAGGCAAGGGAGTAAATTCTCCTCTAGTTTTCAGAAAGAAGTGCAGCCCTGCCAACACTTTGACGCCTTGATTTTATTCCATTGAGACCTGTCAGACTCCTTATGTCCAGAACCGTAATACAGTAAATTTCTATTGTTTGAAACCGCTAAATATGTGGTAATTTGTTACAACAGCAATAGGAAACTAATACACCATTGGCTCTGGATTATTGGCCCAACAAATCTTTATGAAGCGCTTCACTCTAGTCTGCCACCTTTATCTTCAGTGTATACAACCATGGTTACAATGGTGGCACAGGGGTTACATATGCAGAAGAGAAAACTAGATATTGAAGCTGTTGACTTTTATCGTTTCAAAAACTTTGACAGTGTTTATTAAGAACACTCCCTTAAACTACATCCATATCACTGGCACTTTTTGAATAAGCATTGCAAGCAAACATAACTTACAAAGACAGCATATCAAAAGTCACACATAATTAGTAGTTTTCTAAACTGCTCTCATTTTCAAGTACTTGTGTTATATATTAATGACAGATACATACAGTGTATATTATTTTTCCAGTTATAATTATTATAAATTTTAAAAAAGCAAAAGATTAAGTTAATTACACTTAAAACAATATTTATCCTATAAAAAAGTAACTGCTAAAAAGGGACCACAGGATTCAGTAAAGAGAAAAGAGACACTTTATTTTCCATAAAGAAACAATCTGCAGATTGAGGGGCACAGACCTGGAAGGACTGCAGATCAGCACTGCCTGGTGAAGGCTAGGATTTATGTCTTCCAATATGGCCTCGCATGCTCAGTGAGCTTAGAGGAATGGTATGGATATTTATGGAGAAGGCTGTACATATGTGTAATGAGTGAACATATCACAAAGGTGTGTTACTGTGCAGCTCCATATGCTGGTCATGAGTGGTTTTAACGTGGCCTCTTATCAAAGAACGGTAAGATCATCCTTGGAGTCCGTTTCTGTCTAATTGGAGCCATAATGGGCCCCCAAGAATGAGAAGGAGGGGGGGTGGATGATTGACGCCAGGTGCATTTGCCGAAGGTCAATGGAGAATTCCTAGCGATGGCTGATTTGTCGTGATCTTCTCAGAGCTGCCTTCGTTTAGTTACAGAAAAGAAAATTTCATAGCAGTTAATGAGATACATACTTGCAAGCCAAGAAATACCTCCCTACCTTTTCCCTCTCGCTGTGGCCATTTGGTTCTTTTTAACAATTTGAATGTCTCTTTTAACCACAGAGAGTCCGTTTGTCTGTCCTTTGGGGAATGTTCTAGCATGTCTAAGTACTCCACAAGTTACAAAATTGGTTAATTATTTCTAGCAAGACGTTTATAAAAGCAGATGTTTCCAAATTGAGTGCTATTTTAAACAAATACCCTAAATATGTCTCATTCCCTCATCACTTTATATGGTCTATCAACATGGAGATAAAGTGTTAAAGATGAAATAAAACTGGAATGGGATGGACCAGCAGGTAAAGAGAAGACTTTGAAGTATAATCTTGAAGAAATGAATGTACTGAAAATTATTTGACATGTTTTTGAGATAATGAAGATTATCTCAAATGTACTAACTAATGTGGTATCTACAGACAAATTATGTTTTTTTAAATAATCAGATAAAAGTAGTCCCAAGAATTAGTGAAGTTTAAAAATATATAAATAAAACTAAAAGTAATTAATAAAACAAAAAAGTCAAATTGTATAAGAATAGCAAAAAGTGTGTGAAGGACATGACGATGTCCTACTAAAATGTTCACTGAATTGTCTCTGGGCATGATTATTATTACTAAGAAAAAGATTATTTATTTACCTTATCAAAAACCATAATACTAGTAATTTTCAGTATTAATAATATGAATTCAATAATAATATAGTTAATCTTTTGTGGTGAAAACAAGCAAAAATATTGAACAGTCTTCCTCAGCAATCATATAAGCTATTACATATATACATAAAATATCTTATGTAATAAATAATTCAACATATATATATGAATAATACAAAATATCAAGAAGTTGTATAAGGCTTAGATGATATATTTTTGTTCAAATAAACAGAATGTTATTTATACTATATTATTTCAAAAGAATATTTCATGTCTAGTATGTAATTTTTAACTTTATCATGATATGCATTTTTTCTATTCATGTGTAGAATTACTCCCCTCAACAATCTTAAATAATATTTTGGATAGAAATAAAGAGTAGGGTGTGGTGAAGATGGGGAATTTGCAGTTTAAAAGCCATCTTTTCTTAATTTTGAATATGCTTTTTACCTGTTTAGAAGAAGATCTCTTGATTAACAGAAAGGTGTGCATACATATGTTACTTGGTCACGTACCATAATCTTATTTATATTTTTTCACTTTATTTTATACCAATATGTATGTCTAGTTCACCAATACATATGGAACTAATTACTATATAATTTATATTTATATCCAACAGGACAAATGAATTGTCTTGCACAAAACCAGTTAAAAAATATTCATTGAACCAGTAATCTATTGAACCATTTCATAATTTGCTTTATCTACCTTTGCATTCAGAAGGCTGTCTAAGTGGTCTCTATATATACTGAAGTTACCTGCGACTCCAACTCTAAGCTAATATATAGGACTACTCTATAACCTATGACCAGTTATATTAATAATTTCCATTAATTGATTATTTGCTATGTGTCAGCTACTCCATTAGGTACATTTTAAATATACTGGTTAAATCTCACAACAACACTGTCCAAAATTACATGGCTGGTAAACAAAAGAAACTCTTCCAGACCTTGTAATATATCTACTTTCCGATTTTGATGCATAGTATATGATAATTCTAAACTGAAGATTTTTTGCAAACTGTATATAATTTAATTACAATATATACCTTATTCAAATAATGAAGTTGCATTGCAGTAAATAAAATGTTTATTAAAAATAACAATCCCTTGACTATGATTATGATGAATATGGTGAAACACATTTATAATTATTTTTCTTTTAAACATGAATCAACACACAATTTGCAGAGATGTGAAAGCTGTGGATACACAAAATAACAAAGACAGACTCTGTGTCACATTGAAGCCAAGGAAGAAAGTACATGACTAGAAGCTTTTAGAAAATGATTGTCTGCATCTGTAGGCACTTTAACTTTCTGCCAAGTTTCTCAACTTCTTTTGTTTACTAAGGGTACAATTTGAAGTTAAACATCTTGAGAACTGGCGCCAGAGTTTGTGACATGTAGCAGGACTTTGACATTCTTTTGGTTTCACAAAGAAACTGGTTATCTGCAATTTAGTAAACACAATAGCATAAAATCATATTTTACTGGTTTATTTAACAATCTTGCTGTCAATTTTAAAAACACAAACTCTAAGCCAGAAGCTTGCTCTTTCAAGGTTTTCAGAGAGAGAACAGCAAATTGATATTTTGATCTGAAGAACACTTTTTATTTTGTTTTCACTTATATATTTCCTTTTTCTAATTTCACGATAATTTGAAATTAAGCTGGCAATGCTAATGACAAGAGGACAGTTTACTATCATCCTAAATAAGCTTTTTAAAATTCTGATTTATTTCTTATTGTTACAGGGAAATTATTTGTCCTTTTTTCATTCAAAAAATCTTCTTTGAATACTTCTCATATTTCAACTAATAAAAATTCTTTCTTGTTAAGATGGTTATACAGTGGCTATTAAGTCGAGTCAGATATGTACATACAGAATTGGAATAGATAGCCCACAGAGATGTGGACAGTGGTTCTCAACTTTGGTTATGTTGGTCCGCCGCCGGCCGACCTGAACAGCCCTGGCCTCATTCCTTTTGGTGGGTGAGTGAATGGCCCGGATAACTCTTTCCCGCCGGTCCCCTTTGGAAGGAGACGGGGGAAGAGAGCCGTGAAGAGAGGTGAGCACAGCCGCTGGCCCCAACCAGCCGGGTTAAAGGACACTCAGACGCAGTGGGGGTTCTGTCGAGCAGTTCCATTTATTATCACACAAGCACTTGCTTTTATAGGCAGATGGGGAGGGGAGGTTTTAACATAATCCTATCAGCTTAAAGTCAAGGGCATGCATCCTGTCTCAATGCCTAGCTATTGCAACCACGCAGTGGTCACGAGCGCAGAAGCACATATTTGGCCAATAAGGGCTAAGGCAAGGTTCCCGCAGACACTCCCACCCTACTTCCTCCTGGAGCCATCTTAGGCTGCCACATTAATATGCCCTTGTGGGCCCATAATGGTGCCACTTGTAATGTCACTTAAGGTGGCGTTAGTTTTTAAGGCCCGACATGGTTATATGCCAGAATCACTTTTTGGGGCTTTTGGAACAACACTTCCTGTAGCCCCATCCAAGAACTACTTAATAAAAATCTCTTATATGGGCACCAAGGGAGTCATCTGAAAAATTCTAGAGAAGGTATTATTTCCACTAAAGTTTGAGGACCACTGTGGAGAGAAAGACAAAAACAGACAGGAGTTTAGTACTCTTCAAAACACCAGTATTTACGTAGATGATGTTATGAGGCACTAGCAAATAAGATTGGGAAGAAATTGGAAGAAAAACAAAGGAATCCATAAAAAGAAGGAGGTCAAAAGTTTCAAGAATGAAAAGGTGTTATACATATCACATTTTGTAGAGAATTCGAGTATTATGAGGAGTCAATGTAGGCATTAAATTTGTAATATCTGAAATAAGTGATAGTTTTTTTTCCAGTGAATTTGTTGGAAGAAAATTCTGGATTGAGAAAAAAACAAAAAATGGGGAACATGATCTTGATATGGAAAATTTTATAGGTATAACATATGAATCTCATATAAGTTCACACTGATAGCTTAAATTTTTTTTTTTGAGGTTTAGGCAAGATAACATACTGAATCAGAATTAAAGATAGTCTGATATGTTGCTTTACATAATTATTAACAATGACAAAAATGTAGGAACAATGACAGCAACAGGGGCAAATTGTTAATATTAATGGAGTTCTTATTATATGACAGATGTTGAATTAGGATATTATATGTGTGATATTACTCATAATAGGTGGCACCACAATTCAAATCCACATGTTTGACTCCATTATCCCAGCCCTTTAGGTGTACTACAGTATTTGTAGATCAATTTCTTACTGTTTGAAATAAAGGAAAGCTTTAAATCAGGTTTTACATGTTTATGAGACATAGAGAAACTGTCGATATAAAAGGCAAGGTTAATATAATATCAAAACATGGCATATAAATATAATTAAACCTACAATATAAAGGTTTTCCCTTTCGTCTTAAAATTAAGCTCCTCTGATCTAGTGGATTAGAGGGAAAACCCCTTTATCTTTGTAATAGTTATAACTCCAGTTAATAGAATATTTGCCAAATTTTGTTCATATCTTCACTTAAATCTTACTCTGTCAATGTCAACTGGCAAATCACAACCCTAATTAAACTTGAGTTTCCAGTTAATACATATCTGGACCTAGCAACTGAATGTTTCTATGCTTATTGGCCTCAATTAAAAGCTGGACCCCAAATTTCAAATGGACACTCAATGCCTGGAAATTTTAGTGCAATTCTCCTGTATATTCACTTTTTGCTCTCTAAATTAACTATTTTTCTATCTTCTTCTGTCTTGAACCTCCTACTTGCTTCACATTCCTAAAATTGATGACTTTATATCAAATTTACATGCAGAGTGGATTCCTCCATCTTTCCACCATCGAGTCAGTTGGCCATCCTCAACTATGCCCCTACATGATTACTGTCTTCCCTTCTCTTACTATGAATGATGTGACCCTTTCCTTGTCAATGGCCAAATTTTCTAGTTGTGCTATGGATCCCTCCTCTCAACTAATGGCTTCTGTAATCATCCCTCTCCCCAGCATCATTGCATCATTAATTATGCCCTCTAAATGGATCATTTTCCCAAGTACACAATCATAATCCTGTATTGCCTCTTTTATTTTTTTAGCTAATTATTTTATTTCTAAAATTGACAAAAATTGTATATATTTATCATGTATAACATGATGTTTTGAAATATGTATACTCATACAGCTAATAAACATATGCACTACCTCACATACTTATTTTTTTGTGGTGAGAACACTTAATATCTACTCTCTTAGCGATTTTCGAGAACACAATCCATTTTTATTAACTATAGTTACCATGTTCTACAATAGATCCCTTGAAATTATTTCTCCTGTCTAACTGAAATTTTGTATATTTTGACCAACGTCTTCCCAACGATCCCCAGAACCTGTCCCAGTATTGCCTCTTTTAGAATAGAAAATTTATTTGGATTCTGCAAACCTCTGTAGTTAACAACTCTATTTCCCTGTTTCCCATATCACAGCAAAACTTCTGGAAATAGCTGTTTATAAATTTCTATTTCCCATCCATCATCTCAGATGCTTTCCTCAATCCATTTCAAAAAGGCTTCCATTCCCACCACTCCACAGAAATTTTCTTGTAAAGGTCAAAATAGATGACACGTAGTCAAATCCAGCTATCACCTCTAGGTTCTCCTTTGACATCTCAGGAACATCTGACCTAATTGATCATTCCCTCTTTCTTTATACAGAAGTTTTCTGGGACTCCACTTTCTCTTGGCTTTTCTCTTACTTTAAAAGTCATTTCTTCTTACTCATCAACACTGGCTTGTACTGCTCTGTTCAAGCTTTAAAATGTTTGTGCATCTTATGGCTCTAATATGGATGTTCTTTTCTTTGCTATAGAAATAGTTTTTTCCAGATGACCTTATTCTATTTCAAGCCTTCTAATATAATCAATATGTGCATGGCTCTCAATCTGGATTTACAGCCCAGATGTTTGTCTGAAATTGAAGATGTGTATATTCTAATGTGTATTTGACATCTCCATGTGAATATCTAATTGGCATTTCATGTATAGCTTGGTCAAAACAAAACCTCTGTTAATCAATTGCCCTCCCACCCCAAATATTTCTCTCAGGTTCTCATCTCAATATATGCATGAAGAAACACTCAATGGTTCAAACCAAATCTAGTAGTTATCTGTGTGCTTTTATTTTTATCCCATGCACATTCAATCATCAGAATATTCTGTTGACTTTATATCTAAAATGTATTCAAATTTGTCCACCTTTGCCACTGTCACTACCAAAACCCTAGTTCGAGTTCCATCATTCCTTGTTCGAGCAATTGCAATAGTTCTCTCACTGTTTTCCATATTATTGATCTCTTCAAGGTAGCCGATGATCTATCAAAACATAAATCAGATGATACCCTTTACTTTAAACACACTGTGGCTTCAAATTACATCAAGAATAAGACAAAATTTTGACTCACATCTCCCTTCCATCTTGCCATTTTTGTCTCATATATTTTTACCTTTGAGGCATTGAACAGGGGGAAATAGACATAAGATAAAAATAGCAAAATAGGTAGGGGATGGATCATATACAGATGCCTTGACATATTAGCCTACTTTTTTGTTCCTTGACCATGCCAAATGTACTCCTGCACTGGGACATTTGCAAGACGTTTTCTCCACCTGCAAAGCTCTTCCCCTAATCTCACAACTAGTTGATTCTAGTCATTCAGATCTCGGTTAAATAATACATCATTAGAGATGGCTTTCATGAAGATCAAATCTAAAGTTATCTCCCTGGTGCTGTTTAATACATTCCATTTTAATTCCCTGCACAGATTTTTTGTTTATTTAAGATTAATTTACTTTGCTAAAGTATACATAAAAGTGAAAAGTGAAATAATAATAAATATAAAAATCACTTGTATACGTTTTGTGTCTTCCCTTTAGAATACAAACTCAACAAAATCAGCTCCTATGTGATTTGTTAAGTGGTTTCTAGCATGTGAAGAAAACACCACCTCACCTCTTTTTGTAAATAAAGTTTTGTTGAAACACAGCTGCACTTGATCATTTATATATTGCTGATGACTGCTATCCTGATACAATAGCAGAGTTAAGGAGTTGTAATAGAGACTATATGTCTCACACACCTAAAATATTTACTATTTGCCCCCTTAAAAAAATGTTTGCAAATCTCTGTAAATGGTCATAATATAATAGAGAAAAGTAGTATATTAGAATTTTTAGCTTTTTAATTTTTTGCTATAGAAAAACATTAAGTTGAGGAAATAAATCGAAGGCAAGCTTATGGTTCTAATTTGGACAACATCAACTATACTGTGGGTAGAACATGAACAAAAGATTGTCATTGTCACATCTTACAATGATCTCATTTTGTAGTTAAAGTTGGATAGAAAAATGCTTAAAAGAATATAAGGGTACTTCAAAATGTTCATGGAAACATGGAATTGAAAGATAATATGAATCTTTCCATGAACTTTTTGAAGATCCCTTTTGTACTTTTGATTCTTAATTCAACATATTTATCAATTACTGCAAAGGAGTGTAGTGGGTTTACAAAACAAAACAAAAAAATCCCCCCAGAAATTTGTGATCACCTTTTCCAGTTACTATCAGTGTTAAATACTGAAATATCAAGGTGACACAGTGACAGTTTAGATAAAATTTCTGGTACATAAACACCTCCATCTCCCTGGTAAACAATGCAACAGAAAAGACTAACTGTACTTCTAATATTAGTCTTATTTGTGCCCTTTGTTTTTAGACTAGTAGAACTGGCAGTCTTACAGGGACCATAAGGTCAAATGAGTGAGCATGCCAAATTAAAATTTCTCATTTAATTCTAAAATTAATCATAAAAACCCAAGTAAAGTTTTGTTTTAGGACATTTTATCTATTAAGAGTGTTTCATTTCAAAAGATCCAGAAAAAAATAACATTTTCTTGGTTTGTTAGAGAAACATGGAGAAAAAGAATCAAGTGCTGTATTTAGTTACATGGAAACATAAAATCTACAAACTGCTTATGGACACAGTGATTCAGTCAAATGCACTAGTAGAAATTTAAACACCATCTTCTTTATTAGAAAAAATACATATAGTCAACTAACGAACTAACATAAGACAGAAAATTGCTTGTTTTATTTATTTTTTTGACATAGTTGTGCTCTGTTTTGTTGTGTTAAATGCATCCTTACATGGACTATGAGTTCTTTTTTTAGCAAAGTTGTCATTTTCACTGAACAGATGTCCTCAATTACACACTATAACAAACTGCATACACCTTAATTTGTAGTCTCATATTTCGAGTTATTAGTCCCTCATATTGTCTTTCTGACATTTTAAGTCTTCTCAATCTAATCAACTAACTGTAATTTCAGGGCCCATGCAGAAAATGTAATGACAGTGCTAACCAATGCCTGTTACTTGTTTACTCCATAAATGTGGGATTCCGTGAGTAACAGACCTTCTTGACGGTCTATTACTTGATTGACAGTGGAGAATGCATATTTAGCAGTATTTCTAAAGCTTAAAATCTACAGAAGAATTCAATTTAACTATCTAGCTTTGCAGGGCTAGCTGGTTAACTCAGTTGGTTAGAGCACAGCCTTATAACTACCTAACTTTGCAAAAAAAGTAGAATCTAATTAGCAAAAAATGCAATGTGTATCCATTTAAGTTGTTTCTTGAAATTAAACATTTCTTACCTAATTTAAACTCTGAGAGTTTTGAATTTTTTAGCCTTGAATTATATTAAATAAACATTTATTTTTAAAATGATGTTCTTGATTATAGAAAACAATGTTAACGACTGAAACAGTGTTTAAATTTCCTGACTTAATCTCTCTTATGGATTTGTCCCCCAAAGTTTCATGATTGAAACTTAATTCCCAATTGTGACAGTGTTAAGAGGGTGGAAACCTCTATTATGGCAATTTAAATGTGATGCCTTGAAGAGGTGATTAGATTGTGAGGACCATGCCATAGTGAATGAATTAATCCATTGGTGGTTTAATTGGATTAATGGGTGTTGGTTCTGATGGTTTTAAAAGGAGAATAAGAGAAGAGGTTAGTCTCTCTCTGTGCTCTTGCCATTCTCACCATATGATACCCTGAGTTGCTATAGATTCACCACCAGGAAAAAATCCTCACCAGATGTGTTTACCTCAGACTTTGAATTTCCCAGCCTCCAATGTTGTAAATAATAAATATTGTTTCTTTACAAATTACCCAATTTCAGGTATTCTGTTATAAGCATTTCAGTACCCCTACTAAGAAACTCCATCTCAAATATTCCACAGTAACCTGTGCATGTCGCTGTCACAATCTTTCTTACTCTTAATATTTACTTTTTATTTATGGAATTGTTTCATTCATTTATCACAGCAGTTGGAAAACAGTAGTCACCTAGCAAATAATGAAAGAATTAAGAAACAAATGCCTATGAGGAAAGTTTAATAAACAGGGAGCAAATTGTAACAGTAGGAAGTTGGTCAGGAATGAAAGCTAATATGAAATTTAATATTTGATTTTAAATATAAAAAATAAACTGCAAAAGATATAGAATTTTATATAGCAGTGGGTTAATAAAACAGGGAAGGAAATTAAATTTGATTTTTTCCCCTTCGTACCATTTAATACTTGCATAAAAGATACTAGTGGGTAAATTCAATTGGTTGTTGACTTCTCTGTTATCCTTTATTGTAATTTCCTAGTGGGGCCTGCCCTTTCAAAGCAATATTCAGGGTTCTGGAATTATTTTATGTGCTTCCTTTTGTGCTTAAAATCTCAAGACACAGTAGTCAAACAGACCTAGATTACAATCCCAGCTCCAACTTTTACTGGCAAAATGACTGAGCCCATTATCCTTGCTAATTCCTCATCTACGTAAATGGTAACAACAGTTTTATCTATTTTACAGGATTACTCTGAGGATTAATCTAATTAAGTATTTGTATCTTAATGTCTGAGCACAGAAAGTGTATAAATAATTATATTTGAAAATATGTTATAAACAAATAACTACACTTACATAAATTTGACCTGTGTATTAAAAAACAATTAATTTGAGTCCTCTTTATTTGGGGTGTTTCTATATAATTTGTCACAAGTAGGGCAATGCTGTCATGAATTTGTCAGTCCTGGTATTGTGACAAAGTTGTTACCTATCCCAGAATTATTAGCAAGTTAACAGTAGATAAAACGTGTACTCCAGACTGATTTTTTTAAAAAAATTAATTTTAGACACAGATCCTTATGACACTTCTTGAGGAAGAAAGGTGGTCTTTTCAACTATCCCTAAAATCATATACATACAAGGGTACTTTTAAAAGTTCACAGACAAAAAAAAAAAAAAAGAAAAAGAAAGAAAGAAAAAAATAGTACAAATCTTTCCATGAACTTTTTGAAGACTTCTAATATATAGATGCCTAGTAAAGGCATACTAATGAAGATTACCATCCCATTACAGACAGAATAAGCCATGGCTTTAAACTTAGCAACTGGAGCATGTCACAGAAATATTTAAAAGAAATGTGAAACAAGAGAACAGACAATTATTCATACTGCATAATGGAGCTCCTTTTGTTATTTTTATTTATTTATTTTTTAATCACTTCAGCTTGGGGCTTCTTCTTACTTGCCCAGAATGAGGGAAGGGATTCGTGTGTGTGTGAGGTGTGTGTGTGTGTGTGTGTGTGTGTGTAACAGAAAGGAAGAGACAGAGCCTGTACGTACTCTGTGAGGAGGGTGAGAAATGTTCTATTGAGGATGTCAGACTGAGATCTGTGAACTTGGGTATTTCTTACTACTGTCTCAATTTGTGCTGGGATACGATTGAGGATGGTAAGCGGGAGAAGAGAGGACAAGGAAGTGTTAACGATTTCTACAAAAGCTGCTTTTGGTATAGGATCCCACATTTCACAGGAGTTTCTTTTTATTTATTTATTTTTTAATTCCCAAGTATATGTGTACATTTTTTTCCTTTACATTTTTTATTTTACAATTTTTCTACAATAAAATATTAATTTAACTACTATATAGTTTTTGGACAATATATTTTTAAATTTGTTTTTACATGTACAGTTTTCAAGTTTATGCTTAATACAACACAAAGGGGAAAATGTAGGCTGTTTTCGTGGGCTTTAATGATCAAAAGACTAAAAATAGTTCTGAAATCTCTAAATCTA
Source organism: Cynocephalus volans (assembly GCF_027409185.1). Classification (NCBI taxonomy): domain Eukaryota; kingdom Metazoa; phylum Chordata; class Mammalia; order Dermoptera; family Cynocephalidae; genus Cynocephalus; species Cynocephalus volans. Next base: position 26,971,877 of record NC_084466.1, read on the forward strand.
TTGTGACCCAACAATTCCACATCTAGTTTAAGGAGTTCATTTTAAGAAATGTTCAAGTTACTGGGTGAATATGTTGTACAAAGATATCTGCTGAAACATTATAAAAGGAAAAACTTGGATTCAGCACTAAAATCTATCAAAAGAGGATTTATGAAATAAATCTTACTGGCTGTCTGTAAATTCTTACAGGCCATTTGTTAGAAACAGACGTGCTGACAAGCAAGCCCACTGGAGAGCACCTGTACCCAGTAAAGGAGGCACCTGACATTCCGCTTCTAGCACATCCAGGTAAGGCTGTAGACCCAGCATCACCAGATTACTCCCTTTTCAAGAGAAGAAGCAAAATGCACAGGACAGGTTTTTGTAGAATAATAAATCATAGTTTTGGATTTACTCATTGTTCTTCCTTTATGGAAAAGACCAATAGTTCCTTACCCAAAGGTAAAACGAAACTGATACAGACAATACATTTTTTAAAGTGCCATGTAAGTTAAAATTCTTAATGTTGGTCAGGGCTATTGAATAGGCTTTTGTATTTGCAAATTTGCATATCCTTGACGGACCAACAAACTTGATGTGTGGTATTCTGTTTTGCCTAAAAACAATGCATCACATCACACAGTACACTTTGATAAATATTGTAATTCAGCAATGTATCTCGATGTTAATGGCAAGTGTAAAATTCCATAAATGTTTGTAACTAATAATTATTTCAGTTTGCAATCACATATAAATCCTGATCTTCTAACTGAATAACAAGTTATAAGATAAAATTATATTGTGAGAATGTAAACACAAGCATAAAAATAATGGCACATTAAATTACTGGACTAGTCAAGGTAGCCCGAAATAATTCTAATTTTCTCTTTTACTAAAAAAAAAAAAAAAAAAAAAAAAGAGGGAGGGAGGAGGCAGGAAACCTTGTAGATATTTATTATTATGGTAGTTACTGGAAATATTTTTACACTCCTCATTGTTAAAATGTGTAAAAATAAAAAAAAACCATCAGAAATATCCTTGAACTTTGGGGCTCTTTTTCTTTTTAATAAAAATGTTTGGAAGTCACTGTCATTGAAATGAACACAAATAAATATTTTTCTAAGGGAATGATAGTCTTTGTTATTGGGCTCATTTTTAGACTAAAATGTTCTGAAATATTTCTCAATTAATTAATACACATTAATCAATAATATTGTCTTCAATACTAGGGAAGAACATATATTCTTATATTTATATTTATACATGTATTCCTATATTTATATATAAATATTAATATAATATATATCTTCTATATATTTTCCAGAATTTTAAAATTATTTAGCTAATATTACATATTTTTAATACAACATAAAGAATATTTTTGCATCTTCTATATTATCCTCATACTATGCCAAAAGGCAGTTTGATATTTTTCTCAACTTTAGTGCTTGTTGGATAAATGGATCATAATTCATATTGAGTTTTTCATCATTCATTCAATATAGTAACTACTCAGCTGAACACATAATTTCAAAGATTGAGAAAAGTTCTTGACTTGTATGTGTGTTTATTATAACAAATTTAATTGGAAAAAATAAATTGTAAACAATGCACAAAAAATGTATTTTTTTCAAATGCTTTTTCAAAAAGATAAGATCTAGTCAGAATAAATTTCAAGAATCTGAGAACTAAAATTATAAAGATATTGAAATGATTTTTCTATATAAAACAGTGAAAACTATTTCTGAAAGTTACTTACCATTTGACCTTGGTCAAGTTCCCACATCTTTTCTTACTTTTCATACTGCACATCTTAACCTTAGATATCACCTGCTCTAAGGAGTGTCACTAAACTACACCACCTAAATGACATTCCCCTGTTATTTTCTGTCTCAACCACTTTTTGTTTCCTTCTTTTCTTTCAACTCAATTTTCAATTATTTTATGTATTTCACTTATTTTTTCCCCCTTCCACTTGATTCCAAGCTTTTTAAGGAAAAAACAATATATATAAGATGTTCATCTTTACATAATCAGTGCACAGCAACTAACTTGGATCATAATTGGCACTTAATATACATTTGCTGAATAAATGATAGGTAGCAGTTTTAAGCATGATTCCTGGCACATGGTAAATATCCCTACCTCCATCTCTGTCCCTCTCTGTTCTGCAACTATATACAATTTTTTAATGTAAAGTTGATATTTTTATATGGTAATTAACATTTTGAGCATTTTGAAAGTGAGGAAACTGAGGCACAAGGGTAAGTAGTAACTTGGCAAAACTACCCAAGTATGAATGTTGGAACTAATACTTCAACTTTGGATTCTAGAGGCAACAGGTTAATCAGTATATTTTCTTATTAATACACGTATTTATCTATGGTAAAATTAGCTCATCAACTTGTGTGGTGTGACAAATAGTAAGCATTTAGAGAGGTCTTTTTCTGGTACTTGCAACATTGTTTGCTTCTCTTCTGAATGACACTTGAAGATCATCTAAAAAATTATGGAAATTGATTTAAATCACCCATTAATAATTTTTCCCCAATTTATTGAGGGTGTGGGAAGAATAGTGAAGGGATTGTAAGTATTTACTACTGATTCAGATAATCCCATCCTTACACAATCATTCTACATTGAAATATGTTGCATAACTCAATTTTTTGCATAAGTAGAAATATCTCTTGCTAAGGCTTCTTAAGGTCAAATAGAATTTCTGAATGACAAACAAGCAGAAGTTTTATTTTATAGGTTACCATTTTCTGTTTTATGTTTATATGAAATAAAAGTATAATCTGCCCTCACAACATTCTGCTTCAGCATAGTTTGTTGTCTTTCAATATGAATATCAATATGGCAATCTTATCACAAAGGATCGAGTTTATCACCTTAAAAATATGATGTGCTGTGGCACCATTTCATCAATTTTTTTTTATCATTTCGGAATGCATTCTACTGTTTATTTATTCACATGAACACTCTCACTATTGCATGATGCAAATAAAACTCAAGCTTAAAAATTACTGAACCACTCATACTTTGGCATTTAATCCACATTAGAATTATTGTGCCTTCCTTCTAGGTCTTAAAACAGAAGTTTCGATTTTGTGTAAATATCCATTAGACTAAAAAGCACAACTCTAAATACGATTTCCATCGCATTATTAATAAATAGTGTCTGAACATTGCTCAGTTGTCAGTGTGGATTTTAAAGGCACAGAACCCTTAACCAGCTTGTTCATGAATAGATTTTTATCTACATATTTTCCAGTATTGAATAATATAAATCATTCTTTCATAAAATATTTATTGGACAATTTGTGCCAGGCATTTCTTTAGGCATTGGAATATCCAAGTGCAAGATGGAGTTTCAAACACTGAAAAGCTTATAATCTAGAAGAGAAGACACAGTAAAAATAATAAATAATTATATAAGTTCATATAGTGTCAAGTTTTCTTAAGAAAATAGACAATAGTATAGACAGAGTAAGGAAATTTAGTGGTTGGTAGAGGGACGGTTTTTGGGGAAATGAAATTAAACTAAACCATGAGATGAAACTAATCAGGGAAAGATGTGCGTGAAGACATGCGAGGCAAGGGCAACAGAGAAGGCAAAGACCCTGCAGGACAATTATCCTTGGTTTATTTCATGAATGGAGTTATGTGCACTGGATACAGAATTTGGCTACCTTGAGGCTTTTTAACTTTTTGTTCTTGTGTAAATACAGCTAATAATAATTATGCCTTGAAACCTATTATCATTTTGGCTGCATTTCAGTCATAATCATTTTCTCAATAAAGAGAGAAGTAGCGCAGTTGACTGAATACAGCAAGATTCTGGAGATTAACACAGCATAGCCCACTTTCTCTTGACTCATACACCTGTGCTCCAAATCTTTGCTGCCAACTTAACAGTGGTACACTTATGATTTGATACCAGGTGTGGTAATGTCTTGGCAAAAATCTTTTAATTGGTTACCAATCTTTACAAATACTTTTCAAAACTTTATATACTTAACACTTTTCTGCAAAAGCAATCCCCCCTGCTCTTTCCTTTTTCCAGACACTTGAACCAGAAAGTATTTTAACCCTTTTATTATTGCCTTGATGTAACTCTACTAGATGAGAGGAAGGTGAGCTAAAGGTTTCCTGACCTTGGTGGACAAAGAACTACTTAGCTCATAGAATCATGAAGAAAGGAGAAATTAATTTTGTATTGCATTGATACCATTCTGAAAAATATTGACTTATTCCATGATGTCTTTTGCCAATCAAAATTAATTCAATTTAGCAATGACATATTGAGTATGTATGCAATCTGGGAATCTCATGCAAATCTTATGACTACTCGCACTACTTCCCATAGCGTTTGATGAAAATACCAATTTAGACCTGATAGCATCAAAAAAAAAAAAAAAGAAAAGAAAAAGAAAGAAAGAAAGAAAGAAAGAAAGAAAGAAAGAAAGAAAGAAAGAAAGAAAGAAAGAAAGAAAGAAAAGAATACGTGTGGTTTTACTTAGACTTTTATTCCGAAAGTCCATTCTCCTTCAAGGACCTGAAGTCCTCTTGACTCATTCATTTATTTATTTGTTCTTCTACTGAGAAAAAGAAGGTTGTGCACTTTCCTCAAAAAAGGTAAACTTCAGCTTTTTACCACAATGTAACACTAAATTCTTACAAAATTTCTTTTTGAAATATTGTTCCAAATACTAATGTGGCTAACACAGAGCTTTGCTGCTTAAATATGCCTTTGGGAAAGGACTCTCTGCTCAGCTTTGAAGAGTACGGTTAGCTGACAACCTCAGTTAACTCCCTCAGGGTGTGCCTCAGCTTTTTATCCAAGATTGTGTTTTCCTCGAGGAGGAGATTTTGTCAGATCTGTGTCTAAGTTTGATGTCTCTCCCACTCAGTCAAGCTTTTGCCTTATTTTTTCCCACTTTGGTGTTCCGACCCAAATAATCCTTTTCCCTTTCTAACTCTGTCTCAGAACCCAACCAGCACACTGATGCCATGAGTGGTTCAAGAAAGGAGGTGGTTAGATATGATCACTCACTACCTAGCAAGACATTGGGATCCCATCCTAGAGAAGTAGAGAGGTAGAGTCCTAGAGAAGTAGATCCAGCTCCTAACATAGGGCGGAGATCCAAATGGAAAAAAAAAAACTTTGTCTCCCTGGGAAAATGTGTCATTGTAGGGGGTTGCACTGACTGGTGTGATGATTCAAGCAGCTGCAATTTATAGAAGCAATAACAGGTATAAATAAGCAATAAAATCTGATGGTGGTTTCTAATTTGCATCAATACCTCACAGATGGATAGTAAAATGCAGAGTGCAATTAACAAAAACTTATGTTTCATAGCTGCATATTTATTTTGTTTTTACTAGAACACTGGACATGCTGCACAAAACTAACTTTTTTAAAAAAGTTTTACTTCTTGATATTTGCACATTATACCAACACTCTGCCTTTAGTTGAATGATAAATAAGGAAGAACTGGAGAAAAAGAAACTATGGGTCATCCTGTCTTTCTCTTTCTTTCTGTGTCACCATTTTCAGCATAAGGGCTTGACTAATACATGGAAGTAATACAGGGAGTTAATACAGGAAAGAAAAGAAGTGATAGGGTTTTTCATGTTTCTCAGACAGTCTGTATTAGTTTCTTAGGGCTGACATAAAAAAGTACCATAAAAAGGGTGGCTTTAAACAATACAAATGTACTGCCTTATAGTTCTGGAGGTCAGAATTACAACCCTATTTTTAAATAAGGTCACATTCTCAGGTATTGGGAAATAATACTTCAACATATTTTGGGGTCATAACCCGTAATGCCATTGCCATCCTTCTGCCATCAAAGCAAATTCTGGTTTGAAAATGACTCTTCAGTGCCACTGACACCCTGCTTATTGAGTAGTAGTAGGCATAACATGCTTTCTTGTACTCACTGCATTGTGACCAACTAAATTCCTGTACATTGTCAGTCTACAAAATTTTGTGCTCCTAAGTTATGAATGCTCTGTATGAGTGGTATATATATGAGTAGTCAAGGCACTGTGGGGGACACGAATATTGTGCATATCTCCTACACTCATTTCTATGCTGCATTGTCCCATTGGACTTCAGTTACAAAACACAAGTTCAAAGAGAAAATTTTTAAGAATGTATAGGAATCATGGTCTTAGAGATTGAGGTTATTAATGATCCCAACATCATGGACCACTGCATATCATAACTAATCTAGCTACTTCTGCCTCTGAAAGTCCAACCTGTTGGCATGTAGATCAACATTCATCCCCAGTAAGACATTATTCCCTGAAGTGCTAAACTGTCCATTATAGAAGGAACATTAATTTGTTCTCAAAGAAAAAGGCTACAGTTTTAGATACAATTCTGTCTTTACTGACCACAAAGCTCCAGTTAACACCACTGTGAAGGGGCTTACATAATGTCCAATTCTCAAGCATAGCATCCAAACAGGAAGTTAGCTTAGCAGTGTAGAAAGTGCTGGGATGGGCCTACGATCATGGGATCCATTGGTCATATCACATACCCCACCATCAGAAGCTTCAGTCTTGATAAATCATTAGAATGGCAAATTCCAAAAGTACAATTAAAGCACCATCTTTGAGGCAATATTAGGCAATCATGCAAATATTAGTTGCCATCCTACAGGACATGGTATATACATTAAATCAGAGAACATCATGTCTCCTACAGAAAGGACACATGGGTTTGGGAAACAGAGGGTGGGAACTGGAGTTGCCCAACTTACCATCACTTCTATTGATTCTCCAAGGGACTTTGCATTGTTCCTGAAACTTTGATCCTCAAAGAGTGTGCACTGTCACCATGGGACAGATCAAGTTTCTTTGACTTACAAGCTATGGCTGCTACCTAAGAACTTTAGCTCCTTATAGTCAGGGACCAATAGGCAAGAAGAGGAGTCATCAGCTCAACAGAGGTAGCTGACCTTGATCACCAGAGAATGTGAGGGTATGGTCATTCAGTGGGGACACAAAACTTCATGTGTAAAACTCAGATGAACAACTCTTGCATCTCTCTTGGTATTTCCTTGCCAAATGTGACTATAAATGAACACCTGCAGCAACCCTTTACGGAGAAAGGTTACCAATGATTCAGATCCCTCAAAAATAAAGGTTTAGATCAAACCATCAGGTAAACTACAGGGACTGGCAGAGATGGCAGCTAAAGTGAAGATAATTTAGAATGAATAATTTAGAATGGATAGCAGAAGAGGAAGTGATGATCATCTGTGGTCATGAGACTAAATGCAGAGATGCAACTTTAATTCTTTTCATGAACCTCCCTCTTAATAAGTTTACACTCAGTCATGTAGATGCTCAGATCAAATATTCTTTCAAGAGAAAATTTGATGGCTTCCAGGAATGGAGTTAGCCGTTAACACTATCAGAGTAGAGCTTAGATTGTAAGCCAAAATTATGCTCCTTCATGGGACAGACTCCAGCCAATGAATGAGTAAGACAGTGGTAAAGAATCCAGCTATTTCTTCTGCTGTATTTGGGACTCCTCAAGTGTGTAGTCTTTCCTCTGGACATCCTCCTTCATCTGGCAAGATTTTGTCAGATTTGCATTGCAGTCTGACAGTAGCTACCCCTGCCCAATCAGACTTCTTTCTTCATCGTTCTCAGGTGTTCTTCTCCAGTAAACTTTTTCGAGTCTTTACTCCATCTCAGCAGCTGCTTCTGAAAGAACCCGACTAACAGAGGCAATCTTATTAGCCAATGCTGATTCTGTGAATAGAGTAGAACACACCAATTAAAACTCTCTCAAGTAGAATAATGAAGCTAAAATTTGATATCATCACTACTAATCATATCTTTTCCAGCATAGCGTATAAAATAGTGCCGACAATCTTCCTGTTTTGAAGAAAAAGCCTAAGTGTAGACAAAACCATATGCATTCGCTTCCCCAAAACCACCAGATAAATTTTAATGTATAAAAAATTAACTTATCGCTCAAGCAAAAGGCCAAAATTTCTATGGTAATATCTGAATATAGGAGCAGGAGATAACACTATGATCTCTAAGTCTATTTATGTTTTGATTGTTTATTACACACACACACACACACACACACACACACACACACACACACACATACATATTCTTATAAATGAGGACTAAGCCAGGAAATTAATTTTGGCAAGAATGTAATACAATATGATGATAAGGATATGATAATATGGTATAAGCAAAACAGAATAAGAAATTCAACCATTGTATTATGATCCAAAATCACTCTGGTGAGTGAGAGAAATAAGCTTTCCTTTATGACATGTTTCTAAGCTGCTATAAATATAAACTAAAATTCTCAGAGAAACTGGAGTTTAGATTAGAAAAGTGGCAGCAAGGAAAAATTTTAAAAAAGCTTAAGAATTATTTTTTTTCCCTGTTCTTTTCATTCTGCTTCATATTCCTTGCAGAGGAGAGTCGAATCTTCTCCCCTGAGGGCTTGTTGCACTTGTGGTGTTTAGGGCTTGGAAGTCAGGGCTTCTCCTTCTGGAGGTGGAAGTGATTGGCTGCAGGTGGTCACTGATGGGGAGACCATCAGATTAGACACTGCCACTCACTTTCTTCCTTCTCATATCTGGTAACTGACAGAAGGGACAACAATTCTGTGTTAGTGGCCTTCATATAAGCTTCATGCTTGTAGTACACTGAAAATCAGGAGGTGGCTGAATTGTACTAATTCCACAACTTGAACACAGAGGACAGATAAATTTCTGGAGGCAATTTTGAACTTCCCTTAATTGTGTCTTTAGAATTGGTTACTGTTTATCTTGGGAAAAGGAAAATGACCTCTTTCAATAGGAAGATCATACTACTGATAAGAGCATACTACTGATATACAGGAAGAGTTACTACTGATAAGTGGACACACTGAGTTGGAATGGCAGAAAGAAGACAAAAAAATAGTATGGCTTGTTTCTGAACATTGGTATGGTATATATTGTGTACATAGGAATTATGTTGTCGAGTTTTCATTAGAAAACTAAACATGCATATAAATTTGCAAGGAGTCTCAAAATCTCAGTGCCAGAAGACCCACATAGACATGTTTTCATGCATGCATTTTTCTTGGTACATGTTGCTCAGGTCAAGATGTGACCCCATAGTTAACACTTCTTTCTAACATAACTACTAGCAACCTTTGGCAAGTCCTTGTGGAATATTGACAATATTGGTCCCTGAGCTTAAAAATGCAATGCTACATTTAAATATAGCTCTTCAATGTTTACTCATTCTTTATTGAACATGTTCTTTTGTTGCTATAAAGTGAGAAACACAAGACCGCCATTAATGGAAGTGGTATTGGTAGATTAAGGCTAAGTCCAACAGTATGAAAGTTTTATTTTATCCTGAAACTGTGACTGTTTTACTAAAAATATATTCTAGGAATGAGCAATTTTTACCAAGAGATGAGGGACTCTACAAGCATCCTGGAAGTTCATCTCCTAGGCTATTTTGGTTTAAGTTATTAAAGTGGCTGAATGATCTACAAATGGCTCCCCAACTTTTAATTTCAAAGCTAATATTGGTTTCAAATGTTCCATACCTGGACTCATATGAGTCTTTATAAAGGGAGATTTAGGGACCTAATCTCATTGCGCAGAAATAAAGGCAATTAGAGGTACATATATATGTCAGGGGTCCAACACTACAAACAGTAATGATCCTTATTTGGTATTGGCCTAGCTACTGGTTTCTAATAATTAGGCCAATTTTCTGTGTATAACAAAGGTTTAGAAAATTAAAACGAAGAACCCACTGGCCCATGAAAACATATATCTTGGGAAAATATTCACAAAGAAAAATGTTGGAGATGGCCCCTCAAGACAGATGACACAAATCCAGGAGGCAGGTAAATGGGTGTATAAATTGTGATTGCGAAGGAAGTTTGCCTTAAAATGGGCATGTTGCTGCAAAAGCCCATTAGATTCCCAAAGCAAAGTGATTGGGATTGGCATTCATCTGCCATGCCTTGAAGGCATTGAACCTTCTCATGACAGACAGGTAGAAGACACTGAGACACTCCCTAGTCATCAGGGCCAAAGTATGTCCTAACAGAATTTTACTTTCAGAATACCTTCCAAACATTAATAATGCTGTGTTGTGAAGGCGTATATTGAAATGGATTTGATGGTGTAGATAGGACAAGTTCCTATGGAAAACAGTCAACTCTGCCCCAGGGGTGGGATAGGCACCTTGAGAACCCACCCACATCCCTTCCTCTCTGGCTCAGGGTGCTTAAACAAATCAAGACTTTGCTTTTCTACCCAGTCAGGCTGTCCCATAATCTGCCTGTGACAAAGGACTGCTGTTTTATTTGGGGTAAAATAATCACAGGAATTGTGAAAATTGCTTTTACAGGTTTAGAAAAGTGTAAAGTGATATTTCAAATTGACTCATGTCTCACATGTATATTCAGGGCAAATCAGTAATATTTAGTGAATTAATTGGAGATCCAAGACCTATGTTGTGTCTTTAGTTCTAGGGTAATATTATACAGAGTAAAACAGGTTAATTACCAAATGTCCTAAAATTATGACTTTCCTTAATTCATTGTAGGCTTGTTTTACCAACTCAGCTTAATACTATAATCTTTCCATTATATGTTCTGTTAAAATATGTAGCTTTACTGTAGGGGATCAGTAGGTCTTATATTGGACTACTCTGCTCAGAGTAAAAATTGATTGGTCAATTCTAATGCTGAATAAAAAACATTATATGTATCGATTTACTTAAGCCCACTAATAGTTGACCAGCACCTCTGTAAAGGCTAAAATCTATGAGGCTATGCATATCTTAACCACGGGCAAAGAAAAATGATTCATGTCAGAAAGTATGTAGAAATAGTAAAAATCTAAAATGTACACTTTTCATTTTAAAATAGTTTGAGGATATTTTAATATGCAAAATTAAAATGAAACATTTTTTTCGATAACCTTTTAAAAAATAATAGATGTTAGAATGAACACAGGTTTTTATTTAGAAAAAAATATTTATTTATTTCTCTTTTGGGCAGCTGGCTGGTATGGGGGTCCAAACTCTTGACCTTGGTGTTATAACTCTAACTAACTGAGCTAATGGGCCAGCCCAAGGACACAGGTTTTTAAATTAAGTTAAACTTAAATATGAAAAGAAATAGAAACAGTTTAAAACTTGCCTCCAAATGACAGCAGTAAAACTGCTTTAGTTGAATGTTGTTATTTTACTTGTTAGTATGCTGTTGCCAAGCCAGATGGGTACCAAATCCCTTCTTGAAAGATGGAAAATAAAAGGTGATTTTTTTTCATAGTGCTTTATTTTGTTTTTTATGCTTTAAAACAATATTTCTCAATGAGTTTGCCATTTTAATTTTAGAAAGGATAATTGTTCACTGCCAAATGCATTGCCCAATGGTTCATACCTGTAGGATCTACCCATTAAATATTGGTAGCTGGTTTCCAGTTTCTAAGAAATTTCTAAAAAAATGCCTCCAAATGTCCATAGAAGAGTTGAAGCTACTTCTTTATTAAAGATTTCACCCATCTGTTCCCAATGAATGAAAAACTTGAAGGGTGAAATGAGCCATGTGACCCTTGGAGAACCCTGCCCCACAGCGAAGACTTTTTGGCCATTTTCCATCGGAATATTTTTCTTTATCTGGGAAAAAGTTGGGATTTTAAAAAAAATCACTGAGAGAGAATTATATAGACGGCTTAGATCCACTTACTTCCCAAGTAGATGGTGGGGAGAAGTGTAGTGAGGAAGAGTTATTTTCCACATTTTATGACTGTACAACCTGTGATACTTCACGGGGAGACTAGAAGGAAGTGTTCTCTCAGCACTGCAAACTAGAGCAAACACTTGCATTTGGGCACCTCTTGCACTGACCATCATTTCATAGTTAAAGAAGGAGACAGGACACCTTGTATCACCTTGAGGAGATGTCAACAATTTTTTTTTTTACAAAATGCCATTTGCTAAATATTTTAGGCTTTTTGAGACAAACCTTCTCTGTCAGAACTACTCACTTCTACCACTGTGATACAAAGCAGACACATGATATGTAAAGAATGGAATGGCTGTGTTCCAACAAAACTTTATTTATGAACACTGAAACTTGACTTTTATAGATTATTCACATTTCACAAAGTATTACTCTTTAATTTTTTCAAGGTTTTAAAAATGTAAAAAACATTCTTAGCTTTACTGGCTCTATTCTATAAAAACAGACAACAGGACAGATATGGCTCTTGAGCTATAGTCTGGTGAAACTTGCCCTTGAATGACCACTTATGCACTGGGCTCAACCAAGTTCATCATAGCAGGTGCCAACATTGTATAAGAGACCTTGAAGTATTTGGAAGACTGAGAAGGAAGGAATCCAGAATCTCTAGCAACATGGTATTTAAGGCATAGGTACTCCTAACAAGAATCTATGTATAGAGTGTGGTGTGAGCATTTTAATCTTTCACTCCTGCACACATGAAAATTTTTACCCATTAAATCATCTTAATAAATTTCTTAAAAAAAAATACAAGAAAAACTGTGTGAACAAAGCCACCTGTCTCTTGAAGTTAGGAATATTTCATTAACACACTTAAAAAATATCCAGGTGTTATAATACCTAGGGGAAGAGAAGAGTGTATCACCAGTTTTTTTAGCCAAAAATTCAGCTGAAATTTTGTGGTATATTGGGTTAATTTCATATTAAATACTTTGTTGTGTCTGCTGGCTAATAATTCTATTGATAAAAATAGCTTATCTTACATGTCTCTCGTCTTTTTCAATTTAATTCTTTTAATTTTTTTTATTTTTATTTTTAGGGGCAATAATATTCTCTCAAAAGTCTACTTCAAAACTGTAAGAATCGTGATACTGATATCTACTCTCAAAACATTAAGAAAATAAATAGGGGTGTGTGTGAGAGAGAAAGAAAGAGAGACAGAGAGGAGAGAGATAACAGCAAAATATTTTTTTAAAATGGCAAATATGGTTACATGAGAACTCTGTACTAATCTTGCTCTTTTTCTGTAAGTTTGAAACAATTTTAGTACAAAAATCAAATGATCAAAAATATGGTCATTTGGCTTGTTTTCCTCTTAGTCTTTTCTATTCCATCATACATTAGATCTTGTCAATTTTGGGCATAAATGTCCTTCAATATACAACAAATTACTACAGTGACTAGGAATTCTTGAAGTGTTGATGTTGACCTCATTTATTCTTCTTTTTTTTTTTTCAATCTCTAAACTAATTTTCTTTAAATACTGCATTTGTTTGAAATTCCAAATTGAATTCTTAGCTCTTCACCCATACTGGCCCCCACTGCAAACCACACTGACCTGCTGCTTATAAATACATCAATATCATGTCTCATTTTTTCTTTCATCTTCTCCCTTCTCCTAGCATATTTTTCCTAACATTCTCTTGGCCTAAATGTTCCTTACCTATATGCCAAAGCTCAACTTAAATTGTATCTTTTAAATGATGACTTCCCTTAAGTTCAAAGATAATTTCTTAAAGGGTAATATTATAACTCATGCAAATGTGAAGTGGCTACAGGAAAAATATTTTATTTACTCATCAATTAATGAGGTAACCATTAGCTGTTATAAGTAGTTTATAGGAGAGTCCCAAGAGCAGACACATATATACAACCAGAAAAGCTAAAATGGATTTGATAATTGAAGTAAAAATTCCATATTTATAAGGCCATTATCAGTTACAAACACACAGGACAAAGTTTATTTCCCTTACCAGGAACAGTTTGCATTGTTGTCAGTTCTTTACAATTTACAGAGTCATAAGATATCTAAAAGACAATGAATGGGGCATACCCTGTGGAATCTAATTACTCACATGGTTGAATTAAAGGGAATGCCCAGTCATTTTATTCTGTGTGTGCCCATTTGAAAGTCATCTACAATTTTTCCTGACACTGACTCACTTCTTATTCTCTTCTTTTCTTTTAAAATATTTCCTGACAGCAGTTGTGGTCCATCCCCTTGATACTTCAAGGGTGCTCACAAGGTCAGCAGTGATAGCACCCCTGGGAGATTGGTAGAACACACCATCTCAGGCCCTACCTCAGCCTCCTGAGTCAAAGACTGCATTTTAACAAGATTCCCTGATGATTTACATCAACATTAAAGTCTTGGAAGCAGTGGTCTATACCCCATAAATTAATACTAGTATAAACTGATGGCTTGACTGTTCACTATTTTGGTACTATGTCTTATGGTTAGTTATTTCACAACTGTTTAGGATACAACTTTAAGTAAATGAAGAAATTGGTTGAAATAAATTAATAAAAGTCTTCTCTCTAAATGGGGCAGCTGCTGCCCCTTTTTTTTATTACTAGAGTTTCTAAAATGGCTTTAAAACTTACCTGTTATCTCATACTTGCGGAGACATGCACGTCATAGCTGAGCTCACGTAGTACTGGAAGAACACGCAAAGCATGGAAAAAATATTTTTATTCCTTCAAAGATTTAAGAAATGTGCTATAGAACATTTTTTTTTCTTTTGTCTGGTTTATTTATCTAAAAAGCACACCTTCATAGATAAATAAAAGTCTCATATCAAATATTAAGGGAAAAAAGATCAAGAAGGTATTTTACTAATTACAGTTCTCAAATAGTAGAAATTGTGTCTGCTTTAATTAATCTATAAAAGGCACTCAACAATGTTCTTGGGGGCATCAAGAAAGTAGTTTTGATATCCCAGTCTTAGCAATTTTTAATTGAGTCACTTCAATAGATGAACAAAATATACTTTAAAGTGAGATTCACAAAGCAAAACTAAATTTCCTAAACCCACCTAATATGTTTAGTTTTTTACTAGGCTTAGCCATACTATTATCTGGGCTAATTATATCAGCAAAAAAAAAAAAAAAAAGAAAGAAAAGAAAAATAAGTTATAGGAATAAATATCCAATAATATTTTCACACAGGAACACGTTATAATTTGCTGTTCTCGTCAAAAATTAAGTAATACTTACTGTGAAAAAAAGTATTACATTTATTTTTAGTGTATCAGAGGTTCACCCAAATTTTCCCTCTCATGTCATTTGTTAATTGGTAATGAAAGCTGATTTGTTTTAAAGTATCTTTTCCCAAAAATCTTAACTCATATATTTTAATTATAACTTTTTATGTATTTTGAAATAGAAGTTCATAATTTTTTATTTAGCTAAATATATGGGAAACAACTTCTTAAAAATTTTGAAGTACCAAGTTATATTCTCCTTTTTTCTTTCTTTCTTTTTTTTTTTTAAATTTTATTTTGTCAATATACAATGTGGTTGATTATTGTGGCCCATTACCGAAACCTCCCTCCCTCCTCCCTCTCCCCCCTCTCACCCAACAATGTCATTTCTGTTCGCTTGTCGTGTCAACTTAAAGGAATTGTAATTGTTATGTCTTCTTCCCCGTTTTGTGTGTGTGTGTGTGTGTGTGTGTGTGTGTGTGTGTGTGTGTGTGTGAATTTATTTATTTATTTTTATGTCCCACCAATAAGTGAGAACATGTGGTATTTCTCTTTCTGTGCCTGACTTGTTTCACTTAATATAATTCTCTCAAGGTCCATCCATGTTGTTGCAAATGGCAGTATTTCATTCTTTTTAATAGCTGAGTAGTATTCCATTGTGTAGATCTACCACATTTTCTGTATCCACTAATCCGATGATGGACATTTGGGCTGGTTCCAACTCTTGGCTATTGTAAAGTGTGCTACGATGAACATTGGGGCACAGGTATACCTTCAAATTGATGATTTCCATTCCTCTGGGTATATTCCCAGCCGTGGGATAGCTGGATCATATGGTAGATCTATCTGCAATTGTTTGAGGAACCTCCATACCATTTTCCATAGAGGCTGCACCATTTTGCAGACTCTATTAGACCTAAAGAAGGAAATAGACACTAATACCATAATAGCAGGGGACCTGATCACCCCACTGTCAATATTGGACAGATCATCTAGGCAAAGAATCAGCAGAGAAACACAAGATCTAAACAATACTCTAGACCAATTGGAATTGGCAGATATCTACAGAACATTCCATCCAACAACCTCAGAATGTTCATTCTTCTCATCAGCACATGGATCATTCTCCAGGATAGATCACATATTAGGTCACAAATCAAGTCTCAACAAATTAAAAAAAAATGGAATTATCCCATGTATTTTCTCAGACCAAAATGGATTAAAATTAGAAATCAATAACAAACGAAATTCTGGAAACTATACAAACACATGGAAATTAAACAGCATTCTACTTAATGACATATGGGTCCAAGAAGAAATCAAGCAGGAAATCAAAAAAATTATTGAAACTAATGAAAATAATGATACATCATACCAAAACCTGTGGGATACTGCAAAAGCAGTACTAAGGGGGAAATTTATTGCATTAAATGCTTACTTCAGAAGAATGGAAAGATGGCAAGTGAACAACCTAACACTTCACCTTAAAGAACTAGAAAAACAAGAACAATCCAAACCTAAAGTTAGGAGACGGAAAGAAATCATTAAGATCAGAGCAGAACTGAATGAAATTGAAAACCAAAAAACAATACAAAAAATCAATGAATCAAAAAGTTGTTTTTTTGAAAAGATAAATAAAATTGACAAACTGTTAGCATGGCTAACAAAAAAAAGAAAAAAAAAGAAGAGAGAAGATTCAAATAACACAAATTAGAAATAAAAAAGATGATATTACAACTGATTCAGCTGAAATACAAGGAATCATTCGAGACTACTATAAACAACTATACACCAACAAATTTGAAAATCTGGAGGAAATGGATAAATTTCTGGTCATACACAAGCTCCCAAAACTGAGCCTTGAAGACGGAGAAAATCTGAACAGACCAATAACAATAAAGGAGATTGAAGCTGTTATCAGAAGGCTCCCAACAAAGAAAAGCCCAGGACTAGATGGATTCACAGCAGAATTTTACCAAACATTCAAAGAGGAATTGACACCTATTCTTTACAAACTATTCCAGAAGATTGAAACAGGTGCAAATCTCCCAAACTCATTCTATGAAGCAAACATCATCCTGATACCAAAACCAGGTAAAGATAGAGCCAAAAAAGAAAACTACAGGCCGATATCCCTGATGAATATAGATGCAAAAATCCTCACTAAAATACTAGCAAACAGAATACAGCAACACATACGTAAAATTATTCATCACGATCAAGTGGGATTCATCCCAGGGATGCAAGGCTAGTTCAACATACGCAAACCAATAAATGTGATACACCATATTAATAAACTCAAACACAAGGACCATATGATCATCTCTATAGATGCTGAAAAAGCATTTGATAAAGTTCACTTATTCATGACAAAGACCCTCTATAAGTTAGGTATAGAGGGAAAGTATCTCAACATAATTAAAGCCATATATGCCAAACCCACAGCCAATATCATCCTGAATGGGGAAAAGCTGAAAGCTTTTCCTTTCAGAACAGGAACTAGACAAGGATGCCCACTCTCACCACTCCTATTCAACATAGTGTTGGATGTACTAGCCAGAGCAATCAGAGAAGAGAAGGAAATAAAGGGCATCCAGATTGGAAAAGATGAAGTCAAACTGTTCCTGTATGCAGATGACCTGATCCTATCTATCGAACAGCCTAAAGCCTCTACAGAAAAACTCTTGGAATTGATAAATGATTTCTGCACAGTACCAGGACACAAAATCAACACACAAAAATCAGTAGCATTTCTATTCTTCTTTTTTATTTCTAAAGGGAAAGTGACCCAATAATTAAGCCCAAGAAAGGTGTTGATCATTCAGTATTCAACAGCCACCTGTGTACTTCTACAGAAGCTGTTTCCCCATCACTCCTTTAAGATGGGAAAATTGTAGTGGTTAATACATGTATAAAATTTTTCCTCACCATGTGATCTTGTGATAATCATAATAATTTAAAAAAATCATTTTGTAATAAATAGTAGTGAACACTATGTCATGAGCTCTGAGTACCATGACATGGGACAAATTCCCTGCTCAGATCTTTGAATTTCACTTCATACAAAGTACGTGGATCCATCCATGTTTGTTGTATTAAAGTAAGCAAATAAATTGAAATCCCAACAATTACTCCTAAGGTAAATTTTATACAGTGAAGAAAATTCCATCAAGTCTCACTCTAATTTTTATTTGTCTTTTTTTCTCTAAAAATTAATGGAATTCATGAATGAATAAACAATCCAAACCCTTGCAGTCAGTAAAAATAGCTTTCCGGTTTATAAAACTTTTGATACTTATTTTGGACCTGCATAGTTTTACATCCTAGCCTTAGGGAAGCTTTTCTCAGATTGTTTTTCTAGTTAAGGAACAGGCTCCTGCTAGTTTTGGTTTGCTATTGAGCAAGGCGCTTCCTCTCTTGCCCATTCTTGTTTGGGTGCTTCATTTTATGTCTGAGCCTTTGATTAGCCCGGCTTTTTGTTTTATAATCTTCTGACTCACAAAGAGAAGGGAAATGAGTATTCAATCTTGTGTCTGGAAATTTTATTGTGTAAGTTAAACTTTAACCATGTTTAAGGTTTTAATTTACAAGATTTTGTTTGTTTTTTAATGCAGAACTGTTTCTTAGTAAAAGGAAAATCTAATTTTTTTTGGACCTATGGTACTTAAGACTCAGCTAAAGAATGTAGGTCCAGTTGCAAAGTATTTACAGGAATGGTGAGATTTTACTTATGCAAAGATTTTACTTAGAAATCTTACAGAGGCAAATAATTCTCTCTGCCAATCTTGTCTCTACAGTCAGTTTCTCTGGTTCAACATTTTGTGTCATAACCTTCCATCCACTCAAAAATATATATGCAAATAAAATTGGCTTATTGAACACATGCATTTGGAGATACAAGACATTCACCATAGAGAGAAAAAACAAGTTTAAAATTTATAAAGTTCATAATGTCTTTTCACTAATTTCATTTGACAAGATCTCTCTCTCTCAATCTCTCTCTCTCCCCCTCCCTCTCTCTCTCCCTCCCTCTAATTCTTCTCCCTTTCCCTCTCCCTCTCCTCCTTCCTCCTATATTTCCATGATAGAATGAGTAGATAACCTTGCAATTCAATTAAGTTTAGAATGGCAGTCATTTATAGAGCATAACTTTAAACATAAGCATAAGCTTAAACTTTCAACCCATACTGCTACCTAAGGGTACAAAAGATATTGTTAATCAGTGCTCACAAAGAAGTTAAAATCCAAAATGTACTAATAGATTATACTAGTTAATATGCATGAAGTGTTACGAAAGTGTTAGCTTGAAAAAAATGCACATATAACTGCAGAAGCCCACTGTGAACATTGTTATAAAAGTCACAAGTTTCCAGAAGGAATCAGTGGAAGAGTTGAAACCTGTGTGTGAACAATTTTTAATATTTATTGACACACTTCTTTTAATTTCATTCACTATTAGGCTTTGATAACATTGACTCCTTACCTTTACCTAGAGAGGGACATATTACAAAAATGTCTCCCTTATATTATCTAGTTTAATATTCCAAATAATAGTGATATCTCTTTTTACACAAAGGAAACAACTAGCCCAGGATGTGGAATTAAGTAATTTGTCACAGACTATATAATCTTTAACTGTTGCCGAGAAAAATTACAGTGAACAGGGTTGAACAGGCAAGAAAGAAAGACTTTATTCAAGACTCTTGCAATAGAAAAGAGAGACTGAACTCATTCCACTGAAACAAAAGGTGAGAGAATTTTAAGTGCTGGATGAGGTAGTTGAAAAGTACTAGAGGACATTAGAGGGTATGCTGGTCGATGTGACTGGGTCATCTATGTTTGCTAATTATTCTTTTTGGAAGTTAGGCTCCTATTCTCCCATAAAGACTGGGAGAAAAGAGTGCTATTTCCTCCCATAGCTGCATTTCAAAGGTGTGCCTCCCATGTACTCTGTAAAAAACGGGCAAGAGGCTGGGAGAAGATTTACATCTCAAAAGGGGCTGAGAAAGAATTTGTATTTGTGTGTTTTATGAAAGAAATGTTCTAAGAAAAGAAAGTCAAAGGCCTCTAGTCAGGAAGAAACTTGTCTAAAGCTTAGTCAAGCTAAAGGGAACGTTAAGACCTTCTTGGTCAATGTCCATTATAATTTTCAATGTAACATAATATTCTTTAGCAGGATTCTTAAGTTCATAGTTTTTCTATCTCATACTTTACCCCCCTCCTTTCCTGCAAAAAAGGAGTGGGTCTGGGTACAGTTTTAAGGTCATAAGCATATGAAATATTGTGTGAAAATTTTATCTTTTCGATTTAAGTTCAGTAGTAATGGTTTTCTTAGAAATGGAAGGGGAGAAAAACCAAAATTCTTATGAAGGACGTAAAACATGAAAAGTGACTAATAAGAAGCAAAATGATCCCAGTGTATGGTATTCTGTAACAACATCATTAGCTGCAAGATGAAGTAAACATGGGAAATGGCTGAACAGAAAAATAGTCAGTTTGAATACTTGTTTAAATAGAAAGCCTTATTAAAACAAACAAACAAAAGGTCTTTTTATTGCATCACAAAGGAAAGAGTTGTTTCTCTAAAGAATTCCCTCTCCTGAGTACTATTATGGTTTAAGCCAGGAGATAAAAAATGATTCCTAAAACTGAATCTCACCCTGTAACTCTGCTATCTTAAGTTGAAATTAGACATGTGTGTTGTTTTCATGGTCATCAGATGTAAACATTTCTTTTCCCTTGTAAAAGTGGTATTTTTTTTATAGGAAAGGCAATTTGAGAGAAACTCCAATCTGCTCTCAGAGAAATTAAGTTCCCATCAGAATGTACACACAGGTTTTGACCTTTATCCTTTTTAATCTATTCCATTTTTCTTCTTGAAGCCCATGGGTCAATCTATTTACTTTGAGAGCTGTAGAAAAATCACAGAGAGAAGTTTACTCTCTTCATTTGTACTATTCATGTGCTTGAGTCATGTTAACATTTGATTAAATCTCTGCAAAATGATAAAATAAGCTAATTCAGGTGACACAAATGCATTTCAAGATAAAACATACAAAAGCAATTTCCTGTGTACCAGCCCGAGCTGCTATTCTATATAATTAGCACTAAGATCTATAGCAGAAGAGTCTGGCAAATCTAAATACACTTGATTTAGTCATTTTCTGAATTCCCACTTTTATAGCTCTAATTGGTTTTCAAGTAGAATTATCCATATTATCCACATTTCAAAATAAAACTTTGCAGGGTTTTCTTACTATGGTTCAGAGGATACCATGGTTCTGCCCCATTGACAGACATTAAGAATTTAGGTTTCCAAATGTATGGGACAGACAGAGTTTTAAATGAAACTTTTGCTTTTGTCATCAGTTGCAAATTCTAGGTATGAAAAACTGATTTAATAGAATTTTGCTATTATACAACTTAATAAAATGCAATCAATAATTTTAAACAATTATTTTTGTTCGTGTTTTGAGGTATTGTTATACAGAACAAAGGATGAATTTAATGTAAAGTTGGTTTGGAGAACACAAAAATTTAAATTAGTTTAAAGGAGTTGAGTATGTTGACTCCAGAAACATTCTCATCAGCAATCAAGAATAAAACTGAGGGTTTAGATTTTATATGTCCAACTTTTCATACATTTTTTATTCTTCATTTATTTTTCATTGACATATAATAATTGTACATATGTATGGGGTACAAAATAATATTTTGATACATATCTACACTATGTGATGATGTTAGATGCAGTTAACACTACTATCTGAAGTATATAGTCAAGTAGGGGAGGTAAAACTATATTAAATAATTCATTAAAGTAAAAAGATAAAAATGTAATAAAGATTATTGAAGAAAAAAAGACAAAAAATGTCTTTGGTACCTAAATTTCTAAAGTGAATCTTTAGAGATGCAAACGAATCATGTTGAAATTGCTCCCATATGCACGGAAAAATTATATCAGGGGCATTCCAGGGTTGGAGAAATAACTTTTTATCAGGAAATATAAAGGAAGGAGCTATGGTAACATGATCATTTGAACTGTATCTTAAAGAGCTTGTAGTGCTATGAATTGATAGGGCACACACGTACTCCAGAAGAAAGAAAATATGAGCAAAAGCGAAGAAGGGGTGAGAGACAGCATAAAGAAAGGTCAAACACTAGCTCCTCATAATACTATCAAAACATTACGTTCATAGGACCTAGCAGTTTAATGCTTACAGCAGCAGTAAGGGAGATTACCACAATTTTTTAGTACTGTATCAGCAGAAGAAGTCAAAATTAGTATATTTATAAGATTCAGGTATCAAGTTTAATATGTGCTTTTCAATACTTGATTATGATTGGAGAAGGATCATAAAATAATCATTTGGATTTGATGGACATAGTAAGCGAATGATTCAGATGCAAGTGATTCACTAAGTCTTGGGATACACTCTATCCTTCGATCCTTTCTACTAGAGAGGTCAGAGGTGTTAGTTTAGTGGTTGCAACAGAAACTTTGGCCCCCAAATTTTCAAGTATTTTGTATCTGGCGCTTTACAGAAAAAGTTTGCAAGCCCTAGTGTAGGTGACTTCACTTTTCCCATATAAACAGTTTGGTTTCTCCCAGCATAGAGAACTAACTTTTGTTGAGTGTCTACTCTTTCTTAGTATATTAAGTATTCTTAATTAAATGATAATTAAGTAATATTGTGCTTAATTATATATTACTATCATAAATTACTATCATATTATTATATAATTAATATTATATATTATTGTATATAAACTTAATTATATACTAATTAAGTATTCTTAGTATATTAAGCTATTCAGTCTTAATTCTTCAAAAAATATTCTAGTTTCTGGAAATGTTGTAGTGGAAGCACACACACACACACACACACACACACACACACACACACAATTTTAAAAAACCACTATAGTGGAGCTTCATTCAAATAGAAACAGAAGGAAAAAAAATGAAAAGCAAACAATCAGAAAAATAAGTCAATGACATACGTAGTATGTTAAATGAAAATAAAGTCTAAAGAGGAAAAAATAAACAAATTGTTTGAAGGAGGTTATGAAATGTGAAGGGTAGTTAATTTTAACATGGTGTTATCACAGATTCAATTGGTGTCCTGCCTGGATCTGTTGACCTGATCTGCCATCTCCCAGCTGTACTCACTGTCCAGGTACCACAGGAGTTGGCAATAACTGCTGGCATTTACCTCCTTCTCCATAAGACTGCCCTTGGCTAACAAGAGCAGCCCAACATCAAGAGCTCATACCTATGCTCTGAGGAGGGTAGGTATGAGCTTCTCTTCCTAATGCCTGAGAAATGAAGGGATAACAGCCTTGGAAAGGACAACCTCTGTGGTACCATTAACACTCCAGAACTCCTTGTGGGGTCTAATTGTGTCTAGACTTCTTCCAAAATCACATTTTCCCCTAAGTTTTACTTCTACACTGTCACATTTCTCTTACTTCTTTACTGCTTTCTCTTGAATGCATTTTCTCGATAAACTAGTTGCAGAAGAATTATTGTGTCAGAACCTGGTTCTAACAATCTGATATAAAATAGGTTGGAAGAAAAAGCATAACTGAGGAGACAAACAATTAAAAGATTTTGCAATGATACAGAAAAAAAAAATAATTGTGGTTTGGAAGAAGTGGTGAGAATAGAAGAAGGAAGGTAAGGATTAAAAGAATTCTAGATTTATTTTGAAGTGTAAGCCAACAGATTTTACTAATGAGGTGTTGTGAACAAAAGAGGAAGTAAAGATATTAATTCCTAATATTATTGGCTTTAGTAACTGGAAGAAGTGAGGTGCTATAAACTATATAGGAAACAATGAAAAATGTCGGGGGGAGATTTCATTTAAATTGTTATGGATGTGTAACAAATTACCCCATACTTAGTGGTTTAAAACAATAAAAAATATACTCACAAAATAGCAAAGATACAATAGGGGTAGCTCTTCTCTGTTTGACTTGGTGTCAGCTTGAAGTCTTAAAGTTAGGGGCTTGAACACTCACTTATATAGGTAGTTGTTATAATTGAATCAGGCATTAGCTGGGGCTGTCAGCCGTATACCTACATGTGGACACTCCACGTGACCTGTGTTTTCTCTGAACATGGTGGCTGGGTCCCAAAGGTTAGAGTACCAAGAAAGAGAAGCAGTCAGAAGACATGTCACCTTTTATAATCTAGCCTTAAGAGTCATGCATTGTCACTTCTGCCACATTCTATTCTTGTTGACTGTCACAAAGTTTTACCCAGATTCAAGAGGAGAGAACAGATATCTTGCCTCTTGATGAAGGCTAGTCAATGTGACTTTGTTCTATACATAATACCATAAGACAATCTTTGGGAAATACGGTCTTCCATTTTCAGGAAACCCGGTTTGGACACGATAAGCTTGAGATTCCTATACACATCTAAGTAGAGATGCGAAGAAGATGCAGTACATGTGGCCGTGAGTATAGAAAAACTTAATCCACATCAAATAATTCAGAAGACAGTAAAATTATGTTTTGCTCTATTCGGTTGAGCTTGCTCAAAACTCATTTTCACAAATGTTCTCTGATATTTGACAATTTAAATTGCCTTCTCTATTTTGAGTTTGCATCCAGAAGAAGGATGGTGAAACTGCTTAAATGTGCAGCATGACCCAAATTACATATTAGATATTCCAAGGGTGGACAGTTGCTTCAGGCTAGAAATGGCCAGTTTCTTTAGGCTGAGAGTAAGGTGTCATTTCCTTGAGCAAGTACTTGAAGTGATAAGTGATTCAAAAAGAATTAAAGTTCTAAGACCTCTGAGTCCTTTGTGGAGCCACATTTCAGTGACAGGAACTAGCTGTTTCTCCATCAATGACATAAGCTTTCAAGTAAGACCGGGCAAGACTAAGAATTTCATTGAATTTTAGTTGAATAACCTACAGAATTACACCAGAATTAGTTGCTGGAAATATTAGTCCCTAAGCTAACAGAGAAAGATTACTTTATCAAAGTCATGGGAAATCTGAATTTGTAATTTTTATTTTAAGGTGAGAATTCAGGCAACTAGCCTATATTTTGCCTTGCTTAGTTATATAATATCTTCAGAGAAAGTCATTCTTCCTTACAGCCTGATGTTAAATGACATCAGCTACCTGGCTCCACCGAGCCATGCCCTCAAGGAGCACTTTGTTCCAGATGACCACAAGAAATACCTTAATTAGCTCTTTCATCAATAGGTAACAATGTTTCTAAGTTTCAGTTCCAAATGGGCAATGAATTGCACTGCCTTCTGTTTTATCGTCCCTAGATATTAATTCCAAATATGTTAAATTTCTTTTGAATCTGCTACTTGTAAACAAGTTCTGAAACCAATTATTTAATAAATTTTGTATTTTGGTTACGAGACTGAGACTCCCTTTAGCGAACTTAAAGAAAAAGGGAATTTACTGGAACTTGAAATGTTATTGAATTAAGTTTTTGGGTCCCAAAGTCATAGAAATGAGAAATGTGTCCTGTAGTAAAGCAAGCAAGGCTTTATAATAAGAGGAGATAGACTTATGCATAAACGGAGTAGCTACAGTAAAGCTAGCCCCGTTGAGGGGAGCTGTTCGGAGTCTTGTATAGGGAAAGAAGTTAAGGGGTACAGGCCAGCATCAGTGAAGGTGATCCATTCTGCTTTTCCTGGTTGCGTCATGGGCGCATGCTCAGTTAAGGCTTTCATCCTTGCACCTGCCCAGTAGGCCCAAGATGGTGGTGGTGTTCATCATGGTCGCCCCAGGAGCGTCATTGTAGCAATCACCTTCAAATTTTTTGTGCATGCGGGAATTCCTAAAGGGGTCTTAAGGTTAATTGTAACTTAATTTTTACAATTACAGTAAACAAGACTTGGAGTGGGGTTTTGCAACACAGTGAATATTTGTTCCACTCTTATCTCAGTCTATTTTTTCAGGGCAGGCCACGGGGTAATCATGTGCCCTGGAGGGGTCTCATGACTGAGGAGTGGAAAAGTAACAAGGTGTTCTCTGCAGGGAAAATGGAGTCAGTTTGGTTTACAGGCCTAGCCTTAATCTGTTTCAACAGGATCTATGAGGAAAAAGAAAGTTGGTTAAGAAATAATAGAAAACATGTAGCTCCAGGATTTTTTTTTAGAGATAAATTCTGAAAGTTTCTTTCCTTTGTTGCCAAGAAAATGAATAAATATGTATTTTTAAAATTTTTCTTCTTTTCTTCACTGTCCTTATGGTTGAAATTCCTAAAGGGAAGAGTGCTTGGATTATCTGATCCATCAAATGGTATGCAAAGAGAAGTGAGTAATACCACATTAAAAAAAAAAAAATCAAACTCCAACAACAAAGAAGACAGCCTAAGAAACACGCAAACAAACAAACAAAAACCAAAAACAAACAACAGCAGCAAAAATAAATTGTGACCGTCAAAATTCAGTAGCCCTCTTTTTCTCTGACATGCACTTCTGATTGCAAGAATGGGATTCACCTTGGGCAGCTAAACTTTAGGTGGCTTCAAACTTCTCCTTTTGGCCACATCCTGATTAGTGAGACATAACATACGTAAATCTTGATATATAAACACATAATTTCTTCTTTATATTCTTTAATTCCATACTTCAAATCTATGAAATTAAAATATGGAGCCAGCCCAATGTTGCTATTATTTTACAAAAGGGTTCAGTACAGCAAAACTTCAGAAAGTGTTTTTGTATTTAAAAATGTATATTTGGGTCAAACAACTAACCTTCAAACTTAGTAAACAGCTATTTTCCTGGAGTATACTTTGCTTTTCTGATTGATACATAAATAGCTTCATAGTTCCCTTCTTTTAGGAAAAAATATATCTATACTATGAAGGGGAGATTCATGAAAGGAAGATAGGTATACTCAACAAAAAATATAGCAATATAAAGGCATTGTCTATCTTGGCTGTTGGTTTCATGATTGTGAAAGATGTTTGACAATTAAACATCTCAGTAAAACTCAGAAATAGCTTTAAGATTAGCTGAATTTGAACTAAATAAATGTTGGGCTTTAAAAACTAACGCCACCTTAAGTGACATTACAAGTGGATTAACGTGGCAGCCTAAGACAGCACCGGGAGGAAGTAGGGTGGGAGTGTCAGCCGGAACCTTGCCTTAGCCCTTAATTGGCTGCACTTGTGAACACTGTGTGATTGCAAGAGATAGGCATTGAGACAGGACCCTTAAGCTGATTGGAGGATGTAAAAAACCTGCCTTCCCCATTTGCCTCTAAAAGCAAGTGCTTGTGTGCTAATAAACAGAACTGCTTGACAGAACCACCACCATGTCTGAGTGTCCATTAACCAGGCTGGGTTGGGGCTGGCGGTGTGCTCACCTCTCTTCATGGCTCTCTTCCCCCTGTCTCCTTCCAAAGGGGACAGGAGGGAAAGAGGAATCCAGGGCTGTTTGCTCGCCCACCGAAAGGAACGAGGCTAGGGCTGTTCGGGTCGGCCAGCAGGGGACTGGACAGAGTGGTGCCCCGTGTGAGGCGTTTTTAAAACTCGTGGGTGAAAGGCGAGCAAGTGAGGCCCCTGGCTGCTTGGTCCTGAAAGAAGGTCGATGAAGGGTGATCAACCAGCGGAGTGGCCCCCGCAACTGCAGTAGTCGCTGTGAAGTACTCTGCCTGTGTGTCAGGGTGAGTACCATAACAGGAGGAAGTCCCTGCACTTCTATGCCCTGTTGCTCCCTTTGTCCCTTCCTCGGGGCAACATGGGAGGTGTGTGTGTGGAAAGAATGACGAGATAGCGTGCAAGGCTCTAAAGTATATTTTAAAAAGCAACATGGGAGGTGTGTGTAGAAATATCTGAGATAGCCTGCAAGGCTCTACAGTACATGTTAAAAAGCAGAGGCCTAGAAATATCTGACTCCACGGCCACCAATGCCTGGCATCATGTGGTGCAGGTAGCCCCTTGGGCACCTTCGTCCAACTTGTTCTCGTATGAGACTTGGGACCAGGTTCAGACCCTGGCCAGAAAGAACGAGATTAGTCACGGGCTAGACGCCCCCTTAGGGTTCTCCATCTGCCCTAAAGCTTTGCTTCTGTCCCGAGCATCAGGAATGGGCAGAAAGGGATTGGGTGCAGTTTGATGAGGAGAGAAAAAAGGAAAGGAAGCTGCCAATGCAAGGCCCTGAGCCACTGAGTGATACCTATGCCCCTACCCTGTACCCTCCTCTCCTGGCATACTCACCCCGCCAAAGTTTAGCCAAAGGAGAAAAAGCGGCACCTGAAGAAGTGGAGGAGGCTAGCCCTCCTTTAAAAACATCCCCAGCAGAGCTGTAGGTTTTCCCTGTTATGGCTCCCTGGGAACCCCCAGCCGTCCACAGCCCGTGGAAAATGCTCTGTAAGGTTGTCCTCCCCCAAACTTGTTTATCAAGTTCTGCGCCTTCTTTAGAGTGCCATGTGCAGGCAGAGAAAAATCAAGCAGTAGCATTGCCCAATGCCACCACCCCGGACTCACCTTCCCGCAGGTCCTTGGCAATGGTTCCTGCGTAGGTGCCAGTAAACCCTTTTGCAGCACAGTGGCAAATCTCACCGCCCCCAAAACCCAAAATAAGCGAACCCGAAATAAGTGGACCCGAAACAAGCGGGCCACAGGGGCAGCTGCGGTGGCCATCAGCTCCCTCTTGGGAGTTATTGGAGTGGGTACCGGGACCGCCGGAATAGCCTTGGCACATCAACAGGTAGCTTCCGTTAGGGAGGCAGTGGACATAGATCTTGGCTGCTTGGAGGTGTCTGTATCACATATAAAAAAAATCACTGACATCACTTTTTGAAGCTGTTTTACAGAATCGACGTGGACTAGACCTGTTGTTCTTACAGCAAGGAGGATTATGTGCCGCCCTCAAAGAAGTGTGTTGCTTCTATGCCGACCACTCTGGAGTGGTCAAAGATTCCCTAGCTAAGCTTAGAGAAGGGCTAGAAAAGCGCAAAAAAAGAGCAAGAAGCCTATTGTAATTGGTTCCAAAGCTGGCTTTTAAGTTCCTCATGGCTCACCACCCTGCTGTCCTCCCTGGCGGGCCCCCTAGCATCTTGGGGCCTTACGTTATTCGCCAGGTTGTGTCCCTTATAAGGTGCAACACCACTTATCTTGTAATGCTCACCCAGGTGGTAGAGGAGGTGGCCCATAAAGAAAACCCTGACAGCCCTTGGGTCAATATGGCCCTTCAAGAAATCAACACCAATCTCTAAGGCTCCGCCCCACCCCTGCTTGGCTGGATAGTCAATGACGGGTAAGATCTCCAGAGGGAAACAGCCTAAGACAGGCACAGCCACCAGTGGGAATGGAGGCGAGGCTGGGAAGGTTAGCCGCCTCCAGCTGCCTTATTAAAACAAAACAGGGGAGATGTCGGGCTTTAAAAACTGACGCCACCTTAAGTGACATTACAAGTGGATTAATGTGGCAGCCTAAGACAGCACCGGGAGGAAGTAGGGTGGGAGTGTCTGCGGGAACCTTGCCTTAGCCCTTAATTGGCCACACTCTGAACACTGCGTGATTGCAAGAGATAGGCATTGAAACAGGACCCTTAAGCTGATTGGAGGATGTAAAAAACCTGCCTTCCCCATTTGCCTCTAAAAGCAAGTGCTTGTGTGCTAATAAACGGAACTGCTTGACAGAACCACCACCATGTCTGAGTGTCCTTTAACCGGGCTGGGTTGGGGCTGGTGGCTGTGCTCACCTCTCTTCACGGCTCTCTTCCCCCATCTCCTTCCAAAGGGGACAGGAGGGAAAGAGGAATCCAGGGCCGTTCGCTCACCCACCGAAAGGAATGAGGCTAGGGCTGTTCGGGTCGGCCGGTGGCGGACCCGACAGATAAAATAAAACAAATTAATTTGTCTCAGATTATTTCATCAAAATGCAAAGTTGTTTCTGTGTTTGAATGTCTGAAATGCTGATATAGAAAACAAAATTTGTAAATTTATTATTCCCCATTTAGTTTTGATCAGAAAAAATTTCTACTGTTCTTTAAAAATTCCAGATGCTTGTCAAAGTAAATAGGCATGCTTGTTAGAGACATTTCCCATATAAGGAGCTTAACAGTGACTTTGCAGCCAACTGTAGTCAATGGTGTTTGTTTTGTTTTTGAGAACTTAAGTGTAGAATAATAAGCTCAGCAACACATTTCCTGAAGCCTCGAAAGCCAGCATCGTCCCAGAGACCAGGAGGAAGTGATTGCATGTCCTGCCCTACCCTCACACTAGGGCTCCCTGTGCACCAAGTTGTTCCAAAGGTTGGTTAACAATTGCAATATTTTTTCTGAAACTCACTGAAGAACATAACACTTGGTTCTTCTGTCCTGGGAGGTGCATTTCTTGCACAACCCCCCCTGAGTTTCTTCCCGGGTCATGAATTCTCAGAGTGGACTCTCAGTAAATCCTTCCAAATAGCTCTTGTTTCCCTGCACACCCTACACTGTAATCATCATCCAGGGACTTGCAACACATGTGGATCATGTGGTGCTGATCCAAGCACTTTAAGTCCATCATAGGCTGACCAGTTCTCCTGAAGTCTTGGGATAAACTTCATCCATTCTACTTCTCAAATCTCTATCCTTGATGGCTGATCTAGACTTGTCCTCTCTTCATCAGCTCTCTTAGAACTTCCAAGCTCACTCAATTCTTTCTCCAAACCTTTCATCTATGCACTTCAGACTTTTCATTCTGTGGTTAACACAATCTCATATCTTCAACTGTTCAAGCACAATCCCTCTTTCAGCTCCTGGTCTTCCTGGAGCTTGTCTATTTCCACAGACTTGTGGGTTAGAAGACATAATCCCTGTTCTGCTCACTTCATACTGTAGCCTGCAGATAGTTCGCCAGCCAATTAAAATTTGATCTGTGCCCAATAAAATTTATTCTTTCTTTCTCTCTCTTATTTTTTATTTATTTATTTTTTTGCTACTCCTTTCTTCAGTCTTGGGAATTATCTTTATTTATTTCTCCTTTTGAAAGGACAGAACATTTGCCTTTATGATGCCTTCTTCACATTCTATTTTCTAGAGCAGAATTTGGCTTTTTAAGTACAGATATACTAAGAGGAAATTCCTGTTCTCTATTTTATACATAGCTAATGAGCATAGGATGTGCCTCAGTATTT
This sequence comes from Cynocephalus volans, assembly GCF_027409185.1. Classification (NCBI taxonomy): domain Eukaryota; kingdom Metazoa; phylum Chordata; class Mammalia; order Dermoptera; family Cynocephalidae; genus Cynocephalus; species Cynocephalus volans. The sequence continues at coordinate 27,002,990 of NC_084466.1, forward strand.
GAACAGCAGCAAGCATCTAAAACGAAAAGACATTTTTTAAAAAAAATTCTATTTTAGTTGATGTTTACTTCTTTAAGGGAAGTTATCCCCAAAGGATACATTTAAGTACAGGAGATAAGTGTGTTTTAAAAAGGAGTCAAGTCAGAGAGAAATTTCTTTTAATAGAGCAAAGTTTAAATAAAGTAGTTTCTATGGGATCAAGGGCACAGATAGCGTAAGGGGATATATTTATCTATCCTATTTCCTCACTACCTGCTTTCTTGTTTCTCTCACAGTCTATTGTAATTGTCATTTCCAATTTTAATAATAATAACCAAATCCCAATCCTAATTTTCTTTCATTAGGTATATTTTTTTGAACATCGCTGCATTTCATTCTGTTAGCAGTCCTCTCATTCTGGCAATTCTTTCCTCTTTTTGCTACTGCTACATTGCTCTCTTCTGATTGCTTCTCACATTTCTGGAACTCTTCCCCGTGGGCGTCACTAATTTCTCTTTCTACATTTTCACAGTTTGGGTGGACATTCTGAAGCTCTGCTCCTCATTTTCTCTTTCATTAATCTTTGATTGTGAGCTTATTCAGTCCTTTGCAAAATGATCAAAAGTGCAGCCTTTGGAATCAGACACACTTGGTTTGAATTTCAAGCTCCTATAGTTAACACTTGTGTAACACTGAGAAAAATGACCTAACCATCTGGGGCACATTTTCTGTATCAGTAAAATGGAGCTAATGTTATCTATGTCTTAGTTTGTAAATGTCAGCTGACTATCTCTGTGTTAACAGCTTTATTGGCACATCAAACCTAATATATGTAAAACCAAACATATTATCTAATATTAGTTTCTTTATCTCCCTCCATTTCTGTGCCAGCCACAACCATTCTTCTACTGTTGTAGACTTACAAAATTCATATTTGTTTGAATTACTTCTTCAGTATTTTTCTAATTAATTTTCATAAACTGTTGTCATGCACATCTATTCTTTCCTTCTGAGTCTTGCAAAGATATTTATTTCAGCTGGCCAGTACGGGAATCTGAACCCTTGATTTTGGTGTTAAAACACCATGCTCTAACCAACTGAGCTAATGAGTCAGCCAATTGCAAAGATATTTAAAACTCACTTATTACACTATATAAACCTCTTAACAAGATTTGAACATGTGAAGAACTACTTTATCTTCACAAATTATCATTTGAGTCTCCTGAGTAGTCTTGACTTCATGACATTTTATTATTACATTAAATGACATATTTTAAATTATACAGATAGCATCTGTACAAGCATTTAGATCTTCTGAAGTTGCTCTGAATGTTTTAAATTCTTAATGTAGTTGTAGGTAGATAAAAAAAAGGTTACATAATGATTGACTCTAAAAAATACATATATACTATTTTTAGAATATTTGTATATTAAATCATTTAAAAATACTTGATGAAATATTAAAAAGTGTGTTTCAATTTGCTTTCACAATCACTTACAGAAAAGATACCCACTAATAAATTAAATACATAAATGTAATTTAGTCAGATATATGGGTTTATAATAATAGAAACAATATTCACAAATTTCAGGAAAATTCAACATGCTTTAGAAAGGTAACCAAAATAATGGTGACTTTTTCTTCTAGACAAAATAAAATAAAAATAAGTTGGTGGAGCTCTTCAGAAACACATTTATTTGTTCTATGAAGATATGTATTTACAAGGTCAACAATCAAATTTGTGATTTGCAGAAATTTTTATAGACTAGAAGGAAGGCTTATAGCTCTTTCCAAAAAATGAACTGACCAAAAACAGCAGGTAAAAAACTGACAGATACTTTATAAACACAGAAGATATAGAAAGATCTGATTTTCCCTTTAGGGAGAGAATGTTAATTCCTTTTCTAGATTTAATGTTGACAACATAAATAATATAGAGAAAATAAGTAAAACTCACAAGAATTTTAATCAGCAAATGGAAAAGGTTATCATAGATTTACTTTTCAAAAGGTGTCTCAGGCTGTCCTTATAAGTTATAAACTAGCATTATTTTGTTGGTGAGAAATAAACTGTAATGTCCATATTTGGGTGATAGTGCTTGTCTCTGTTTAGAATGTAAGTTCTATTTCTTTTTCTTGAGAAATTTTATAACATATTTCTGTTCATGCAATTAGCTTTATTGCACTGTTGTTTTTTTTCAAAACTAAAACATATGTTTACAGTTACAGTAACATACTTTCCAGAGACTTTTGACCAATAGTTTTTATAGTCAGGCTCCTGAGGAATTAGTTAATGAAAATGTGGCATCACAAAAAACTCAGTGAGTAATCTGAGTTTAAAAATGGGAATTCAGAGAAGTTTCTATCATATCGTGCTACATACAATTCTGTTTCATGATGTACAGGGAACACTTCTTCCTGAATTTGCAGCAAGAACAAATCATTTTTATACACATCCAATAAAGAAATGTATTGTTTATTTAAATACATTTCTTTATTTGTGGTTGTTTTTATTTTTACTAGGTAGGGCAGGGCAAGTAGCAGCCAGGAAAGACAAGTGAAATCTCTTTACTAAAACACATAGAGTCTATCAAATGTAATGGTTCAAATAGACAAGGACTAAGTCCCTAGAAGATCATCATATATTCATCCCCTTAGACACAAAATTCTTGTGCTAGGATGAATCATTTAGGATCTTCATTTTCATGAAGCTTATAATTTAATTGGTGAAGCAGATACATGACCAAAATTATATGGTGGTATGACATGCAATGATAGCGATTTTTAGAGGCAGTGAGAGCTCAGGTGAGGAGCTCTTAGGTGAACATGGTGGGAAGTGGGAAGGGATTAAGGAAGTTTTTCCACAAAAAGAAAACCCAAAATGCATTTAAAAAAAAAAATAGTTAAAATGGTTTGGCATTTTCCATAGCATTACTGGTAAAAAGATATTCCGGGTCAAGAGATACAATAATGAAAGCAGTGTGGGGTGAGAGAATTCATAGTGCATAGAGGAAATATAAGCAGTTTAGTACTGAGGCACATAAAGGATGAATTAAGGAGTAAGCCTTGAAAAAACCGGGAGGAAGGCTCAGGCCAGGATACTAAAAGCTCTGCATGTCCTGTTAAAAAGTCTGAATTGTATTGAATGGGTATTTTGGTGCCACCGAGGAGTTTGAAACAAGGTAATGTAATTGTGAAGGTCAAATTTTAGTCAGTCTATTCTGTCAACACTGTTGAAGACAGATTTAAACCACACAAAAGAGAAACCAGGAGGCACTGGTATGACTATAATAACTGCAGAGGTCATAGAAGTGGAACAGAAGGGGCACATACGAGAGTTTTTCCAGAAGTGTAATCAGTGAGATTACATTGAACCCACCCAGCTAATCCAGGATCATCTCCTCATCTCAAGGTCCTTAATTTAGACACACTAGCAAAGTCCCTTTCACCATGTAAATTAACATTCACACACTCCAGGCATTATGACACAGCCATCATTTAGGGGAGAGGCACTATTCTTTTTATACCCACCACAACCTTACAAGCATACAAGGTTCTTGTGCATATGAGTGTGTTGTGTGTGTGTGTGTGTTGTGTGTGTGTGGGGGGGGGTGTGTGTGTGTTTATTCACATTATACCTGGTACTTACAACAAGTACTTCAAAAGGTACATAAACAAATGGAATTGAGACATAACATGAATCTTTCCATGAACTTTTTTTTTTTTTTTTGTCATTTTTTCGTGACCGGCACTCAGCCAGTGAGTGCACCGGTCAGTCCTATATAGGATCCGAACCCGCGGTGGGAGCGTCGCTGCGCTGCCAGCGCAGCACTCTACCAAGTGCGCCACAGGCTCGGCCCTTTCCATGAACTTTTTGAAGACCCTTCTTATGTTTTACAAAATCATTGTAAACACTAAGTTAGACAGAGTACTAAGTCACAGCTCTTACAAGAAAACCAGATTTAGATTTCTCTTATTACACATTGAAGTAAACTGGTCAATACGTAAACTTTTTTATGTGCATTTTTGTTTAAAAAACTTTACTTAATGTATGAAGTTACTTTGAAAAGTTCGTGGAAAAATAGAATTAAAAGTTAATATGAATATTTCCACAAATTTTTTGAAGACAGTTCATATATTGTGATTCATTAACATTGAACTCACAGTCAACAGCACTATAACTCATGCCTGAAGGAAGATTTTTAACAACTATTTTTTTCTGTAGGTCACATCTCAGCCTTCGTGCAGTTAGAAACGCCAGGGAAAACTTTAGCTCAGTGCTCAAGTGCAATTTTAAACAGTGACATCACCCAGAGAAAGCTCAAAATGTGAAAATTGAGGCACTAAATAGACATCAAAAGGACACTTGTTTACAATACAAGAGCTAAAACAAAGGCGGAGCCTTGCCTTGTTAGATCTTAGCTGGGAATACTAGGTGACTCATTCAAATTTTTAACTGCTCTGTGCGTGCTCATGTCCACAACTGGGTAAATGCCACAGATATTGATTTTGGAGTTACAAATAAATTTTAATGAGAGAAATTTCACAAATACAGAATTCATGAACAATGACAATCATGATGATGGACTGTGCATATACATATAATTTCACATGTACACACATATATGTATATATGTGAAAATCATTATCAAGATAAAATGCTATGTAATTCACATATTTAATAATTTGAATATGATAGTGTCTTTAAAGCTCACTTGACTTAAATCATCAAGATTTACTTTGTTGGTAATATTTTGACTGTCTAAAAAGTTTTTCAGTATCCCCTATTATCACTTCCCAATAACATATTTCCATGGCTAATTTCATTAAAAATAAAATTTAAAAATAAAATAAATCAAAATTAAAAAGTGACATTAATAAATAGGCAAAGACATTTAGCTTGCAGTTCCAAAAGACCATATAAAATAACATGCGTGAGAGAGATGGGAAGGACTGGATTCAATTACCGTAGCAGAAAAAATGTGACAAGCTGCCTCAATGCTTTGGAATTATGTAAATTCATGAGAAAAATAGTGAGAGCCAGGAGAGAAGTACAGAAATAGAAACAATTATTTTAAAATGAAGAAAAATATTTTATGCTTCTATCAATTTACGAACAAGGAAAACTACACTGTGGTCTTTAGTAGGCTGAATGGAGGCAAATGCTTAGAAAATACCACCCATGTATCTGAAAACCATATGGAAATTTGGCAAAGAAAATTCTTTATGTGCCTTCTAAATTAATATTGGGCAATGAAAAACCAAATTAATTCCTATTACAATTACAAGTGCGGTTGCCTAATTTTTTTTCCCTAATAAAGCCAGGATATTCTGGCATGATACTAGTAATGAAAGACCCAGGAGCACACGTATGTTTATGTGTTTATGTGACAGTATCTGCGCCTCTATGTGAGTCTACATCTCTGTATGCATAGAATTAATGATTATTTAATACTATCTCTATTTTTCGATATTCAGACAGAAACAAAAAACAAAAAAAGATGCCCCAACTTTCTCCTGAGCTGCAGACTTCATCACCCACATGCGAAAAACAAAAATCTGCACTTGCCGCCAACAAAGTCCCCAAACTTGTGTCCAACCCCTATTCTTCATATGAGAAAGTCATATTCATGACAAACCAGACTCCCACACTTTCTATTTCTGTTTTATTTTTGCCTAACTCTTATAACTTTTAAATGATCCCCATTATCTTTTAAAAATTTTCTCTTGTTTTTCCATGTTCACTGGAGTGTAAACTTTATAAGAACAGGGATTTATGTGTCTTTTGCTGTACCTTTGGGTGTAGACTAGTCCCCAGCATGTAGGAAGCTTTCATTAAAAACATGCTGAATTCATGTGAAACTACTATTACAGAACATGAAAAATGTCATATCTAAAATCAGTTGCAAAGAATTAAGAAATAGTGTAAATATTAATTAAATAGGACAAGTGCTGGTGGTATGTTGTGTGTAGTGTTATTCATTCATTCATATAATCATTCATTCATTTAAATACTTCCTGCCCTTTGGTTTTAGAGGCATTGTAAATAACACATATTACAGGTGTCTGTTTCCAACAAATGATATCAATTCACTAAATATATATTAAGACTACTAATTTTGCTAGAAACTGATGACATGAAAATGGATATATTTTCAACAGAGAATTTACTGTGGATGGTTCACATGTGATTTATTAGTAAAGACCAGAGAAAGAAATTTATACCAAATTTGAACACAGACAAGTATTTTCATCTGTAAAAAAGTCATAGTAATTTTAAATATGTTCCTTTTATACTTCTGAGATACTATTGGTATAGGAATAGAAAATGAACTAAAAATGCATAAAAATGCAAAAGAATATAAATGGAATATAAGTTACAGGAGAAAAAACAAAACCCTCTTAAAAGCAAATGTAAGGGGTGGGGCAGGAAAAAATGGGAGCTCATATTAATAAATAGAACATTTTAACAATTTCAGAAATTTGAAAATACTAGAAGTATATTGATTATTGGACCAAGTCTGAACATATTTAGAGGAACCTGCACAAAAGATAGAAACTGATCTATCGGGTTGACATTGGAGATCCTCTGGGCTCAGTTACAGTTGGCATTGCCAAGACTAAGAGCAAAAACTGAAATTTAAGAAGGGGTAGGGGGAGGGTTGATTAAAAACATGATCAAAAATGTATAAAAATGATAATTAGAAATCATCAAAGACATTCTTAACCCATTGACTGGGAGAATATGTTTTCAAGTCACTTATCTGATGAAAGATTGGTATCCTATTTGGAATTCACAAAGGACTCTCAAAATAATAATGCTGAATGAAAAGCCAGACAAGAAAGGGTACATAATGTGTGATCCCATATACATATAATTCTAGAAAATTCAAACTAATCTATAGTGATAGAAGACAGATTAGTGATTATTGAGATAGAGAGGGGAGAGAGGGATTATAGAGCGTCATGCAGAAAACTTTTGGGGATAATAAATGTGTTTATTATCTTGATTGTAATGATGATTTCACAGGTATATACATGTGTAGAAATTTACCAAATCATATACATTAACTTTAAATATGTGCTATATATGGTATGTCAATTACACCTCAATAAAGTTGTTAAAACCAAACACAGTAAAAATTAAAAACAAGATGAAGCCTTGGTTGATCCCTCTAGTCACCTCTGCTAGAAAAGGCTGTTGTTATTTATCATCAAGACATATAGACATGCATATGTGTATGTACAACACATAGACACACTTTTTGGAGAAAATTAATTTTCCTCTGGATGATTGTATCACACATTAAAATAGAGCAGGAGGCTTCTCTGCCAGATCCCTGTCTTGTCCCCAAAAAGCCTGTAGTCAAAGTTTCTACTAATAAAGCAGCCTTACCTATTAGCAGATGAAAGCCATATAATCTACAGACATTACCTGTCCTAAGCACAGTTAACCAAGGATGTCTAAGCAAAAATGGAAGGAAGGAAGGAAGGAAGGAAGGAAGGAAGGAAGGAAGGAAGGAAGGAAGGAAGGAAGGAAGGATAAGAAAATACCAAGCTAATTGTAAAATAGAAAATAATTTAAAATAAAGAGAAGATAAAACAAATTCTCTATGATTAATACACTTAGAAAAATTTCTGAAGAAAGTTTAGATATTAAACAAAGAAAAATGATGCAGAGCAAGATTGATCTCTTAAATGTTAAGCATTAAATATGTTAAAATATTATTGAAATATTGTAATAATAACAAAAAAAAGGACTAAATAAAATAAAGACTGAAAGCCTCCAAGAATATGGAACATAAGGATAAAGAGAAAATATGAGGAAAAATACCTGTAAAAGAATAATTGGAGAGATCTATTTGTCTAACACAAGTCTGAGAGGGAAGAAAAAAATGGAAAGGAGAAAATAATAACATAAATAATGGTTGATAATTTTGTAGAATTGGAAAAGTGTTTAGTCTGCAGATTAAATAGTTTTAGTAAGAAGAACTAATGAAAAGTGACCTACATATAGGTATATCTATCAGAATGTTTCCAGAGAAGGAAGAAAAGTGCAAATTAATAGGATTATACTGACAACATTGGACCTGATATCAGCAATAATATAGGCAAAAGACAATTGAGCAATTATTTGAATATGCTGAGAAAAATGTTTTAGAACAAAGTAAGTTGCACTAAATGTTACTCCATGTTTGCAGAATAAAGACCATTCAGACAGGCATGGTTCAGAATGTTTAACTTCTTAGTCTTCTTTAATAATTGTCTTAAGGTATAAGTCAGGAAAATGGGGAAGGAAGACAAGCTAGAATATATGAGAAAGCCATGACCAAATCCAGAAGACTAACAAATGAAAATCTGCTATGGTTTGAATGTTCCTCCAAGCTTATGTTGAAGCTTTATCCCAATATGGTATGTGGAAGGAAGATGAGGTCATTAAGAGGTGATTGGATTACGAGCACTATGCCTTCACGAATGAATTAATCTAACGAAGAATAAATGAGTTAATGTTTTAACGGTTTATCAGGGAGTGGCTCTGGTGGCTTTATAAGGACAGCAGGCAATCACCTTTACTCTTGCTGTTGCCGAGCTCTTTCCATGTGCTACCCTGAGGTGATTGCCATGGAACTCTGCAGTGAGTCCTCACCAAGAAGAAAGCCCTCACCAGATTTGCCCCCCTGGGATCATCGATTTTCTAGCCTCCTTAAAATTTATTAAGAAATAAATCTTATTTTCTTATATATATATCCCAGTTTCAGGTATTCTGTTACAAGCAACAGAAAATAGACTAGTACAAAATTCAAGGACGGCAGAGAGAACTGTGGGAAGGATTTTTTTCGGGAAGAAAATAGGGTTGAGAGGGAAAAGTTTGGATGAAAATGTGGGAAAAGGAAGCCATAGGATATAACAAAACAAATGACACTGGAAAATGAATGAAACAACAACAACAACAACAAAAACAAAAACAAGAACATGGTCAAGTTATAAAGTGAATCAAAATAAGTCACTATTGAGAGCAGGTGTATGACCATAAGATAATCAATTAATGTTAATGGCTTAGTATAAACAAAGAGAGTCTACGTTAGATTTATAGAGAAGGAAATTATGACACACAACTTAGATTAGTGTTAAAAAAGTAGTGATAACCTGAATCTAGTTTATTATTATTTTTGACTTTTAAGGTAAATCTATAAACACATTACAGGAGATCTTATTGTGATTGTATAATGTAAATATTAATAATGCTGTAGGCTAAATATCAGTAACTGTAAAATCAAAAGCAGAGTTTAAAGGAGATAGATCATGGAATGGGGGTGGAAGGTTGAAAAAAAAAACAAGTAGAGAGATAAAATCTTCACCTTACATGTTGAGTACTAAAGAGACAGAAAACTTAATTAAAGTTTAAAGTATGTTAAGTCAAGTTAGAAAAGCAATCAATAAAAAAAACCTAAAAACAACAATATAAATCAAGCACTGGGAAAAAAAGAGGTGGCAGAGAGGATGTTATAATCTATCTAAATCCATACATTTTAAATTAGATGACCAAAAATAGTCTATATTTATTAATCCAAGAATAGAACTATAAACATAGTATTTAGAGTAATGATGGTAAATGTTAAAAAAATCTATGAATAAAAACATGTAAGAAACTCCATCTAGGAGAGGGACGAAAGATGGAAAAGGAGAAAAAAGATAATTGATATTCTGTGCTTTTGATTTATACTGAGTTTCATGCATTACTCTGATAAATATAACAATGTTTACAAATCAATTAATATTAAATATTTTATTTTCAAATATCAACCAAGAGTAGGTGACCATTTCATTGTCATATCCATGTCATAACCAACCACACAGCTTTAAACAGTTCTGCTTTGATTATTTTTTCTGTGATGTCATTCACGGCAGCCTGTAGTATCATCTAATTTTTTGAGTTAGTAGTTAAGCCTTAGTAAAAGGCAGTAAGTCACCCCATCTCCTTGTAAAGTATGTGATACTTTCTTTTTCCAAAGTTTATTCCAGAACTGACAGAATTTATTGCCAGTTAGTATTTAGATTTTTAACTCTTGAAGTTCAAAAATAGTAGCAGAAACAACAATGATAACAAAAGTTTCTCCTGTCCTAAAGAAAGACATGGTGATATTTTATCTATTTATTTGATCTGGATTCTGTATTTCTCTTCAGCAGATTCCAAAGCTATATTTTACGCTTTTCAATAGTTTCCAGCAGAACTTAGGATTTTTACAGCAAAACAGATGCACTGGGGACCATAAGAAAAAAAGTAAATTAAAATCGCTTTTTATCTTTCCCAATGTGGGAAACCTCAGAAAGTGAATGTACTAAAACTTCAAGTTCTAAATTATTTGTGCTGCCTGTCGTTGACTAATATCATGTGTCTTCTGGGAATTGTGTAAGTCAGAAGTTCAGGGAAAACCACAACCCTGAACTACAACCATGGTTTCTTGCCTATTAATTCAAATCCAAACAGCAAACACTGGTATTCAGTTCCCTCCATCCACCAGCCTCATTATAGCTATCTGACATCATCTTTTTTTTAAAAATTTCACTTTATTCAACAAGCATTTATTTATATCTTAGTTTAACCACGCTTTCCCTAAAGCTCTGTTTAACAGTATTTATTCTTGAATAAACAGTAGTTTTTTCTGGATTATTTTCCACTAGTTAAACTCACAAGAATATTCTGAAAAAATTGCTGATAAAGAGAACTACTTGCATTAAATAGCCCTAAATTAGTTCCTCACGTGACACTAAAACCCGGAGGAATATAATATTTAAATTCTATCCCCTCTTCTCCACATCAGAGATTGCTGGTCTACCATATCATAAAAACATTCAGAAGTTTTCAGAAATTTTTTAGTATTTGTTTTTGATCTACACCATTGTTTGAGATGCATTTATAATTTTTGATATGTAATTTGTAAATACGTATATGTAACTTGCATGACTTGTTTTATTTGTTAATACATATGTTTTAGACAAAACTACAATGCCTTCAAGAGCAAGGGAAGATAGATACCAATTTGTGAAATAACCATGGATACATTATACTTTATCATAGATAAGTCTTCCTCACCCCAATTTTATGTTACACTAAGAAAAAAAACATGCTGTCAATTAAACTATGATAAAATACATTATTTAGAATATTTACTTTATACTTATCAAAAAGCTACTAGGACCACTCTAAACATTTTTGTCAAATATCTTGTTTATATATAAAAATAATACATTAACAGATAATAGTGGATAAGGATTCCCATTCAGGGTCTTCCAATCTTTTCTAAGCTTGGAGTTGCCTATGTACAGTTTTTTGTTTGTTTTGTTTTAACAATATCATTGTCTGTATATTAAGGATATGTTCAGTACAGCATTTCTTAAAATGGTGCTCTAGTCTCTGAGATTTTCATTCAAGCCACTGCCTTGGACTCTGCAAATCTTGACGCCATCACATTCTTGATCTTCAAAAAGTCTAAGCAGGTTTTCAATGACAACTGGGTTTCTTCCTTCCTCCAGTATCTTTAAATAGCTTTTTGACTAAAATATTGAGGAGGTATACTTGATTTGGTCGCAGTCCCTGAAATTCCAACCAGTCTGCTTTTGCAGGCAATGGCAGTGTGTCAGATGGCTGCTGCCCAACAGTATTTGTTTATTATTATTATTTTTTAAAATTTTAACTTCTCAATATACATTGTAGTCGATTTTCATGACCCTTTACCCATTCCTCTTCCCATTAATTTTAAGATCTATTCAATTTCAAGTGTTTAAATGGACAAATCGTTTGTCCTAGAATCAAAGGAATGTAGTTGAATAAATAGTAGTGTGTGTTACCATATATATGTTGAACCAAAAGACACATAAAGACATACAAAAGGTTTTTTGGGTTTTTTTTAAAGATCAAGCCAGCTGAATAAACTGTGTGAGATCCAAATTTACATAGTTGCCTTCAAGTTCACAATCACTTCTTTTGACCATGAGAATATAAAAAAATAAAAATAAAAAAAAGTAAAGTAGCAATATTTTATATGAATCATCTACTTCTACACAATTCTACCTTACACATATCTATGTTGTTCATCTATGCTATTTCCCCATTATTTTTCAATATTAAGAGAAGAAATAAAGCCTCAAACTTCTACATGATTTTACCTCACGTATAATTTAAATTTAAAATAACCAAAAGTAAAATGTATTAGTTCTTAAATATTTGTTTTCCCATCTGCTTTGTCATTTACAGTATTTTAAAACATGTATTTATAATGCAATTCAATTGTTTGTTGCATTCTAATAGGGTACCCTAATACTTAGCTTCTTAAAACTACACAGATTTGTTATCTCCCAGTTTCTGTGGTCCAGGAATCAGGTCAAGGAACTCCCTTGGTTCAAGTTCTCTTGTGAGGCTGCATTATACCATCAGCTGACCCTATCCTCTTATCCCAGGCTCAGCTCCAAGTGAACTTCCTCTCCTCAAGGCTGCCTCAGGACATGGCAACTGGTTTCCCTCAGGGCAAACAAAAGATGAAAGAGTGGAAGACATCACAATCACTTTATAACATGATCTTGGAAGTGACATCCTTTTGATTCTACCCTATTTTATTCATGAATACCAGGAGTTGAGGCCATTGTATACATCTTAGAGATTCCTACCACATATGGCTATATATGGTCCCTGTTGAAAATATGGATAATTGAATTTCATTACTCATTTTTGTGTTTGTTTATTTATGTTTGTTTATTTACTCCCTAAATATTTATTGAGTCAATAGTAAATCTCAGGTATTGTCTATCACTGAGGTTGCAATGCTGACACACAAAAAGAATGATCATTGGAAGCAATGAAGGCATAAAGCATAGAATGTTTTAAAAGATGAGTATATGTTACTAAGCAGGGAAATCATTCAGGTTGAGGGAATGACAGCAAAGCCATGGATGAATAAAATTATGTAGCTAATTCTGACAATTGTAAATAGTTGACACTACCTGGGAAGGAGGGTGAAATTGATGGTCATTAGAAATTATACTGAAAAATAGAGAATCCATAAAGAGTCTTGTGTATTAGTGAAAATAATTTTTAAATGATCATTTAAGGTGTGGAAACCTTAAAAAGGAGAGTAACATAATTATAGTAATGTCCTAGATAGTTATTATGGTCTTAGTATGGAGAATTAATTTTATAGGGAGCAATGCTAGAGACAGGAAATTATTTATATAAGGTTACAGCACTAGTCAAAGTGGGAGATAATTAAATCAGAAGTAGAGGTAGAATCTGAGAAGAAGGATAGATTCAAGAATTATTTAAGAGGTATAATTAATAGAGTATAATTCTCAATTGAATGTGGTTTGGAGAAGGACAGACACTGAAATATATTCAGGTTACTATTGGCTCTGGCACAAAGTAGCATCATTTAAAATTTTTAGAAACACAGCAATAGAAACATATTTGTGGCAAGTTAAATAGTGCGATTGTGACATATTTAACTTGAGGTGTCCATGGCAATAAAATATAATGGTTAAAATCATAGGCTTTGGAGAAAGACATATCTGTATTATAATACTATGAAGTCCACTATATAAATGTGGACAAGGTTTTTGTGTTCTTTAAGTAGACACACAAATCTCTGTCTTCAGGCTTGGTGAAAATGAGCATACCGACACATAAATCTTATAAAAATAAAATTTTATTTCAATAGCTGAAAAGATACATCATTAGCAAAGGAATCCAGAATACAGCTAGCCAGGGTGATTCAGTTAGAGGATTACCCTGAGTCTCTCCTTACACTCTCAGGTGATCCTCAGGTGGGCAGCATAGGTATCCTACAGCCCAAAACCTGAGTGGGGTATTACAGAATCTGTCATGCTCAATTCATAACATAGTCCATCTCTCTTTAGCAAGTCTCACCACTTAGATTTAGGTTTGGGGTAAAACATCTTTCTTTGACAGGTCAGGACCAATTTGCTACAGTGTTCTCATGTTTTATGCTGATGGCTAGGTATCATGCATGCACAGATACAACAAAACTATACAATTGTAATCCATTTGCGGGCCTAAAATTACAAGGCCTAGGACAGATGGAGACTGGCAGGACTACCTAGTGCCTGCCACATTGTGATCTGTGGGTGTGAACTTCAGTAGCCATCTCCTGTTCCCTAACAAAACTTAACAACCAAGAACAATGTGATACAGGTGGCAATTCTTTCTACCTATTTACAAAGCATATTATTTCCAACTTCATAACCACTCCAAAGCACATTACCCCATTTTTAGTAAATGAACAGTGAATTGTACTTACCCTCAGACACTAATTGGAACTGTTTTGAGCTACCTCCAATTCCAGTGGCCCTGTTTTAAGGGACAGTGGCTAAAAAAAAAAAAAAAAAAAATTTTGTACTTTTAAAATATTTTTTCCAAAATTCCTGACTGATTTATATACACAGGACACGACATATTCAAAGAGTGCATAAATCCTCCAAACTGTCAGAAAGAAGTTGAGGGCCAGCGATTTAGTATTACAACTTCATAAATTCTACTTCCTATTGATGCCTTGTGATGATTTTACCAATAATTTTTATGATGGTGAAAATAATAGCAATCATGCTTTTCTATTTCCATTTCCTTATTTCCAGAGAGCTTATGTATAACATCTGTTGGACATAGTACCTTATATTATATCTATCCCAGTTATGAGCAGCTATAGCCTCCTATGAATGAACTACCGAGATTAGTCATTGTGGAAGGATGGCAGATATATCAAGTCTCACTGCTGATATCCACTCTCCAATAAGAAGGCATATTTTGTAAATCTATGAGTCACCCAATCAGTAATATCACTCTTCGGGGAGAATTAGTGGCATGTAAATTGTAGTATTAGCATGAATTGAGGCCATCTGTAGGATAAGACAACTTCCAGTATATTACCTTCACTGTTGTGGCTACTTCAACAAGGCTATTCTGCTTGTATCACAGGGAGTTGTGTGTAATTAATACTCTGCTTACTTATGTATCCTTGTAACCATCACTGAAGAAACATTAAGTAGATATTCTTCCCCTTCTAGATAATGCTACATTGGTTGGCTGTGTTGATTCTTTCAGATATAATTAAGACTGGCATGAAATTTTTACATGAATCACTATCAATCTATTTCATAATTTAGTGCTTATTAGGTAAATAGAAAGTCCGAGGCTCATTGCCAAGTTTTGAGTAGCCCTGCATGGCTTTTGCAGAAAGATTATTTTCTTGGTCACTGGTGATCATCTTAGTTTATGCTTATAATTGTATATTGTGAATGGTGAGGATGGTAATTGGTTATGGTTGCTTCAGGCATGGTGTCTACATTCAGGGAAGGAATCCAGTGCAGTCAGTTCAAGGCATATTTTCACACTAGCTTGATGGTAGAGATTCTGTATAGTTCACTCTTCAAACCTGGTTTCCCTTGTGCCCTGGGAGACAGTTTTATGATGCTATGTTTATGGAGGTTCCTTGCTGGCTTATAGAACTGCCAGAGTGATTGCTTTATTTTTGATTAGTAGCACTGAGTGTTTTCCAGCCCACAATAAGACAGCACCCAGCTATTCTCATCCTATATTATATGTGAAGCCAGGTTGCTATTTCAATCATCGGAGTAATAATATTTGCTTTGGAATTCCAAAAGGCAGGTGGAGAACTGCCCGTTTGGTGGGTATTTGCATTTAGCACATTGGAAGATTTGTTTTATTTCTATCCAAAGCCCCTGGTTCCATAACACAGATCTGTAAATGAATCAGTTTTTGACACCATTTTGCCAGGTCCATTGAAATTCCCCCAAGTCACTGTATATAATTATCTGTGGTACATGGTAATGGTAGACCTTGCTGAACTAGATCTAGACAGCATCCACTGCTGCTCGTATTGGGCAGACAGCCCAAGTCAGCCATCCGAGGTATTAGAGCATTTGTCCTCCAGTATCTAAACACCAAATGGTACCAGATAGCTAAGTCAGCAAATCCAGACTACACATAACTGAAAGATACATTCAGTTTGTGTGTTGCAGATACAAAAGCTTTTGAAGAAGAGGCCTAGACACTTACAGGCTCTTTCACTGTGGTCAGTTCTCTATCCTGCAATGAAAATCCTAGTGTACGTATATCTGGCTTCTAGATGACAACATGTACCCTCATGTGTATTTCAGTGGCCTCCAGGACACAATAGCATGTACATTTTAAAATGTTTTTAATTTAAAATAATTGTGTTTTCAAATATTCTGTATCAATAGTGAGTATAAAGGCAAATAGATCAGAACCCAAAGGGGCAGGTGTAGATTCCTCTAATTAAAGGCTCTATTCAGTTTGGATGGGACTAACTGAGACACTTATACTGTCAGTTCTTGAATGTTATGTGGCCCAGGCTTCTTTAGTTCATTCTAGGATCTTAGCTTTCTTTAGATCTTTTGTTGCATCTAATATAACTGTAGAGAAATTCACCAGGAATGTCACGATATGAGGAATGTGAACTCTATTGTAAACTGAAGTGTTGATCTCCTTGTTCAGGCTGGATGGAGTGATTCCAAAAAACATTTGGTAAACTCTATTCATAGATTTTTTTCTGTTTGTTTTGGGCCCCGGATTTTCTTGGCATTAATTTCCCCTATCACAATGCTGCCAGAAAAGGTCTCTAAGTGGAGAGAGTGATCAGTAAATATAAAATATCAGAGGATAGGAAGAATGGAATATAGGGTTTTATAGTAATGAAGGGAGTCTGCAATTAACAACATACTGTGTATCTTTGAATAGCTCCTCAGGATGATGTTGAATGTTCCTAACTCAAAGAAGTGACAAATGTTTGAAGTGATGGATATACTAAGCACTCTGATATGATCATTGCACACAGTATGAATTTACCCAATTATCATATTGTACCCTATAAATATATACAATCATCATGGGTCAATTAAGAAAAACAAATTTAAAAAAGAAGAAAAAAGAAAGAGAAGAATAGTGGTTACTTGAGGCAGGGAAATGGAGTGGGAGGGGGGCTGGGGAAATGCTGGTAGACTGGTACAAAATTACAAAGTTACAGTTAGATAGCAAGAATAAATTCTTGTGCCCTCGGGTGAAAATGGCTAATAATATTGTATTGTATACTTCAAGATAGTCAGAAGAGAGGATCTTGAATGTTACAACTACAAAGAAATGGTAAATGTTTAGGTCACAGATAATGCTAACTATTCTGATTAGATCATTATACAATATATGCAGGTATTGAAACAACAGACTGCACCCCATAAACATGTACAATGAAAAAGATAAAATAAAAGTTACAAAAAACCCCCAAATCACCCCCCCCAAAAGCCTCCCAAAACAAAATGGTCTCTAGTAGACTCAGGGTTTACTTCATAATTTCATTTCTTCTATCACAATGTTGCAGAGATGAGTCATACAATATTTAATACTATTCCAGCTTTGGAGAACTCCATGTTATAGACTAAGGCCTTGTTACACTTCCTCTTCTTTAGTGATCCCCACAATGAGGATGCCACCGTTGGAACCACATACTGGAAGGGACAAAGCACTTTCTGGGCTCTTTTGTCATCCAACACACACAATTTTATAGTAACACAGGGAATTTGAGGTTCTCCTAGAGAGACATAGTGAAGATATATGTAGTCTTTCCTTGGTGCTTGCAAATTGTTCCTGGTAATACATATTTACTGAGAGATGCTGATTTTCCAGATCAATTACTCCATGTAGTTCACAAGAGGCTGAGAACTTTTTACAGCCATTACTGGTCAGGTTGGGACAAAGTTGATAATGGGAACAATCCCTTTAATGCCTATGATCCACCATGTATCACCATCAGAGATTATTATATAAAGATTTATTATAGGGCATTGTATTCACTTCTTTTATTTATTTAAACAAGGCTGAGATCTCCTTAACATCCATCTAGTATATGATACTGCTTGAAACTAATGTTCTATCATGATTTTGGAAGTTTCAGGGTTCTCTATCAGATTTTTCCCAAAGGTTGAGACATATTTATCTTATAAGTATCATTCCTCTTATTGAAGAAGAATTATTTTTAGTATACACACACATGCATATGTGCATACACACACACACACACACACACACACACACACACACACACAGAAATGGATCAGCCACCACCACTTGGATACTGGTGAAGAGCCCACACTATATCCGTTCTCGACTTACACTCCTGTGTCCTGGTCTATCCAAAACTATGACAGTGTTGTGGATGCTGTGCTGTGTTGTCCAGACCTCCACTGAGAACTGAAGAGAACTGCCTCAGCTCAAGAGAGTCACTTCACTCAGTGATATACCCCTTTCCTAGGATAGCTCACACTCAATAACAGGTTATTGCAAAGCTACGGAGGCCCATCTTCCTCTCCCCAGTTTAGGACAACTCTGAAAGTCCCTGCCGACTTCGCAGCTACCCATATGAGCTGAATCCTTACTGTGACTTTGCCATAGCCTAATATTTTCCTTTTCCCTAATCTGCTTTCTTCCCAACGATCTTCGTAGACACTAATATCTACTCAGAGTCTGCTTCAGGGGATATACAATTGGCAACAGATGTTTATTGGGAATATCTTGCTCTACTAACTTGTGATATCTTTTGGCGGTGATATTAGTTTGAGCCCTAGTGTCTAGTAAGCCTCTAAAGGTTTGCTCACCTGCTCATTTGCATGGACAGTCACACTGACATAGGATGTCAACAATTTCCCCCATACTCTTCTAACCATGCCTATAGCCACCAATGTATAAATACTCTGCATTGTTAGTCACTCTAGACCTATTTTTTGAGCTATATTGATATTGCTCTCATTGTCAACTTGCATCCTTTACCCAGGTGTCAATATTTAGGCTGTGGTTAATTCATTGGGTTACAGTGGCTGGAGTTACTATATTATATCTATCTGGATTTTCCAAAGAGGTGGAGGCTCTACCAATAATAAATTCTCATTCAATATACTGTTCACTTCTAAGAACATTCCAAGCTAGGAAAACGTGAAATATTCTCCCAAGAGATAGGATCTTGTCTCAGCAAATCCATCTGGATTACATATTTTATCAGGCATCACTATTTAGTGATGGTTACTTTTTCCCTGGTACCCTCATACTAAATAGCAAAAGTTTTTAAATTCAGCCATATCTGCATATGCCCCCAAGTGCCATTCACAAAGACTGGGGATGAAACCTATTGGTTCTTTCCTATGACATAAACTTGTGGAATTCAACTTCATTTAATCAAATCAGTATGACCTACCATTCCGCAGGTTAGCAAACATTGTCCTCAGTTGCTCTCTGTCATTCTAGAGATACCCAGGGTGAATACAGGTTTTTGAAGATGTACTACCTTGTGGCCCTTATTACTTATTCCATCCTTTCTTTCTTCCTCATTCGTCATGCTGTAATTCATGGGCAGTGTAGTGTAGTAGTTAGGAACATGGAGTCTAAAGCCAGACTGCCTATATTCCAATCCTTACTACTTTCCAGATGTGGTAAATCTCAGTTTCTTCCTCTGAAAAGTGTGGATCATAATAGTACCAGTCTTAAATATGTGGTTTTAGTATGGGTTATCAGTTAATAAATGCAATATGAATCTTAGAAAAGTGTCTGGTATATGGTAAATACTACACAGTGTGAACTGTTATTTTCAATTAATTGGGTAGACAGTAAGCCTCACCCCATTCTCTGGTGGTGAAAAGGGAGAAAATAAAGCAGGCCCTGTATGATTTTGAACAGTATTCAGTTTTTGCATAAATTCACAGGACTAGAAGATGGTGATTTTCTCTTTAGGGGATAGTCCTTACCAGATTCTCTCTCATCCATCCAGCTTTATTCTTTCTCAATAGCATAAATTTTATCTAACAGAAGGAACTTGTGCATGCTTAGAGTATGCCTGTGGGCTCCAACCTCTCTACACTTGAGTGGTAATTAAATCAATCAAGTCTTCCTCTGCTACGATTCCAAGAGCTTTCAGAAAGTGCAAGCTGCCTGAGGCTGATTCTCTCTTTCTGCTTTCAATTAAGTTATTTCTGCCCCCACCTGTCCAGTGAATTGAGAAAAGAGATAGCATATGTCTTCCAAGAAGCCCCCTCCATTTTTGTGGTTTGTGTTTCTCGGCTGGCACAACAACACATCCTCTGGACTCTGTGCCTGTTACACTGCTAGGTGGGGAGGCAGCATTTGACCCCACACTCTGCTGTGAATAGGCACAGGGGATAGCTGGCCATCTCTTTATAGAGAAGTGTCTTATGCCTCCATTAGCCTTTGAACAATTAAATCTGGAGGTCATTTTTTTTACAAAAACATAGTTTTAATGCCTGATAGAATAAAACATGGAGTCAGATGATGGTGAAAATGAGTACTCTGTATCTTAGGTGGGAAGATTTCTGCAACATTCTTACATCAGGGCAGGCTGTGTCAGGCTGGGGAGTAATCAATGAGTGTGTTCCCATTCTCACTCATAACGGGAGCACTGGTGTTAGTTGCTGATGGTTTTAGACCTGTCCATGGGAGATCCTACCAGGCTGCAAGAAACTTTGGGCGTGTTTCTGGAAAACTCCTAACCTTTGCATTGTGAAACTCAAACATATTTACTCTACAAGACTGTGAAAACTACCCTTTTAGCAAGCCATTTCACCTGGATCTAACACCTGTGTTCCAGGTGCAATTTTCATTGTCACACCTAAACCATCATGTTACACAGTTGACAGGAAATGCATGGTGACAAGGCAGCACATGTGGGTACTCACAGTACAGCTGTGTGTCCATGATCAGTATGTGGCACAGTAAACAGAGTAAACAGAGTAAACGACCCAGAAGAACCTGTAATCCTCAGCTTCCTGCCACTTACTAGTGGAAGGCTCTTAAGCAAGTTATTTAACTTCTCTGTACTGTAATTTCGTTCACTGTTAAATGTGGATAATAATATGCCAATATACTTGAGAGGATTAATTTAATTTATATAAGTGAATTGTGCTACTGTTGTTGTTATTACTATTATTATCATGGTTGTTATTATGCTTTCATATTATGTGAGATTTAATTTCCTTGCCTAATAATGATAATAGGTAGTATATGTCAAGCTTGTACTCTGTATATTTCTGTTCTTCGCACATTATAAAGATCTTTTCCCTTAAGTTTTACAACAGCCTATAAAGTTAGTTTTATTAACAATCCTGTTTTCAGACAAGTAAATCAAAGGAGAACAGGCAACTTTAAGTAACTTACTTAGGGCCAGCCAACAGTAACAAAATCTTCACATCTTGTCATTCTTTCCTTCCTTCTTTCCTCCCTTTCTTCCTTCCTTTTTAATAAATGCCTTGTAGGTTTTTTTTTTAATTTTAACTATATTTGGTAATTTTTACAAATATGGAGACTTATCTGGACTTCCTTTTAAGTCCTCTGGTACCAAGTAATCTTAAGCATGCTCAGCAAACACTGAGATGCCATATATGTGGTCAAAAAAGCATGTGCTGTGAAAGCAAACCAAATTCTGATAGAACACAAGGTACGTGGCTGGGTGAGTGACCCAGATGAAGTTGTTGAGCAGCTCAGGACATTAGTTCACACATCCACATCCATTATGGAATCTTAGTTGGTTTTGAGCTAATATATTATCGATCATTTAAGGTGAAGCCTGGCATTTAGGTGCTGTTCAACAAACACTAACTCATACTCTCCAAATCATTTGCTTCAAGAATTGATTTGTTACTAGATTTTGGACATCGAGGTTATTATGACCATTTACCTCCCTCTTATTTAAGCAATTTTTATTATATCAATATTGTAATGATTCCATTTGGATAAAGATATTAGGGGAGAAGGAAAAAGTGATGGACTAATGGATACAAAGCTATGCTATCTACCCTAAGTGAATCATTGTGCAGTATATACATGTATTGAAACAACACACTGTACCCCCCAAATATGTTCAAGTAAATGTTAAAATATTTTGAATAAAAAAAGATATTAGGGTTTTGTTTTGTTTTGTTTTCTCAGTTACAGCTTTGTGGGGGGGCGTTATTTAGCTTCATACTTCAAAGTAGAATCAGGAGGTATTTATGTATATATACACACACAGAACACACACACACACATTTAAATCTCAAGCTCTGCAATAGCTGATTAATAGTTTTGGAGGGGAGGGTTAAAATATCTTAGTTAACCAAATAGGAACAAGGTTTGTTCTGTATTTGAGATGGCAGAAACAAGTTGAATCTGTGTAGATATCATGGTGAATATTGGAAATTCAGTCTCGAGTAAGGGCTACTCATAATTAAAGTGAACACAGGGAATGCACAGTATTTCAATGTAAGGACTGTTTTAACAAGAGGTCTCTGGGCCTAGCCCGTGGCGCACTCGGGAGAGTGCAGCACTGGGAGCGCGGCGACGCTCCCGTCGCGGGTTCGGATCCTATATGGGAATGGCCGGTGCACTCACTGGCTGAGTGCCAGTCATGAAAAAGACAAAAAAAAAAAAAAAAAAAAAAAGGAGGTCTCTGAGGTAGAGCTGGCAAATGAGGTGAGAAGCAGCCTCTAAAATTTTGCTTTAAGTGGCATTTTCTTGCTTATTAATCTGACAGCTTTCTCTACTGCTCTCAAGCTAACTATGGCACTTTTAATGATAGAGGAAACGTCAAATTGCTCTGAATTCAAGCCCATCAAAAGTGTGGAATGCCTTCCGGATTTCAAAGAACCTTGAGGGGTCAAAGCTCTTACTCCCTATTTACTGTGTCATATGCCTTCAATTCTGCTGAATGTAGCCAAGAAATTAAAACACTAACCATACTTGTCTTCTGCTTTCCATTGTCTATTTTACCTGTTCTGTAAAGTTGTGTCAAAATTGCATCTCCATTAACTGGAAATGTTTTCTGATTGTTTAAATGCTGCAGATTTTGGTGCTGTCACATATAAAGTATGTTGTGCTTAAACACTATGATCCAAAGTCAGTTATGCATTAATCATACCACTGCTTGAGTCTTCGATTTATTTTTTAGATTATTTTTCCCATGAATACTTTCCCGTCTAATGAGTCCTAAAATGACACAGATGATACCAGCAGTCTTTGCTTTGCATTGAAATGTAGACATATCATAACCCTTGTCATCATTTTGCACAGTTCTTTTGCAACCAAAAATAGGAAATATCTCTGAAATTTTAGGTCCATGATTCTTTCTTACATATACAGAGTTCTATTATGAAAATAGTGTTGGATATCAGAAATACTTTATTCTGTTTATTTGCCTTAATGATTCTCATTTAATCTCTATCATTCTTGGATTCATCACCTTTCAGCAGCATCTCTTTCTCATCATCTCTCCTCACCAGTTGTCAAGAGCTGGGCTGAGCTGGAGAAAGCTGAGCTGCCAAGTATCAAGTGGTCAATTAAGACAAGTCAAAATGAAAGCAACAGTTAAGCCTGTAATCACTTATTACAATAGTGTAAGCAAAAGACTAAGCAGGACAGAGCACCAGCTCACTCAAAGTTCTATTTCTCCCCGTGGAACGACAGAAGGTGATCATTGCAGGGGTCTTCAAACTGCAGAGAGACCTCCAGACAGAAGGTTCTTGCTATTTTATTGACTTGACAGTGGGGTTGAGGGAAGGGACAGGGGAAAGAGTTAGGAGTGAAAAAGTACTGAGTACTGAGTCAGAGAGAAGACAAGTATCTCCAAGGCTCTCAGTAAGGAAGGGTCTTGGTGAGGTACTTTTGAGAATGTCTTAGTCTATTCAGGCTACTAGAACAGAATACCACAGTGCTGGGGCTGAGAAGTCCGAGATCTTGGTGCCAACAGATTCAGGGTCTGGTGAAGGCCACCTTTCTGTTTCATAGATGGTGTCTTCTCTCTGAGTACTCACCTAGCAAAAGGGATGAGGGAGATCTCTGGGGTCTCTTTTATGAGGGCACTAATCTCATTCATGAGGGCTCCACCTTCATGTACTAATCACCTCCTATATTAATCTGTAGCTGTTGCTTATAACAAAATAGACTGAACATGGTATTTTATAAAGAAAATGAAATTTATTGCTTACACTTTTAGTGTCTGGGAAGTCCAAAGTCTAGGGAACACATCTGGAGAGAGCATTTGCGGTAGCAACAGTGATGGCAGAGTATCACATGGTGAAAATGGTGGAGCAGAGAGAGAACAAGATACCAATCTCTTCATTCATTCTCCTTTTAAAGCCCCTCAGAACTACACCCCTGGCCATCATTATTAATCCATTCACCATGGCATGGTCCTACAATCTAATCACCTCTTCAAGGCCCCACCTTTCAATTACCATAAGAGGATTTCCCACCTTCTATAGTTAGCAGTGGGGATTAAGCCTCAATGAGGTTAGGGAGATCCAATATACAGCACCTCCTCAAAGCTCCACCTCCTAGTACCATCACTTTGGGGATTAGGACACCACATATGAATTTGGGGAAGATGACATCAATATTCAGCCTATAACAGAGGACAACATTTGATTCTAGACTTTTGACTTTAATCATTTTTCTGTGGCCTTCACCATAATTTAATGCCTATGAGAAAAGTGTAAAATTAAATAGTTATTAAATAATGCAATTGTGTAAAATTGTGTTACATGCATGTTACATGCATACACACATACACACACACCCCTTCTTATTCTTTACATACATGACACATCTCACTAACACTAGCATGGCCTAGATTTAGAAAATAGAAGTCTTTTGACAATTTGGAATTTGGCCAAGATTCAATAAGGGACCCTTCCTAGGTGGGCCTGCTATTGTCCTAGAATGGGGTTTCTGTTTTATTACTTTATTTTGAATCACACATTACTGTTTGTGAAAGACAGAAATGAACATCAATTAATGACAGTTTTCAACACTGATGGAGGGAGGTCACTGAATATAGTGAGTAAACAGGATGCAAGGTGATTTGACACAAGTTTAGCATTCCTGTGGGTGTGGCTTCACAATTGTATTGGATGTCATGGTAAACAAAATTCATAAAGGTCACTTTATAAAGCACCATGGTAAGGGTATCCATAGATGCACAATAAATAGTTCTAGTTTTGCAAATGGGTACCTATAGCATAGGATAAAAGTTTCCAATGACAGCATCACACATGCTGAAAGAGAATATATATATATATATATGTCACTATTTTAATGACTTAAAAATAAAATGTAACAACAAAAAGCTCTATTTCTAAAAATAAAATATAGTGCTCCATGTAATATATAATTTTAAGTGTGTATTATTTAATAAATTACGTGCAAGCCATAATTTGACTATAAACCTAAATTTTATGCATTAAAAGTGGCAAACAGTTTTTAAAAACTTTTTGTCTTGTTATGCATACGGAAGATTTCTATACATTTGGGGTTGCCTCACATATTTTACAATCTATATATCATATTAAAATTTCTGTGTATAACATGATACTTTGATCCTAATACAAAATCACTAAGTGAAATGACAAAGACCCCCACCATGTTAAAGAGAACTTTATTTAAAGCACCACTTTATTAAAATAGATAACATAAGTTTATAAATTTTACTCTCAGAATAAATTGTTTAATAATTAAAGCAAAGTCTATTTAGAATATGTTTTAATTTTAAGAGGTATCTTATTTCGTATAAGATGATACTGACCAACTGATTTATTCGTGTCCTTGTTTTTCTGGCACAGGAATAAAAGTTTTTTAGTGTTATTTACACAAGTTTTGAAATAAGGAAGAAAAAAAAAATCCCTGTTCCAATATTTTTTGTTCTACTTCCCTACTTTTGGCTGAACCTTCTGTAAATAAATTACATTATGCAATGCCTTATGCAAACAGATTTGAAGAGTTCTTTTTACCTTTGATTATACAGGTAAGAACTTTTATAGGACATTTTGTTTTTACTTCTTTCTATATCTGCTTGTGTGATTTTTCTTGGCACAGGACTTCCAGAGATATCTGTTGTCTGGCCAGGAGGCTCAGCAGAATAACTAGTCTCTCTGGAGGCTGATGTTATTGGAGCTGCTTTTCCAATTGCCAGCAAATGATATAAATTGTAGGAGACTGAAAAGGTCACCTCTTCACAGTCCTACTTATATTAGCACAATAATCACTAACCTGCAGCAACACAGAAAATCTCAGGCCCAGACCACACAAGTGGCCATGCCAGCTGAGACAGCGAGCTGGTGCCTCAACCCCACCTTAGTTTTCTTCTGCAAAACAAAATCAAAGCACCATTGCTGCTGAAACTGACTTAGATATACATGTGGAATCGAAAGATTTTTTTCCCCCTTATGTCTTGTTTATGTCTAATACATAACTATCCATTTTTGTCACTTCAATATGTCTATATGTTACATAAAAATAGATATGGTTACATGAAATATCTTACATTAAAGTGTAACTTTAATACATATACAATATGTGTACACATATGTATTTATAAATGTAGAATATGAGACAAACACAAGGGAGTCATATAATTTCATTGTGCTTCCCTAGAATGCTTTCTTAAATGAATTAATTTATTATTATTATTATTATTTCACATTCTAAGATGTTTTTGTGGAGCAGTTCGGATAGGAGGAGGGGGAGAGGGGTGGGGGATAGGATAAAAGGAGGAAGGAGGGGGAAGTGGTCAAGACCCATAGCACCTCACTCATTCTGGAAGGGGAGCCCAGGGAGCTTCTAGTGGTGGATTGGTCATGGCTGGGTTGGATGACGACTTCTGGGTGGTGTGGCTGAGTCCCTTGTCACCCTCCCACTCTGCCCCAAGCACCTCTGGTGGTGGTTTGGTGGTCATCACTGGGCTAAATGCAGTTGTAGTAGAGTGTGGCTGAGGTCCTTGGCCCCCCACCACACCAGCTTGGGAGCCCAGGGTGCTTCTGGTGGTTGCCTGGTTGTCATCACTGGACTAGATGTAGACATCGGGGGTGTGAGTCTGAGGACCTTGGTTATGGCCCCACCATGTCTTAGGAGCTTGGGGGCTTCCAGTCCTTCTAGGTTTTACAGATGTTTTTTGGTGATGTTAGACCTTTGCTAGTTAATATCAGAACTTTGTCTCTGATCTGTGGGTTTTCTGCTTTTTCTTTCAGTTATATGTTAGATTATTCACTGTTCCCAGCATTTAAACTGGACTGCAACTAATTTGTTGTCCTTTGCTTACTTCTAAAATGGGGTAACTTCCTGTGGGAACCAGCATGAGAGCCCTGTGGTTGAACTAAATTGTTGCTTTCCTGCTGATTCTTTGGAGAAAGCTTTTCACGCAGCTCAGGTTTTAATTGTTGACCTTGTAAGCACTTCTGGGTCTTGTGACATCCAGTATATCTGGGTTGTTTGGAAACTCTGGTCTGGGTCTGAGTCCTTTCAGCAAATTGTACTCCCTGCAGTTCTATATTCCTGACTAGTCTCTACTGAGTGGGCCTGTGCTGACTGGAGGGCAGATCAGCTCTCCATGTTGTGCCCCAATATTCCCCCTGTGGGCTCATCTTCCCCACTGCCCACACTCCAAACACTTCCCATGGGATGGGCCATGTGCCAGTCCTTGCAATGATATCAGCTTCTGAGTGGCTCCTGTTTTCAGTTGTCTATGGCCCCTCACTCCTATGTGGGTCCACAGGAACCCCGTTTGTGGTATTGCTGGCCTAAGGGCTACCAATGCCCTCTTCTCCCCTGCAGTCTCCAAGCAACTTCATATGAAGGGCATAGCTGTGGCTTTTGCCAGCTCTTGCTCCATGTGCTCAACAGGGCCAGCCTTGAAGTGGTCAGGGTGGAGTGGTCCCTTCTTTCTCTCATCGTGGCTTCTCCTGCCTTCATGAACTCCATAGGTTACTCCTCATCTTCCTCTGAGCTCTGGAGACCCCAGTTTGGCAGTAGTTGCCTGTAATAGTTGTAAATTAGTTGATTGTGGGAAAGGGTGATGCTGGGTACTGTCTATTCCATCATCTTGATTGAAAGTTCACATTTATCATTGACATGTCATCTGATGCTTTCGAGGTGCAAGGCAGAGTTGAGTTTTTGCATCAGAGACTGTATGGCCTGCAAGGCCTAAGACATTTACTCTCTGTTTGTTTATAGACAAAATGTGTCAATCCTGGTAGTTTTGGAGACTGGAAGTGGGAGATCAAAGTGTTATGGATTTGGTTTTTTCTAAGCTCTCTCTCTTTGGCTTGTAGATGGTCCTCTTCTCCCTGTGTCTTCATATGGGTTTTTCTCCCTAGAGTTTTGTTTACCAAAATTATGAACATAACACCTTTCTTTTTAACTTGTTATAATACTTAGGACCCTATAGTATCACCTACAGGACCCTATAGTATCACCTATGTCTGAGTCATACTGCTTGGGTGTAAAATCCAGCTGTCCTTGGGCAAGTTGTTTCACCTCTCAGTTCTGAAGTTTATACAATTGTACTTTTGTTCCCAGAAGTATTTCTAGAGTTTATCATCACATGTGAGGGTACTGATCATATTGGCTACATATTGGCCTTGTTTGTAAGCAATGAATGAGTTAATATGCATTAAACTACACATTCGATGGCACCAAGCATAGAAGTTCTAAAAAAAAAAAAACTATTTTAGAAATTTATGCCTCAAATGTTATAATTTGAAGACTTAGATCCCTGAAAGATACATTGACAAATTAATATTGGGATTTTTGCTGTCTGTAAAGAAACTCCTAATGCTCTACAGGACAGTTATACCTTATCCAGTTGATTAGAACAGAACATAAGACTAAAAATTTATTCTAAAAAGTTGAATTGATGAAGACATGGCCAGCAAGTAACATGCCTAAATAAGTTGCAAGAACTGAAATAAGATGCACATATACCCAAAATAAATGACTAAGTTTATGACAATGTCTTAACTAGTTATGCAAGTATATTCAGACCAAGGCATCAATTTGATAGTTTATGAAATGCATTGGCTGTTTTCTTTTCTGAGGATTATGCAGAGAAAATAAACAAGGAAATATAGTATTTTGAAGTTACATTGGCTTGTTTTTAAATCCTGGTACATATACTTACTAAATACAAGAAATAAAAAGCCATTTAACAAGTTCTATGAGCCCATACACATACATGCATATTTAAATCATGAATTATACTAATACCCAATATCTGGGTTGATTCGTGACTTTCTTCTAGAAATATTTTTGCACCTGTCAATTCCTTAATAGAAAATCTAGAAAGGATAAATAAAGCTTTTTCACATACTCTCTAGATATTATAGAAGAATCTGAAGATTTTTTAGGTGGTCATTACTGAAAAAAATTATATGAATATTTAGCAATTTTATTAACAAGAAATACATACACAAGAATACTAAAACAAAATATAGAAGAAAAAATAAAATTTTAGAATATAATATTATTCCAATGTAGTGTAAAGACTTACTGCTGTGTGTAATAGAAAGAAAAATCTAGTCACGGGGAATCAGAAAAGCTGATCTGGTGATCTGGCTGTTTTCTTCTATGCTCCTTTCTGTCTTCTAAATCACATGTAAACATGTCTCTACCAACAGAATCTAGCCTAATTTTGAAAAATAGTTGGGCCACTAATTTTTCCTCTAACAGCCTTCCTGATAATTTTGTCAGCACCTAATTCTCTGCAATAAATTCCTTTCTGGTTGAAAAGTCTAGAGAGATTTACCTTTTTCTTTTCTTTTTTGCACTGAACCTTGATGAATACAGAAACCTTCCTACAGTAAACAAATGTGTCTCAGTAGAATAAGAAAGAAAATCCATGTATATTGAATTATATCATCATAAGGTTGGAAATCAATAACTTTTTCTTATAAAATTTCAAATTTATTACTAGAAACAAGAATTTTGATGACTAAATTTTAAAGCAATTATTTTTAAGTCTAGCACTTACTTTATTTGATGAGAACCAAAAGGTAGTACATGGATGTCTCTCTTTCTTTTGGCTGCATAACAAGTTACCACAAAACAGGTGCTTAATACAACAAAAATGGTCACATTTTCAGTGGATAAAGAGTCCAGGTTTAAGTTAACTGCTTCCTCTGTTCAGAATCTCATCAGGCTGAAACCAAGGTACTGACTGGACTTGCAGTCTCCTCAGAGGCTCCAGCTCCTCTTCCAAGCTCACTGATTTTTAGAAGGCTTTTAGTTCAATGTGGTCGTAGGACTTCGGTCCCTGTTTCCTTGCTGGTTGTCAGAAGAGGGTCACTCTCAATTCCTAGACACAAGGAAACAATGTTTCTCACGTAAAATCTCATTGATTTCTTTTAACTGCTCACCTGATTAGATTGGACTCACTCCAGCCAATCTTTTTATTAATTCAAAGTCAACTGACTAGGAACATGACACATCTGCAGCATTCCTTCACCTTTGCTATGTAATGTTGACACAAGAGCGTGCCCACCCCATGCAAAGGTTCTGCTTACACTCAGGGGGAGGTGATGAAAGCTACCAACCCCAACTCCTTTTTGATTAATAGCACCCTTCATTCTTCCTCTTCCCTAATGAATCTTTCCCCTTTCCTCTCTTTCATACAACTATTCTGATTGGGCTAAATGGCCTCCAGGGGATAACAGCCTAGGCCAAAATCCCCATTTGTCCTAACTAGTTTGGGCCAGATAAGGGAATTTGCACAAATGCTCTCAACTCTGAACCTAATTTCACCTTTTGATGACACTAGACCAATCCCCCTTCATTTTAACGCTTTATCTCTACCCCCCAAATAATACCCGTTGTCTGTAATATGCATGACGTCACACTGTGTATGTGTGCTCATGCCCACTTGAATATATATAGAAACAATTCAGCTCTTGTTGAATATATATGAGTTTCCATAGCTAGACCCCTTAAAAGATTGTAACTCTTGTCTGATCAGGGACCTTGGTTTATTGTAGGTCATGAAACTGACCTCACTATTAGCGTACACAACCCAAAGATCCTTTCTGCTGCGTAGAGTTAATTTTAGGTGTGAACTTGACTAGATTAAGGAAAACATAGAAACCTGATAAAGCATTATTTTTGGGTGTGTTTATAAGGGTGTTTCCAGAAAAGGTTAGCATGTGACTGAGTGGACTGGGTGAGAAAGATCTGCCCTCAACATATGTTGGCACTATGCAATCTGCTGAGGGCACACAGACAACAAAAACAGAGGAAAAGGTGATACACTATTTGCTAGGGCTAGGCTACACTCTTCTCTCCTGCCCGTGGATATCAGAACTTAAGGCTCTTCCGCTTTTGAGTTCCAGGACTTAGGCCAGTGGCCCATCCAGGCTCTCAGGCTTTTGGACTTCAACTGAGAATTACACCATTGGTTTTTCTGGTTCTGAAGCTTTCAAACTTGGCCTCAAACTGAGAATTGGATCCCCTTGTTCTGAGGCTTCCTGGCTTGGAATGAGCCATGCTAGTGGCATCCTAGGGACTCTAGTTTGCAGATGACCTATTATGGGACTTCTCAGCCTTCATACTTGCATGAGCCATTTCCTCTAATAAATTCCATCTGATATACTTATAGACATACCCTATTGGTTCTGTCTCTGTGGAGAACCCTAACACGTGCTATATTCTCAGACTGTCCAGTCACTGTGATTCTTTTGGCATTCACAGTAGACAAGGTGTTTAACCTTGACAATAAATTTGGCAACCATGAAGGGACACCTGATTAAATAACCTGCTTGATGAATGGGTCCCTGGAGGAGACACTGAGGACCAATCTCAGTGCACACTGAGCCTTTTGCTCGGTGGTTGCAGTATCTTCCCCTTGGTGATGCCTGCTTTTGAACTCTGTCCCTGCCAAAAGGTTTGAGCAGCAGAAACAAGTCAACACTCCTCAGTAGCTAAGTAAAGAACTGAGTAAGTACCATTGGAGGCTGAGCACTTGGGTTTCAAGATATAGAAATACATTTGGTGGGTTAGAGCCCTCCAACTATTCCCAATTGTTCTAAACAGAGGGATTAGATCAGAGTTCCCCCACTAGGGTTAAAGTCCCCTGACAAATGAGGGCAGCTCTGAATCCCCCTCTGTGGGGTTAGGATCCCTGCTGAACATCTTGAAACCTTACAGAATTTTAATCCTCCTGAGGTATTTACTCTGAATAATTAGTTTATTTCAAGTGTCCAAATAAGCCTTCCTAATTGTAGTCCTTTAGGATGTGTCTTAAAAAATTGGAGTTATTTTGGAAAGGATCTAATGAAAAAGAAGCAATGCATGAAAAGGGAAAATGAAAAGCAAATGCATTTCACCGGGCCTAGCCTCCAAAACCCTGTAGTTTCAGGTTTAGCCTAACTTTTAAAATTACACATAGAAATGTTAAGCTTGCAAAAGACAGGAAGCTTTCCCCAGGCTAAAGTCTCTATTGTAGATAAAGAATTGTAGCACAGCAAAGTTGTTGGCTCAAGGACAGATGCCCTTGGAGCAGGTTAACCTTAAGTTACTTGATTGTTATGTAAAAATACGAAGGAAACTGCGGTAGGAAAAGACAGTATTTGCTAAGAACAAGCTTTTGTTGGTGGGTTGACTTAACCTTTTGCAAATTGCATTGTAGAATGTCACTATGTTATTTCACTAATGTTACCAGCCTCTATTGTTAAACTATACTTACCCATAACTCCACCTATGTGTCTTTTCTGTAGCCTCCTGCCCTGGAAAATAAATACTGGGAGAAGACCCCAGTCTGGTGTTATTTTTCCAAGGAGGAATACCTCTCTCTTGAGGGTTCCTGGAAAATTAACCCCTTCGGGACTTCTCACTAGTCAGAATAAATGGGCTTTGAGTAATCCTTTGCATCTCCATCACCCAAGGGGAGAGAGGTGACGAAGAGAGTGCAACAGGAAGCCTTTATGAGTTTATACTAGAATAAGAATTTATAGAAACAGTGTCACATCTTGGTACAAAATGTTGAAAATGCAGAGAAAGTTAAGCTTCTGTCCCTCCTACCCCACCCAGAACAATAATTTTTTCATGGAAATTTCTCACTTACCTCCACCATAATCCCTAAGGGTAGAGGTGGGGCCCCTGACTCCTCCTCCCCACTCTGGGAGGACTCAATGTCCACAGCAGCCTTTGGCCCTCCATTCCCCCAAGAGTCGAGTCCTTCTTCTACCTCTGGAATGGCCTGCCTGCCCCACATCCATAGCAGGATGCAATTTGGCCCAGGAGAGCATATGTTCTCAGGAGAGCCAGGACAATATTCTCTGATTTTTCAAGGCTCATTTTATGCTACTCTGGGGTAAAGAGAATATACATTAGAGATTGACAATTTGCTCAAGTAGAGTGATAGATGGCAAATATAGAAATAAATAGGTTAATCAGCCATTTTGGATCCTTCTGATAGGATGGGAGATTGTTTTTCCAATTGAACAATCCTGAGGTTGAGGAGGTTGTATGTGCCAAGACCTCTGCTCAGAAGGCAGAACTCATAGCGCTTACTGCAATTGGCCATGGGGAAAAAAGTAAACATCTGTACAGACTCTAGCTATGTCTTTTCTGTTCTTCATGCCCACAGAGCCACTTAGATAAAAAGGGGGCCCTTGACTGTTGAAAATAAAAAGACAAAACATGGACCATTAGTGCTCCATTTGTTACAAACAGTCGACTGCCCTGATGAGGCGGCTGTTATGCATTGTCCAGGACATCAGAGATCTGACAACCTTGTGGCCAGGGGTAATTGATTAGCTGATCAGACTGCCTAAGAAGCTGCCTTACACGGACAACCAAAGCTATGTTTGGCTCTAATGCCCACCTTCCATCTACCAGAGGCTCTTTCTATCTACACTGATATGGACAAACACCAAAGTGAGTCATGGGACTTCCATAAATGTGATAATGACTGGTATGATAATAATGAGGGAAGACTCTACATACCTGAAAATTATGTCTACCAGATTGTTAAAACTGTTCTTAATTGCACTCATTATGAAAAGGAAGGCTTATTCCAATGGCTTTTGAAAAGTTTGACTGGGCACAGACTTACAGCATTCATCCAAGAAGTCACCTAGAGATGAATGCTATGCAAAGCAAAAAAGCCAAGAGTGCTGCGGGTTCCCCAGATTCCTAGCACTCAATGGCCTGGAGAGGACTGGCAGATTGACTTCATAGTAATGCTAAGAGTTCCGGGGGGTTTCAAGTATTTGTTGGTGTTCGTAGACACCTTCACTAAGTAGTCAGAAGCATACTCCTGTTGGATTGAAAAAGCATCAAAAGTAACTACTGAACTAATAAGCTTTGTAATTCCAAGATTCAGTCTCTCTGATTCATTATAGAGTGATAACAAACTAGTATTTGCTGCTGAAATCACCCAACAAGTCTCCCAGAGTTTGGGCATCTCTTGGAAACTCCATGTTGTCTGGAAGCCTCA
Organism: Cynocephalus volans; assembly: GCF_027409185.1. NCBI lineage: Eukaryota > Metazoa > Chordata > Mammalia > Dermoptera > Cynocephalidae > Cynocephalus > Cynocephalus volans. Next base: position 27,037,300 of record NC_084466.1, read on the forward strand.
GTCCTTTGGAAAAGTAGAAAAGATAATGGCCTAAAAGGGGTCCTGGTCAAACTCCACCAGGAAGCCCAGATACATTGACACAAGCCTTGCCTTTGGCTTTGCTGAAGATATGTGTATTCCCCAGAAGAAGGCTAAATGTAAGTACTTGTGAAGTGTAATTGGGAGACCCTTCTAAAGGTTTGATCATAAACACAAATCTGAACCCTCCCCTACACAGGAAATAATGACTAAAAATTATTTAAAAACTCTGTCTAAAATTCATGATTTTACTAACACTTATGTTTCTCTTAGAATTCCTTTCCCTACAAATATCCCTCTATAGCCCTTCTTTCCCAGACAAAAGATTCTTCTACTACACTGGGATACAGGACCACTTTAGAATTCTGCCTAGCACAATGCTGTTTAAGTAATAAAGAAATTAGTAATATTTTATGAACACAATTGCTGAAAATTATTTACTGCCCCTTCCTCTGATATGTTCCTTAAGGGCTACTTAAAAAAATTAAGCTTCCAGATAGAATAAGATGATCAAGTGCTCTAACCCACATGCATAAATATCATTACATGAAAATGTATATATGGTTTATTAATATTAATTAGAATTAGAGTTCTATAATTGTACTTATTCTACACAGCCATATTTTGTGGACAAAAGCAGACATTCTGTGCTAGTAATTATAATTGTAGAGCAGTAGAGAAATAAGAAGTGAATTAGATGTTGTAGGGAAATACAGGATAAATTGGTCATACAAGAAAACGGGCACCCTGCATAACAAAAACCTAACAAATCCTTTCAGAAGATCTATTTGAACAATAAGATTTGGTCTACTTTCAACAGCAAAATAATCGAAGAGAGCAAAAACAAATGCTCTTGAAAAACATAAGCAGTAAGCATCTTTTTTTTATCGGTTTGATAAAAAGTTTATTTCAGACTTAAGGCAATGTTGAATTTAACCATTAATTTATTTCTGTGAAAAATGTTCCATGTAATCTTGAACCTTAATAAGCTATGGATTAAAATTATACATTTTAAAGATGAATATGTAGTAAATTAATTGAGTGCCCTTTGATATTTTCAAAGACTGAAGCTGAATTTCCAACAATATTTCTATTTCCAAAGTTCCACATTCAGAATACCACATTCAGAATAAGGTTCTATTACTTGATATTTTATCAACATTTGAGATTACTTTCTCTTTTATTATAGAAAAAACAGCTTAAGGCAAAGCAGAAACATTGTTCCTTGAAAATTATACTGGCATATTATTTGTATTGACTTAGATGTCTGTGACTGTTGGAGTCATTCATGATTGCTGCTCATATTGACATTTTTCTCTGGGTCTTTCCTTTAGACACAGGAAATCTGGAGGTTTCCTCTAGGGCAGAAACAATAACAACAAAAATGATCTTATTTAGGGAGATATGTGTGAAATTGCCTGGTTGCCTGGCTGGCTGTGTGTAAGCATGTACCTCAAGTTTTTGGAATTGTGTTGATCAGACAGGGTTAAGAGATACAAAACTGTAGGTATATAGGAAGGACAAATTCTAGTGCCTTATAAAAGAGACTAGAATTTAAAAAATTATTGTAGAATTTTAAATAGTTACTAGAGAAAATTTTGAATGTTCCCAACACATTTGGAATGTTTGAGGTGATAGATATATATGGTAATTACCTTGATTTGATCTCTGCACATTGTACACATGTACCCAAATATCACAATGTACTCATAAATATATGCAATTATTATGTGTCACTTAAGAAGAAGTAAATTCAGTGAAATGGAAAAACATGTAGAATACCTCATGCTGAAAAAATTATTTCCACATTTTTTATGAGCCTCTACTATATGTTAGACACTGCTTTCTGTGCATGAGAAATGCATAAGGAAACAGAGCAGAGTCCTATTTGTATGAAGTGTGCCTTCTAAAGGCTGGGGAGAGATGTGGACAGGGAAAGGGAAGATGCTGATAAAAAGGTACAAAGTTTCAATCAGGCAGGATGAATAAGCTTTAGTGATCTACAGCACAGAATGGTGACTATAATAAATAATACATTGTATATTTCAAAATTGCTAAAGATTAGATTTTAAATGTTTTCACCACAAAAAAATAAGTATGTGAGGTTATGGATTTATTAATTAGCCTGATTTAATCATTCCACCTTGTAAAAATATATCAAAACATCACATTGTACCTCATAAATATATATAATTATTTATTAATTTAAAATATGATTAAATAAAAAAGAAAAGAAAAAAGTAAGAAGAAAGAGTTGCACTGTTTCTGGGTAAATATAGGTAAAATACAAAAGGCTTTAAACAAATAATGTCTACCTACTACTTCATATACAGAGCGTTAATATCATTGACATATGCAACCTTTTAAATTAGATATTTATAAGAAGTTCCAATTTTCTAGAGATGGTTTATTATTCTAGACTTTACAAATCAAACCATAAATATTTATTTAGTCTCTATTTATGTTCTATCATGGTGGCATATTGGAGAGAATATCTTCTGCTCTTGAGCAAGACAGTACTGGTTCAATTGAGGCTCTCCCATTAGCTAGGTGAACCTAGGTCAATACAGATAGCAAACTCTATGAGTTTCAGGTTTCTCATGTGACAAAATGTGATTCTGAAAATTAACTAACAGAGAAATTAACCTGAAAATCATTGAGTTATTTTTCACTGTACATGGAACATTCTTTCTTTCTTACCCTATCCCATGTGTCAGGCTAACTCTGATTAGTCATAATTCAGCTGTCAGTTTAGACATCAATTCTTGTGGAAAAATTTCCACAGCATTACCTTCCCCCCATCCCTCCTCAGATGGAATTATCTCCTGCTCTGTTCTCCTGTTACTTGCTCTTTCTCTCATAGCACCTATTGCTGCCTTTTTCTGATAGTTCTATTCCTAACTCTAGAAGAGTGTCAGGTCTATGCATCTGGTCAATAAATGTGTTGAATGAAAACATACATTAATAAAAATTCCATATATTTTATTTAGTCCTGTTAGTATAACCCTGTGAATTGATGCACATTCTTACCTTAAAAATGGGGAAACTCAGGCTTAATGAGGTTAAGTGATTTTTCTGGATTGTCTATTTGAATGATAATCCTACAAGACCTCAAGAATTTGGTATAAATGCTTTTAGCAAAAAAAAAAGAAAAAAAGTGGGCACTCAATAATTACTTTTGAAAAAAATAATTAACAATAAATAGCAATAGAGAACTCACAGAGTGACCAGCACATAATTGGGTACTAACAAATATTAATGTTTTCAAAATTTCACCTTTTCTCATAAATCTGAAATCTTAAATTGTTTTCTGTAATTGACGTTGTACTTGAGACATTAATACTTCGTATTTAAAAACAGCACATGTACAAGAAAGGCTTAGATAAAGATAAAATGTTTTGGGGCCGGCCCTGTGGCTCACTTGGGAGAGTGCGGCACTGGTAGCACCGAGGCCACGGGTTCAGATCCTATATAGGGTTGGCCAGTGCGCTCACTGGCTGAGCGTGGTGCAGACCACGCCAAGCCAAGGCTTGTGATCCCCTTACCGGTGGAAAACAAAATAAATAAAATAAGATAAAATAAAATGTATTATTAAACTTGTAAAGTAAATAAATCGTATAACAGTCTCTAGATAACATAGATCTAGATATAGAATCTATGTGATAAAGAAATTGGAGAAGTTAAACTAGAGTTCTAACTTGAAAGATGGAAATAGATAAACCCCCCCAAAAGAAAAAACAAATTTTGGAAAGGAGATCCAAATTGCACATAAGCATAAAGTTTATAAAAATAAAATTGTAAGAAAATTAAAACAGTAACTGTCTACATAAATATAAATGAACTGTATAACTAATAATAAAATAATAACACAATAATAGAAATTATACCAACTGATTTTATGTTGGAGAATAGTATAAAACAATTTTAAATGAATTTTGTAGTGAGGTTACATAAAGAGAACTTTCCTAAAGAAATACACAGGCAATACATTAAATATTATATGATTGTGATTACTTGCACAAGCTCTTTTGTGAAAATAAATTAAAATAACCTGATTTCAAAATCTAATTGCTAATTAATAGCCCTGTAATATCTATATAAGTAGGATATATTAGAAACTAACACAATAAAATTAATAAAATCAACACATTCAAAGATTTATCAAAGTACCTTTCAGAATGAGGTTATTCGTACTTATTTTCAATGTGTTATTACACATACAATGTAAGCTTTGCATGTGGGAAACATTTGTAAGTGTAACTCATGGGAATAATCTTGTTCTAGGGTCTTCTATGGGAAAGTATTGTTAATATACATAATATGAGAATGGCCTAGTTTCCAGGAGTTTCTCAAAATTCCAGTTAAATATACATTGGATCATAGCCCAAAATCCTTGGCAACCTTTATTGCCCACTGCTTACAGATATATTTGCTTAGATGAATGAAATACTTTCAAAAGTTATTACCCTGAATGGAACAAATAGTTCCATGAACAGTCACAAAATTTATATTCTGGTATAGAAAAGACTTTTAACTGTACAAAAACATAAACAAACATTTTAAAACGTACATTGATGCTAATGTCTTCACATCCAAATTGAGACTTCCATTTCAAATAATTCTTCTATTTCTGTCTTAGTTTGATTTTTTTGTATCTTGCACAAGAAAATATTTTTTTGGTTTGGCAATCTGTTACCTGGATTTATACTATCATTCTGACCTCACTTGGTAAAAAAGGAGAACAATATTGAGGAAAAACTATTTTCACTCCAAATCTTTGGCAAATAACATAAAATTTATTCTAAAATAATAATAACTTTAAAGAAGGTATGATTTCTATAATGCATATTGCTATGGTTTGAATGATGGTGTCCCCTCCAAAATTCATGTTGAAACTTAATCCCCAATAAAACAGTATTAAGAAGTGTGGCTTTTGACAGGTGATTAAGTCATAAAGGCTCTGCCCTCATGAATGGGATTGTACCCTTCAAAAAAGCTTGAGGTTGAAGAAAGCCTACTCTTGCCCGTCTGCCTTCTGCCATGTGAGGACATAGCAAAAGGCATATCTTGGAAATAGAGAGCAGCCCTTATCAGGCACCATGCCAGTGGCTTACTCTTTGACTTTTCAGCCTCCAGAACTGTGAGAAATAAGTATATATTATTTATAAATTACCCAGTCTATGGTATTTTGTTATAGCAATACAAGCAAACAAAGACACGCATTTAAATTTCTTGTGCAGTTATAAGAGATAAATTAGTAGATAAAAGTTTGAATCCTAAAAATTATAAAAACTTTGAAGTAAATTCACTTATATTTCCTAATAAATGTGGTTATTATATTGGCTTTACGCAAAATGCATATTATGTAATTTATATTCTGTATTTTTTTTTTTAAATCTTGTACTTTTTCCATGATAAAATTTTTGTAAACTGTTTTAATGTATTTTTATTTTTCAATTCTGGAAACAAGACAATATACCAACAATTAGCAAACTATAAAAATTTTAATTCATAGAAAAATGCATGCTATGATCAAAAGGGCATTCTATTCTCCTGATTGCCTTGCTTGATCTCAAGGTCATTAACTAGGTCAAAGGTCTAAAAGTAATTGGTTGTAATGTAGTGAACAGAATTATATTTCATTGCACCACAGATTACTCTATTGATGTCAAAGATCACTAAACTCTACCCAAAATTAGATTGATGTGAATCTAAAGAGGGATACAGTCTGAGTTTAGAATAGGGAATCATTTTCTGAAAAAGGTCAAACCTCTGAAGTTTCATAGCTTTAAGGAAATACGCTGTGCACAGCAGAAAGGAAATGGCATTTTAACTACTGGTTTTTTTCGACATTTAGAGAAGTAGTGAATGCTTAGTAAGGTATTGGGCAGATGGTCTCATTAGATAAAATGGCTATTAAGGAGTGTCATCACTAATAAAATGCAGCTTGTTATCAATATTCAAGCTAGTGAGTTACGGAAGTACAATTCTGCATTACTGCTGTTTTAATGGCTGTGATGGTTTTACTACATATTTTTCCAGTCCTGAAAAGTCATCTCTTACATGTGAATATAACACTATAAAAAATTCTGTAGCAGGGCCGAGCCTGTGGCGCACTTGGGAGGGTGCGGCGCTGGGAGCACGGCGACGCTCCCAGCGGCCGTGGGTTCGGATCCTATATAGGAATGGCCGGTGCACTCACTGGCTGAGTGCCGGTCACGAAAAAGAAAAAAAAAAAAAAAAAAAAATTCTGTAGTAAATTCATCTCCATTATAGAAAAGAAGTATTAAAATTTATTTTACTCTTGATTGGTGAACAATATTTTATATGAAGTAGACACAGTATATGTAGCATAAATGAAGAGAGTTTTTGACACCTTTGCCAAATATAATTAAGAAAGGCTGCCCAGTTTTAGAATTCAGACTAAGACATTCACTCCTGTGCCTTAACAGCCAATTGCTGATGTACTAGGGAAGCCCTCTCATTTCTGTTGGTATAGGATTTTGTTTTGCAGATATGTTCAAGAAAAAACAATTTTTTAAAATACTTAAATGACCTCTTTTGACATTTCTGTACGTTTGCTGATTGAAGAACAAATTAAATTTCGAAAAGACATCTTTTGATTCTGTTTATTTGGAAAAACAATGAAAATCTGGTGGTACAGCTGCTGCAAATTGCTGAGAAAATATTTAGAATGCTATTAGCTTGATTCTCCCTGCAGAGTGCTAGCAAGTTCCTCTTAGAAACAGGGAGAGAAGAGTTTTGATCCCCCCAAGTGTAGCCTGATAACGGGGCACACATTTACAAACTGGATGGCAATCTGGGGGCTTACGCTACTGTTTGGTATAGGGAGGCCAGGACCATGGTGCCAAGTGTCATTGCCTCAGCCAGCCTCCACTGAAGTGAAAATCAGTGCCTCAGTAAATGTCACTTGCTGCTATGTGAAAAAATCAGGCCTTGGTCGAATGAAAGGGACATATTTAAAGAAAGTTTTTCATAATTAGATCAAACTTGTAGCTCAAGCCTCTTCTTAATATTAGATAGAGAAAACATTTTGAAAACGCTGGTGTAGAGAATTCTAAAAACTGGAATTCTCTATTCTGTCTCCCCCCCCTAACATTCCTTTGATTCTATCGTGAGGTTGTATAAGTTCCTCTAATGTTAGACAATTAGATAATAGACAGTTACCTAATGTTTCTGTGATGTGTTTCTTCAATTTTAAAATAGGCTACTACTCATAGAGTTGTTATGTGGATTATATGTGTTAGTATTTGTAAAGTGACTGGCTCATAGGAAGCACTATGTAACACTTTCTTTAAAAAAAAAAGACTAAAATAAAAAGAAATAGAAAGTTTTCCTCAGAAGATTTAGGATAATTTGCTCATTTCCCTTGTTTCCCGGGTTAGTAGGTGATCGAAATTATGCCTGATTTAAACTATTGGTATAACTTTTTCTTAACATATTCTTTAAAAAGGTATAAAGAGTTGAACTAACTATATTTAACATTTTTTTTACAATATTAGAAAAGAGAAATATTCATTGGTGTTGATCGGAAGATAAGCCTAAGTCCTATAATGGAAAAATACACAACCATCATGCAAAATTTAGATTCTACATTTAAAATAGAATAATTTGACCCTTGGGAACAATTTATCCAGTCAATGATATTAATAATAAATTTCCAGTCTAGAGTACCGTCTCTTCATATAAAAAATATATGAATAATATTTAAACATGGTTATTTTCCCCCTGTGGGAATATAATATAATAAATCCTTGCCAGCATTTGAGATAAATGAATCATATTTAAAGTTTGAAGGAAGTTTTAAGAACTAAGGGAAATATAACTTAAAACCCAATTGAGATAAATAATAAAAATGAAAAAGTCATTGAAACTCATGTGAATATAAAACCAGTGAATTTCACACTGCCCAAGTTAGGTTATTTCTCAGGAAAGTAATGATTATTAGTGACATTGAAAAGCTGACTGTTGGAATGCAATCTTTAAGATTTAAAAAAAATCATATATTTAGCATTGTACACAATTTTTTAATTTCTCTAATTATTTCTGGACAGGTCCAAATTAAGACACATCTGCTAAACTAGTGTATAGAATTAAACAGAATTTAAATGAAGCATCAGCCATGTTTAAATTGACCAGAATGATGATTTGGGCAGACGTTTTATTGTTTTCCATTTTAAATTAATTGTATGGCATTTGTAAGCCATCCAATTTATTTTTAAAACGTATATGACTAAGGGATATAATACAAAAAAAACCCGAAACAAACAAAATTCTCATTTTTTATAAAAAGCCTTACTTTCCGAAAGTAAGATGGCATTACAGTTATCTATTGGTTGAAGTGGTTTCATGTATTGTGAACTACTTTTGCCTATCTCATGTGAACATCCAGGTGACAATGACATTTAAAGGAGAGTCCATGTACATTCATTATTGTGTATGAATAGAAAGGTTACATTTGGTAAAACAAACCCTCTGCAGTCATAGTAACTAAGGAACAATTTACACATCAAAGAATGAGCTACCCAGATAGATTGCCAGCTTTTCAATAGACCTTTATTAGAGAAGAGGTGATCTAATCCTCTAAACTAATGTGAACTGTAGACTAATCTTGAATATAAGCAAAGTCTGTCTACAAAAATAAACTAACTTTATCATATGTATTAAAACATGAAGAGTGGGATATGAATGGGAATTGACATGTGGGAGTGTGTATAATGATTTATTCTCACAAACCTGAAGATTAAACGGTGCTACTTATTTGTCATTTAGCAAATCTTCACATTGAAAAGATGATTATGCACAGGGTATAAACAGTTCTGGCTGGTTCTCACTTCCTCTGAGACAGCTGAATATCTGAGTTCTCTTAGCCGTTCTACAAAGAAGGAGGAATGACCAAAACAAAGATCAGAACTCATTCCCTGGTGAAATCCAGGATAGCAGTCACTTTATGCCTGACATTCCTTCTTCTATCCATACAAAATGCAGAGAGAAGGGAAAAAATGATAGTTGCTGTGTTATTTGAGGTGACAATGCAGAGAAGCCAAACTAGCCTTTCCCTCTCATAGCCTTTCCCATGAAATTTTATTATTGAAACATTATGCACAAAAATTTGTGTGTACTGTATATAGTTTTCTTTGTATTTTCCTTTCTTTTTAAGCAGTCTCACACACGAAAAGGGGCTTTATAAAAGTAGGGGTTCCTCAGCTGAGATACTTTTAGTGCATGTAATTGAGATGAAATAAAGTGGAAAAAAGTTTTATATGAAGCTGTGGGTTCAAGTACCAACTCACAGGTTACTTAACCTTTTTCATTTTCAGTTTCTTCTTCTGAAAATGAAGGAAATGATACCTCACAGCATTTTGGGGAAGAAAAGAAGAGATGATGTAGGTGAAAGCATGTGACAGAGTACAGGCTTATCAACCTTTCTCATGGCTACCATGCCTTTGTCCATGGTTTTCTTTTTCTCTTTCTAATAATCATAGTTCTACTGTCAGACATTTTACATAAACTCCTAAAGTGAATGTACAGAAAGTGAGCTTTGTTTAGAACAACTGTAGAATGTGAGATTAAAGAACAAGCCTGGGCTTGAACCCTGATGTGGGCACATTTATTGCATGATCTTCAATAGGTTAATTAATGTATGCTTGAACTTCAATCTTCTCATTCATAAAAAGTGGTTGATGTGAAAATTAAATAAATTAATACATTTAAAATGTGTGTCATTAAATTATAATTATCGCTAGGTGTCACAACGACATAGCCAGGTATATATGATTTTCCCTGTTATGCAAATGAGGAATCTGAGCCTTAGAAGTTTTGAATATCTTATTGAAAGGCGAAGAATTAATAAACCATCCAATAATGATTAAAACCAGAATCTCGGGCCGAGCCCGTGGTGCACTTGGTAGAGTGCTGCGCTGGCAGCACGGCGACGCTCCCGCCGCGGGTTCGGATCCTATATAGGACTGACCGGTGCATTCACTGGCTGAGTGCCGGTCACGAAAAAACGACAAAAAAAAAAAAAAAAAAAAAAAAAAAAACCAGAATCTCACTGACATCAAAACCTGGGTTTTTCTCATTTGGAACAATTTTACATTGAAAGGCAATCTAAAGTCTAACACAATAGCCTCATTATAGGAAAATTCTTGCACCTTCTAAGGAACTTAATAGCAGTTACAATATTTAGACAAGTTATTTTTATAATCTGAAAGTCTGGTGCTGATTATTTCAAACTAGTTTACCTGAATTCCTGTGATATGAAGAGAAATCTGAAAATTATATATAAATAGACTTAAAAATATTTTGATTTTGATTAAAAATAAATTCAATAAAATATTCTTTAACCAACTAAAACCAAGCTATCAAATAGCATGTGACTTCAGGAGTGTTTTAATGGTTGTGTGTGTGTGTGTGTGTGTGTGTGTGTGTGTGTGTGTGTGTGTGTGTGTGAAGGAGACAGCATGGTTTGAATTATTTTATATGTAGGTGTGGCTATGCTAAAAATCAAAAAGCAAAACTGACTTTCTACACTATGCAACTTTAAACATTTCTTATTTTATGGCCTCAATTCCACCCCACCCAGAATCATTTTTGTGAGATTTTACCACTCTTTCCATTATAAGCTTTTACATAAAAAGTACTAGTGAATTACCTGGAGAGTTAGAATGTGGTAAATGTGAGAAGAATTTTGTAGAAGTAGGGTTGACAGATGTTGCTTTGCCTCCCATAGATTTGTCACCCCTTTTCCCTTGGGTGATGGAGCCACCAAAGATTACTCAAAGCCCATCTCTTCTGAGGAGTGAGGAGCCCCCAAAAGGGGTTAATCTCCCAGAACCCTCAAGAGAGAAGCATTCCTTCCATTTGGGAAATTAACCACAAATTGGGTTCTCTTCCTGCATTTATTCTCCAGACCAGGAAGTTACAGGAAGAGAATGTAGGTGGGGTTTTTGCTAAGTATAGTTTAACAAGTTTAACAGTAGAAGCTTGTCACATTCAGTAAGACAAGCAAGGTGACATTCTATAATGCAATTTGCAACAAAAGCTTGATTTTAGCAAACATTCTCTTCTTACAGCAATTTCCCAGTATCTTTACATATCGATCAGTAACCTGTCTTTGAGCCAGCAGCCTTGCTGTGTTACAATTCGTTATCTTACAACAGAGACTATAGCCTGGGGAAAATTTCCTGTCCTTTGCAAGGTCAATATTTGAAACTGGAAGGCTTTGGAAGAGCAGGCCCTGTGAAGTAAATTTGCTTTATGCATACTCCACAGACAGATTTAGAAATAATAAGAAAATAGGTAAGTAAATAAATAAGCAAATAAATGCTAAAATTTAGGATATCCAGTACATTCAAATTTCAGATGAGAAATAAATATTTGTGCCCCATGTAGTATTTGGGGCATACTTATACTACTAAAACAATTATTTTTTTGGAAACTTAAATTTCAATGGGTATTTCAGTTTTATACACTGCATAACAAATTTCCACAAATTTAGTATCTTCAGTCAATATCCATTTATTTTCCTGTAATTTCTGCAGGTCAGACATCAGGGCACTTCTGATCTGTAGCTGAGTTCTTTGCTCAGGGTCTCCTAAGGCCAAAATCAAGGTGTCATCTGGAAGCTAGACACTTACAATTTCTCCAGAATTCGACATAATTTTTTTTTTTAGTTGTATAATTCATGATACATCCAGGTGACAATGACATTTAAAGGAGAGTCCATGTGCATCCATTACTGTGTATGAATAGAAAGGTTACATCTGATAAAACAAACTCTCTGCAGTCATAGTAATGGAGAGAAAAAGTCTCTGCTGCTTTCAGTCTCTGTCCTCTGGAAAGATCTAGTTCCTTTTCAAAGGGTTCATATGATATGGTCAGTCCTACCTAGGAAAATCTCCCATTTGATTCATTCAGTGTCAACTGACTAGGAACCTATTGCATCAGCAAAACCCTTAAACTTTTGCTGTATAGAGTAACATGATAATCACTGACATGATATTGCATCACCTTCACCATATTCTATTGTGTAGAAATGGGTCACAGGTTCTGCCCCCATTCAAGGGGAGGGCATTACACAAAGATGTGTCTCATTTGAGGTCCCCTTGAGGGTTTCCACCACACTGAACATCCTGTAATTTATTTAGCAACCCTACCCAAGAGATCATGTGTGTTTTGACAACGTATTATCAGCATAATTAGAGCTATTAAATCTAGGCAAATTATTTTTAAGTGGTGTGGAGAAAGGATAACACAAGAGTCAAAAATTTTAGGGACTGTACAAGGGTACTTCAAAACATTCATGGAAAGATTCATATTACCTTTTAATTCTATTTTTCAATGAACTTTTTGAAGTACCCTTGTATATGTTTATAGAGTTAACAAACAAATGATGATGATTGTGTAATTCTAACACTATTGGCAAATGTCTCAGAATTGATTTAATGCTGTTTTGCCAGTCTCTGTTGATTTGGGCATAATTTGGCAATTTTTGGAAACAATAGCAACCTAGACTCAGTTGGTAGAAAGCTATATAACATATTCAAGAATTAATAGAGTTAAATGATAATATAAATCTTTCCATGAACTTTTGAAATACTGTTGTATTGAGTTACCACTATATCAAAGAATTGTGTTAGGTCCCAGCATTATAGAGACGGGCAGTATCACATTTATCCCCTAAAATAAGCTGTAGTCTTACAAAAGGGAAACACATATATTCAGATAACTGCAATTTCTAAATTGTTAAACAGAAAATGATTGATTGAAGCCTACTTCTCTGCAATCTTAGTTTTTAAAAAATGCTGCAGGGAAGTTCTACAATTAAATAAGTTTTAGAGAAATCAGGATGTTGCATTCTATATCCATTCCTTGAAAATACATAATGCACATTAATATAGGAAGTCTTTGGCACATTGTACATAAAGTGATTAAACTTTGTATAACCTAATATTTCACAATAACTTCAGACTGTCAAAAGAAATTTTTATGTAACATGTATTAACATACAGAACCAGAGTTCTACCAATTACCCTTCTAAATATGTGGCAGTAGCAAACGGGCTGGGGAGGAACAGGCTATAGGCATCTTAGGTCTACATATGATATATGACAGTAACTCTGCATTTATGTTTAGATTTGACATCTAAACAATTGCCCAAACATCATGTCTTGGAGTATTTTTTTTTCCAAGTTTTTTTTTTTTTAATTTAAAAATTTAAGTGTACATATTTATTGGGTATACTGTGTTGTTTCGATACATGCACATATTGTACAATGATTCACTTAAGGTAGATAGCACTTCCATCACCTGAACATTAATCTTTTCTTTGTGTTTATGATGGTCATGGTCCTCTTTTCTAGCTTTTTAGAAATATGCAATATAATATTATCAGCTCTAGTCAGCCTAGAACATGAGTAGAACATGAGAACTTCCTTTTCCTATCTACCTGTAACTTTGTATCCTTTTTCCACTTACTATCCACCCCACCCTCTTCCCTTCCTGGCCTCTGAGAACCATTAGTCTTATGTTTTTACTTCTATGAGAACAACTTCCTCCCCCACCTCAACCCCCTCCCCCAGATTCCACATATGAGTGAGGTCATGTGGTATTTGTATATCTTGGAGTTTTTCCATAGTCCTCCTTGTTTCTCTGTCCCTGCCCCTTTTATTTAGTAAGGTCTGTCCTTTCTACTTCCTAATGTATCAATGGGTGAAAGTGTCTTACTGGACATTGTAGCGGTCCTAGAGGAAAAACTTCTTGGAGACCGATCATCAGGAAAGGTCACTTGTTAAAAATATTTTCAAGTGACAGAGATGTGTTGTTTCTGCAATTGTGTGGGTCTCAGTGTGGGAACAAAAGAGAAGCGATACCAGCACAGGTATGTGAAAGGGTTCTTTTCTTCTTTCCTTCATATAACTCTCAAAATTTTACAGCTGTTTTGAAACCTCTCATAGCAGTGCACCTGGACAGAAAATGAATGAATTCCATTTACATATTTAAACAATTAAAGGTATTAAATCTCACTAATTGTGCATAATTACAATTTAGTGATTACACTAAATAAACTATTGAAATCATTGCTCTCCAATTCATTACAAATCTATGTGATGCAGCAAAAGATAATAGTTTTAGGCACCTATCTTTCAGAAGATTTGGAGTCAATGTTTTTTTGTGAGTTTGGTTGAAAACATAAACTTCTTATTTGTGGTGCAATCCATGGAGAATATTTGTGAACTGTTTGGTAGTCAACAGCTATGACCACTGCTTGCAGGACCTGTCATCGTGCAGAGTTTTGCCTCTGCCCCAAGGACTACATGACATTTTTGCACAAATTGAGCTTTCCTTATTCAGTAGCTTACATTCTACTGAGGTTTTTTTTTTTTTTTTTTTTTATTCCCCTGCTGTCACTTCTCAGCCATCAGCAATGTCTCACAGTGCTTCAACTTGCCAAATAATGGGGTTTTGTGATGTTTTCTCTGCCTGACTTGTTTGTGATCACCCCGCTTCAACTTATCAGGCATATGTGGTTTGGCTTCCTGTCATTCACCCCATCTTACAGGCTAGCCCCATAAAGCTGAATTGTCATGTCTGTGACTCCATGGCCACTGGGCTCACAGTGTATCACAACTGAGGAATTGTCTGAGAATTCAATTTTAAGTGGAAAGTATGAGCTGGAGGCCACAGGACAATATGCTGTCTGTTAGCATGCCAAAGATCCGCTCACTTTCTTCATTAGCCTCTCTAGCTCATCTCTAAGGACATCATTTGGTTGGCATGTTGCTAAACAAATACAGTTTCATTTTCTATTTTAGCTGAGAATTTCCAACTCCCTATTTTGACTGCTATTGGATCTTCTTGATAGTGGGTAACACATGACCTAGGATGCCTTCAAGGCAAATTGTTAAACTAAAGCATTCCTGAAATTAGGCATTTACTAATGCACATCGCTGCACGATGATTCTTCAGGAATTTGGCAATAACATAGGCTGCTGAAGAAAAAGAGATTTATGAAGACTGAAAACATTTGAAACCAGTTAAGGAAATAGAAGATTGCGCAGTCATCAGTGGTGACTAAGTTTAAAATTAATTATATGTGAACCTGAGAAAAAACAGGTTTATGTTTTGCAAGGTAAATGAGTGCAGATTGTCAAGATCTGATTCCACATGCAAAGCTGGGTATCTCACTGTTTATTCCCAAGTCTTAAATAACATGTGTTCCCAGATGATAAATAACATGATGATATTCATTGTCTAGATCCATCCATTCTGACAGTAGTGGTGTCTAATCTCATCAAACCACTCTATATTTTTGTAGTCCTATTATAAATCTTAATTTTATTTAAGCTAATTTTATAAAAATAATTTTCTACTTTATATGGTGGGTAAAATATTAAAGTAAGTGCTTATTTTGAAGAAAGGGGGAGAGAAAGCGTAAAAAATATAGAAAATTAATCACTTAAAATTTCATTTACACAGGGATATTCATTATTTTTGTTTTGGCATTTTATTCCAGATTCTTTATCACTAACTATTTCTGTGGTTAAAGTAGAAAAGAAGCTGCTGTTATCATTATTATTTGCAGAAAAACCATTAGCAGTTTCCTGTGAGCTTTCCCAAGTATCTTGTGGAATCTGTATGCCTCTCTTTATTGAGAAAGTATTTCATTTTCTATAAATAACTAAAAGAAGACCTAGTAGTATTTTAGTGGTGGATTAATGTTGTTATCATAGAAAGAATAACATTTTTGGAAACACAAAAACAGTAACTAAACCTAGTGGCACTTTTGATTAGTTCTCTTACTGCCTTGTTTTTTTCCCCTTTTTTTGGCATATATATTTTAATCTTTATTTGAAAGATACTTAATGCTGCTAAACATCCATATTGCCATTCAGGAAATTTATCTTGCTATTGTCTTGAAACCTCGTAAAGAAACTTGTGCACAGTCAAAATTGCTTATACCAATTTCCTACTTGAAAGTAAGTTGACCTCTATAATCAAATAGACGTATCAATAAAAGACAAAAAAAAATAAAAAAGAAAGAAAGAAAAAGTCAACATGATATATTCACATCATACACAACAAATAACTTTAATTCTAAAAATGTAACAAAGGCTTGAAATGATTAGATTTCATGTCATTTGCTGTGTCTGAGGGTAGAGTATTAGTACCCGGGTCATGATGCGATAATACATTGACAACTACACTGGTAGTGGCGACTAACACTATTGCTAGGGTTAGGTCAATTGTGTGTTTTCTCCTTCAGTGGGGTGGGATTGACACAACTTAGTGATTGGTATGACATGAGCTTGGCAATTGGTATGATATGGCTCTGCTGTTCTGGCTTCTGCTCTTTTGATGTAACATATTTCCACTTTCACAGTGTTTTTCTCCAGCCCTGGTTACAACTGCATCACTTTTGGCGTTCTTTGTATTAGCATTATTCCTCAAAGGTATTCTGGAAATGCCAGACACTCAAGATATTAACTAATACTACAGAAACAGAGAATTCAGTGAACAAATAAATTTAGAAAAAATTCATATTCAGCAAAGTCACACAGATACCTTTAACTGGTGACTTCTAAGAGCCTTTAATATGCTAATGTGCTTTCTGAATTTCTATGATACCGTTGAGGATTTCCCAAATGTATTTGTCCATAAATGTCTTATTGGAGGCATCTTGTAGGCTATTTGCTCCTTGGAATGTCTTTGTAAAAATCTTGCCTTAGCTAATTAACTGTAGATCCTTTGGGTCACTTTCTTAATCTAGGCAGTGATTATAATTTTCATTGCAAGATAGAGGATTGGCTTAAGATCAGCTCCTTGTGGGTATTGAGAGTTGGACCCAGAATTCTGTTTTTTGTTTCTCGATTTACAGCAGTTTCCAGTGACAGTGAGTTTCTGCTTTGGCTAACAGGAGAGCTATAAGCAGGTAGCATAGCTGTAATCCTAGTCAGTGTTTGAGTTTACTTCTACTTCCAGCCATAGAAGCAAATCTCCTACCAAACGGGCTATTAGTCCAGGTCTATGATAACCTCCTATTAATTTTCATTTGATTTCATTAATAAATTAAAAGTTTTGGTTAAGTTCACATATTAGCATGTTGTAAACTGTGATGTAGTAGCAAACAACTACACTCTTACAAACTTAACACTACATAAGTCTGTTGTTTCTTAGTGATATCTTGTGAGGATGCTGCAATGCTCCAGGGCTATTTTGATCCATGTGGCAAATCTGCTCAAACATGAGGCTTCCATGGTTATTGTTGAAGGGGAAGAGAGGGCCTAAAGAATGGTGTACCGGTTTTACATTGCCTCTACTAAGTTCTATTCTCCTGAGTGAAAACAAAGAATATGTAAGTTCAGTTCAGAATCCATGCACTAAGCTGGTCCTCTGCTGTTTTCTCTTTAGATAGGCTGCTCAGTCATAGTTTGATGGATCCCCTGTGCTATCAGATCCTAAAAATAACCAATTTCTGCTGGAAAACTTATTAGTGCCTGTTCTAATTTATGTTCTCACATGTGAAGGACTTTATTTTTCACTTGATCATTCGCCATGCACAATTCCTATTTTGTGGAATATACTGAATCTATCTTGCCCTACTTCTCTACATATAAAGATAAAGAAAGGGCTTCGTTAAGAAAAAAAGGGTAACTCTACTTTCAGTTTCCAACAGGGAAAACACTCATGATTAGAAGCACATATAAATAATCTGTAGGGTCATTACAGGGCAGGCCAAGTTTACCATAAAATTATGCAGGAAAATAAGTTGGGCTTTGGTTCTTTTCCATCGGCACATTTTTACTCACTCAGTTCCTCTCATCTGTCCTTTCACATTGATTAAATATCCTCATTTTGTGTATTAGAAGCCAGATTCAAAGGAATAGTTATGGCTCTTTTTTTTTTTTTTTTTTTTTTGCTACAAAAGTTACTGCTGCTCCAATAGAGAAAGTAAAATGTGAATGACTATAAATCTAAGAACAGAGAGTAGTGCCTTTTTATATCAAGGCTGATAGTGGTAAGGTGATATCAGTTCTAATCCATATTTATTGTCTGATTTGAAGCATCACACATACTCTCTTGTTTTAAGTTTCTTTATTTTAAACAAAGAAATTGGGTCTTATCTCAAAATTCTCCTCAGCTCAAAAAAAGAGTATCACTTCTTACCATCTTTATTTTCACTAACTCCAGTCGAAACTTAATTTTTTATTAAGTCTTTCTCATTTAATTGCCATTTAGTAACACTTCTACCTAGCAATATGTGCTTAGTAATACAATGTAATGGAACAAGGTAGTATAATGGTAAAAGAATCCCTGCATTTAGAACTTGAATTTCAAATTCCAGGTTAGCAGCTTGCTGGTGTGTGTCTCCTTGCAAGTCGTTTGACTTTTAAGCCTCAGTTTTCTCATTTGAAAAATGGCAATAAATTTTGTAACTTCTTAAATGATTTAATGATGCACAATCCTAGGTGTGTAATATGCATGTACTGTTCTTATTAATAGATTATAAAGCATTTTCCTTTCTAAAATGATGCATGGATGCATATCGTAGTAGCAATTGTCAAAATGAAGGACAGCTTGTAGAACGGATTTTTGGAAACTTTAGTGAGCATGTGATTTTTTTTTTTTTTTTTTTTGTCTTTTTTGTGACCAGCACTCAGCCAGTGAGTGCACCGGCCATTCCTATATAGGATCCGAACCCGCGGCGGGAGCGTCACCACGCTCCCAGTGCTGCACTCTCCTGAGTGCGCCACGGGCTCGGCCCAGTGAGCATGTGATTTTATGTCACACATGTAATATAACTTGTGGTTGAACATACTCTTTCTTTATAGGTGTGGCCTACAGAAAGAGCAGTCAAGGCCATCATGAGAATTATGATAGCATGTACTAGATTATTGCACCTAAGGGAAAAGCCAGCTATTTCATGTCTCTGATGCTTGCAATAGCAAACTCCCTTGAATCAGGCACTTATGAATCAAGGCAGGTATGATATAAGTACACTTTTAAATATATAGGATATGTAGATTGTGTACTCACTGAAGAGAATCAAAACTGAAAGATAAAATATTCTAATTATTATCCCATGGTACTCATTATTCAACAGAAATAATTTTCAACTTTCAATCATTGCAAAGTCCCCTTAATACTGGAAGCAGGAAAAAATATTTAGAATGTGGAACTTATAACAACTTTTAACCTCTTAGTGTTAACAATATGTCATAACCAAATTAAGTGTCTGTAAAATCAAACTAATTATAAATATTTTTACTTAAAATTACAACTGAATATTTCTGAGATTCTAATAGGTGTTTGGTTGAAAAGAATAAAAAAAAAAGTCAGGGATATATGTGAAACACTGAGTAAAACAAATCCAAACACTTTTCTTAATTGTAAGGTTTTTAAAATCAGTTTTAATTATTTATTTTCTTTTGGTGGCCGGCCAGTATGGAAATCTGAACCCTTGATCTTGTTAATATCAGCACCACATGCTCCAACAAAGTGAGCTAACTGGCTAGCCCTCAACCGTTTTAAAATGCTGGTTTTGAATTGCTAAGAGGATATATACACATAGTACAAGTGTGTATGTGTATGTGTGTGTATGTGTATGTATGTATAATATACAGCATATAATAAAATATTTTAATGATATATAATATATATATTTATAAAAAATATATATTGAATATATAAATAAAAATAAAATTCAATACCTATTTAACTTAATATATATTACAATAAATTTTTTTTCACATATCATATTTAGTCCTGAATAGAAATATGTACTATGTTACTCCCAAGAAATGAAGAATTTTTCTCAGAGTTGTTTATTGTCCATGATTCCAAATACACTCGAAAAGACTTAGAATGTTGTCAGTTCATTTTAATTATTCGTGCCATGCTCAGATGACTATAATAAAGGACTATTTTTTTTTTTTGAAAACTCATGAGAGCATGTACTCTGTATGTTTTGCTGTCAAAATTTCCAAAGCACGGCCCACACTGAGCCTTTTGTTTTGGCTCTTCTTCCAGTTTAGTGACAAAATAGGGAAAAAACAGAAAAGGAAAAAAAAAAAATCAGACTGACCCTCTCCTTGCCTCAGCCACTTTCCCTGCTTAGACTGCATTTGTTTTAATTTCCAAGTAAAGCTCTGAAGTGAAAAATAGTCTTATAGATGCCTCATACTCTTTTTCTCCAGCTTTCAATCTCCAGTTTTGACTTTATCACTTTTCAATCTTTTAATGTATAGTTTATGATAAGTATGAAACACCATATTTTTATTACTTGTTGAAATAAGAGTATAACTTTAATATATCATGAGCTGTACTTGCATCTGAATTCCATATTGTTCAAACCATATGTTCCATTGCAAGTCCTTGCATTTCAATATTTCCCATATCTAAAGATTGTTTATGTGAACTTTCTTATTCTTATTGCTCATCTGTATATTCACCACCTGTATGGATTTGTGGGAAAGGAGAATGCTAATTATTTTATTTGCACGTTATAGGCACTAATTGAGGAGCTATACTTATATTAACATAGTAGGTATAGGAAAGATGACAAGCAGCTAAGATGTAATACATGAGCCAAAGCAAAAGGAATTGAACATTGTTTACACCTGTTATTTGTAACACTTTGATTCTGGGCATGTGCCATGGTCTGAATGTTTTTGTCCCCTCCAAAGCTCATGTGAAAGCTTGATCCCCCGTGTGGTAGTACTGAAAGGTAAGGCCTTCAAGAGTTGACTAGATTGTGAGGGCTATGTCCTCATGAATGGATTAATCCTTTCATTGATTAATGGATTCATGGGTTAATGGATGACGGGGTTATCACAGGAGTGGCACTAGTAACTTTATTTTAAGAATAGCAAGACAGCACATTAACATGTGCTCTTGCCTTCTTGTCGTGTGATAGCCTCTACTGCCTTGGGACTCTGCAGTACATCCCCACCAGGAAGGACCTCACCAGATATGCCCCCTGGACCTTGGACTTCTCAGCCTCCAAAACTGCAAAAAATAAATTTCATATTTTCAATCAATTACACAGTTTTAGGTATTCTGTTCTAAGCAACAGAAAATGGACTAATATGGCAGGTTTGCAGGTACTCGTGAGCAATGATAAGATAGGTGGCCTTGCTGACTATCCCATCCTGGGCCACCAACCACAAACACTTATTGGAGAATTGGAATAAGGGAGCAGTTTTAATGTTAAGTGCTTTCAATAGTTTCTTCCTTTCTAGGTTTTTCCCTGAACATGTGCAAACTTCTCACACTGAAACTTTGTGCTTCTTTTAGCTAATAGCTTCATCTAATAGGTTTGGTAGGGCATTATTAAAAATAGTTTTTAATGGAATCTCCATTTTCCTCCCCTTCTGGAATACCCATGACTTGGATATTTGATCGCTTATGGTTGTCTGATATCTCTCTCAGATTTTCTTCCATGTCCTTGATTCTTTTTTCTTTCTTTTTGTCTGCTTGTGTTATTTCAAACAGCCCATCTTCAAGTTCAGAGGTTCTCTCTTCAACTTCGACAAGCCTGCTGGTTAAACTCTCCGTTGTGTTTTTTATTTCGTTGAATAACTTCTTCAGTTCAGCAAGTTCTGCTACATCTTTTTTCAGGACATTGATTTCCTTGTACATTTCCTCTTTCAGATCCTGTATACTTTTCCTCATTTCATCATGATATCTAGCTGAGTTTTCTTGTATCTCATTCAGTTTCCTTAGAATTATCACTCGAAATTCCTTGTCAGTCATTTCAAGGGCTTCTTGTTCTATAGGATCTAGAGTTTGAGATTTATTAACTTTTGGTGGTGTACTTTCTTGATTTTTTGTATTTCTGGTATCTTTTTTTTGGTGTTTATTCATTGTGGCCGGGGGTTTCACAGTTCACCGGTTTGAGACTAATGACTAACTAGGATGTTGCTGTGGTTGCCAATTTCGTATGGCTCCCTCTGTGATTGCTCAGTTGGCCTCTAGTGCCTTGTGTGTGTGGTTGTCTTGGGTCTTGGGCTTCTCCGGGGAGCCACCTTTCTGGTCAGCTTGGACTCTGCTGGGCTGGTGGATCATGTACCACAGGGTGTGTGATCTCTGTTGAGCTTTCACTTCCTGTGCAGGACTTCTCCCTGTTCCGTGTGCTCTGGCCCAGGCTGTTAGATCGTGCAGTGGCGACCCCACCTGGTGTGTGGTTTCTGTCGAGTCTCCCCCTCCCTGGCCACACGTCTCCCCACTCTGTGCGCACTGTGCTGGGCTGGGGCGTGTCTTCTGCACCCCTCGTCTATCAGCTGGGCCTTCAAGAGCCTGCTCGGCACCGCCTCGCCCAGGAAGTCTACCAGGTTTCTGCTGGGCACAGACGACTGGTCTCGAAAACATATTCAACAAAATAGTGGCAGAAAACTTCCCAGGTATAGGAAAAATCACAGATCTTCAGATCCAGGAAGCTCAACGATCTCCAAATGTATTCAACCCAAAAAGACCTTCTCCAAGACATGTCATAGTCAAATTGGCAAAACTCAGAGATAAAGAGAGAATCTTAAAAGCTGCAAGAGAGAAGTGTCAAATCACCTATAAGGGAGCCCCAATCAGGTTAACATCAGACTTTTCATCACAAACCCTAAAAGCTAGAAAGGAATGGGATGATATTTTCAAAATACTAAAAGACAAAGATTGCCAGCCAAGAATACTCTACCCTGCAAGGCTATCCTTCTGAAATGAGGGCCAAATAGTATATTTCTCAGACAAACAAAAACTGCGGGAGTTCACTACCACAAGACCACCCTTACAAGAAATCCTCAAGGGAGTACTGGGTTTGGTTCCTGAAAAATAACTACCACTGCCATAAAAACCCAAGAAAAATCTAAACCCACTAGTATAATAAAAATGGCATTCATGAAGAGAAAACAAGCTAACAAAAACACTATCTACAACCTAAGGAACCAACAAACACAGAAAACAAACAGTAAATCAGAAAGCAAGGAACAAAAGACACCTAAGACAACCAAACAACCAATAAAATGCTAGGAATAAATCAACACCTTTCAATAACAACTCTTAATGTAAAAGGCTTAAATTCCCCAATTAAAAGACACAGACTGGCTGACTGGATCAAAAAGCAGGACCCAACTATATGCTGCCTACAAGAGACCCACCTCACCCATAAAGATTCACATAGACTAAGAGTGAAAGGATGGAAAAAGATTTACCAAGCAAACAGAAAAGAAAAACGAGCTGGAGTAGCTATTCTTATATCTGACAAAATAGACTTTAAACTAAAAACCATAAAAAGAGACAATGAGGGACACTACTTAATGATAAAAGGACTGATCCATCAAGAAGACATAACAATCATAAATATGTATGCACCCAATGTTGGAGCAGCCAGATTTATAAAAGAAACTCTATTAGACCTAAAGAAGGAAATAGACACTAATACCATAATAGCAGGGGACCTGAACACCCCACTGTCAATATTAGACAGATCATCTAGGCAAAGAATCAGTAGAGAAACACAAGATCTAAACAATACTCTAGACCAATTGGAATTGGCAGATATCTACAGAATATTCCACCCAACAACCTCAGAATATTCATTCTTCTCAGCAGCACATGGATCATTCTCCAGGATAGATCACATATTAGGTCACAAAGCAAGTCTCAATAAATTCAAAAAAATTGCAATTATCCCATGTATCTTCTCAGACCACAATGGATTAAAACTAGAAATTAATAACAAACGAAACTCTGGAAACTATACAAACACATGGAAATTAAACAGCATTCTACTTAATGACATATGGGTCCAAGAAGAAATCAAGCAGGAAATCAAAAAATTTATTGAAACTAATAAAAACAATGATACATCATACCAAAACCTGTGGGATACTGCAAAAGCACTATTGAGGGGAAAATTTATTGCATTAAATGCTCACTTCAGAAGAATAGAAAGATGGCAAGTGAACAACCTAACACTTCACCTTAAAGAACTAGAAAAACAAGAACAATCCAAAACTAAAGTTAGCAGACGGAAAGAAATCATTAAGATCAGAGCAGAACTGAATGAAATTGAAAACCAAAAAACAATTCAAAAGATCAACGAATCAAAAAGTTGGTTTTTTGAAAAGATAAATAAAATTGACAAACCATTAGCATGGCTAATAAAAAAAAGAAGAGAGAAGACTCAAATAACAAAAATTAGAAATGAAAAAGGCGATATTACAACTGATTCATCTGAAATACAAGGAATCATTCGAGACTACTATAAACAACTATACGCCAACAAATTTGAAAATCTGGAGGAAATGGATAAATTTCTGGACACACACAAGCTCCCAAAACTGAACCGTGAAGATGTAGAAAATTTGAACAGACCAATAACAATAAAGGAGATTGAAGCTGTTATCAGAAGGCTCCCAACAAAGAAAAGCCCAGGACCAGATGGAGTCACAGCAGAATTTTACCAAACATTCAAACAGGAATTGACCCCGATTCTTTACAAACTATTCCAAAAGATTGAAACGGACGCAAATCTCCCAAACTCATTCTATGAAGCAAACATCATCCTGATACCAAAACCAGGTAAAGATATAACCAAAAAAGAAAACTACAGGCCAATATCCTTGATGAATATAGATGCAAAAATCCTCACTAAATTAGTAGCAAACAGAATACAGCAACACATATGTAAAATTATTCATCACGATCAAGTGGGATTCATCCCAGGGATGCAAGGTTGGTTCAACATACGCAAATCAATAAATGTGATACACCATATTAATAAAGTCAAACACAAGGACCATATGATCATCTCTATAGATGCTGAAAAAGCATTTGATAAAGTTCAGCACCCATTCATGACAAAGACCCTCTATAAGTTAGGTATAGAGGGAAAGTATCTCAACATAATTAAAGCCATATATGCCAAACCCACAGCCAATATCATCCTGAATGGGGAAAAGCTGAAAGCTTTTCCTTTAAGAACAGGAACTAGACAAGGATGCCCACTCTCACCACTCCTATTCAACATGGTGTTGGAAGTACTAGCCAGAGCAATCAGAGAAGAGAAGGAAATAAAGGGCATTCAGATTGGAAAAGATGAAGTCAAACTGTCCCTGTTTGCAGATGACATGATCCTATATATCGAACAGCCTAAAACCTCTACAAAAAAACTGCTGGAATTGATAAATGATTTCAGCACAGTAGCAGGATACAAAATCAACACACAAAAATCAGTAGCATTTCTTTTCTCCAATAGTGAACATGCAGAAAGAGAAATCAAGAAAGCCTGCCCATTTACAATAGCCACCAAAAAAATAAAATACTTAGGAATTGAGTTAACCAAGGAGGTGAAAAATCTCTACCATGAGAACTACAAACCACTGCTGAGAGAAATTAGAGAGGATACAAGAAGATGGAAAGATATCCCATGCTCTTGGATTGGAAGAATCAACAGAGTGAAAATGTCCATACTACCCAAAGTGATATACAAATTCAATGCAATCCCCATCAAAATTCCAAAGACATTTTTCTCAGAAATGGAAAAAACTATCCAGACTTTTATATGGAACAATAAAAGACCACGCATAGCCAAAGCAATGCTGAGCAAAAAAAATAAAGCTGAAGGCATAACACTACCTGACTTTAAGCTATACTACAAAGCTATAATAACCAAAACAGTATGGTACTGGCATAAAAACAGACACACTGACCAATGGAATAGAATAGAGAATCCAGAAATCAACCCACACACTTACTGTCAGCTGATCTTTGACAATGGCACCAAGCCTATTCAGTGGCGAAGGGACTGCCTCTTCAGCAAATGGTGCTGGGATAACTGGATATCCATATGCAGGAGAATGAAACTAGATCCATACCTCTCACCGTATACTAAAATCAACTCAAAATGGATTAAGGATTTAAATATACACCCTGAAACAATAAAACTTCTTAAAGAAAACATAGGAGAAACACTTCAGGAAATAGGACTGGGCACAGACTTCATGAATACGACCCCAAAAGCACGGGCAACCAAAGGAAAAATAAACAAATGGGATTATATCAAACTAAAAAGCTTCTGCACAGCAAAAGAAACAATTAAAAGAGTTAAAAGACAACCAACAGAGTGGGAGAAAATATTTGCAAAATATACATCTGACAAAGGATTAATATCCAGAATATATAAGGAACTCAAACAACTTTACAAGAAGAAAACAAGCAACCCAATTAAAAAATGGGCAAAAGAGCTAAGTAGGCATTTCTCTAAGGAAGATATACAAATGGCTAACAGACATATGAAAAAATGCTCAACATCACTCAGCATCCGGGAAATGCAAATCAAAACCACATTGAGATACCATCTCACCCCAGTTAGGATGGCTAAAATCCAAAAGACTATGAACGATAAATGCTGGCGAGGCTGCAGAGAAAAAGGAACTCTCATACATTGTTGATGGGACTGCAAAATGGTGCAGCCTCTATGGAAAATGATATGGAGGTTCCTCAAACAATTGCAGATAGATCTACCATACGACCCAGCTATCCCACTGTTGGGAATATACCCAGAGGAATGGAAATCATCAAGTCGAAGGTATACCTGTTTCCCAATGTTTATCGCAGCACTCTTTACAATAGCCAAGAGTTGGAACCAGCCCAAATGCCCATCATCGGATGAGTGGATACGGAAAATGTGGTACATCTACACAATGGAATACTACTCAGCTATAAAAACGAATGAAATACTGCCATTTGCAACAATATGGATGGACCTTGAGAGAATTATATTAAGTGAAACAAGTCAGGCACAGAAAGAGAAATACCACATGTTCTCACTTATTGGAGGGAGCTAAAAATTAATATATAAATTCACACACACACACACACACACACACACACACACACAAACCGGGGGGGGGGGGAAGAAGATATAACAACTACAATTATTTGAAGTTGATATGACAAGCAAACAGAAAGGACATTGTTGGGGGGGAGGGGGGGAGGGAGAAGGGCGGGAGGTTTTGGTGATGGGGAGCAATAATCAGCCACAATGTATATCGACAAAATAAAATTTTTAAAAAAAGTAAAAAAAAAAAAATAGTTTTAAAAATTCAATTTAGTTGTTTAAGTACTTATAGCATAACTGCTTTATTGGCTTACTAAGTATAGCTGTTGATATGCAATCTCTTTTTCCTTCTTGTTTCAATATCTTCACAATTGTGCAAATGTAAACTTATATATCACAAGTTTATCACATTACCTTTTATAGTAGAATTAAGTTAGGCAGAGGAATAAAACTATGTCAGCAACTATCTACCAGTTTCTTACAGCAATGGATAGAACAAGTAAGTTTAATTTAAGAAAATCTTATGTACTTTTGTAAATTAAAAATTTAAAGAATCACTATGTTTAGTACAATATCCATATCTCACTTACTTTAAAATTTAGAAAACATTACCTGAAACAACAAAAAACATAATAAAAGTTATCAAGAAAGGAATTCTTATTTATGTCTACAGATTTCCTAAGTTCTTACTCCATACACATCTATCAATATTTTTATCAATAAATGTTTTATATACTTTTTTAAAAATCACATTTTTAATGTTTTATTTATGTCTATGTATTTGACTATTACAAAATACTTTAATCTCTAAAAGATAACTTTCATCAAAGTGAATAAAAAATACATTTTCTGAATTATAGATCACTTTGGAATAGGAGAAACTAATTGAGAATTTTCAAATCTAAATTCAAATACACAAAAGTCATTCGGTAGTAATTTTTGCCTGCTATGTTGTAGTCTACTTATTGTTAATATTAGCTCCAAGAGGTTTGTTTTCAATTACCTCCTACAAGTTTTCTATTTTCTATTGAGCCTCAATTGACTGACATGTTAAATTATGCATGATCAATGAAAAGGATAAGTTAAAATTTTGGCAGTCAGTCACCATCTGTGCTTTGTACATTGACGTATCTCACATCATTTTCATGTTTACTTTATAAATGGTGTGGCGGTTACGCTTTTTGTAATGTTTGTTGTTCCATACAGTTAATTCTAGTGATGGTCATATTCTGAGAATATAAAGATCCATTCAGGAAACTGTAAGGAATTTTAAAAGTAAAAACCTCCATTGGATGGTGACAACTAATTTCTAACATTTCTCATGGCAATTAATGCAGGTGCATATTCACCCAGGATTTTATTCAGTAATATGCAACATTAGGACCTGGTTTATACTGCAACTCAGCTTCCTTCAGAAAATAAATCAGTGGGATCTTCCTTAATGTAAGTATACAAGCATCAAAACTTAAACAAAAATAAAAATAAGCTCCTAAAGAAAACATTTATCAATGATTATTATCACTTCACTAATCTTAAAAGAAATAAGAGAATTTTATACACACATACTAACACACACAACACATATTCACAAGTGGAAAATACACTGTGTAACAAAGTCAAATGTAGTAAATATAGTACATTAGAAAATAATTTTACATTTACGGGGGAAAGTATTATATGCACTGGAATAGTAAGTGAAGCATTTTCATCATTCTTATGTAACCTGGGGCAGTGTGGACATAAATCTTGGGCACATAATTATTACTCTAATCTAAGCCCTGAGTATTTCCCCCCAAATTTATATTAATTTCTACAGTCTTTGTCTAGAATGGCCATCATCTCTATTAAATGGAGTGAAATCCTATGAATCATTTTTGTTTACTCATATTATGTGACTTATTTGAGTGTTCAGATAAATCATTTGTGTTTTGCTTTGCAACAATAATTTTACATGTAAATTCCTTTATGTGAAATAAATTAAAAAATTCTGACCTATATAAACTGTCATGCTCCCCACAGAGAAGAACTTTCCATCAATCCTAAGTTAACTTTGAGAAATTTTTAGAATTTTTAAAAATTTTGCTAATAAGCTGAAAATTCTCTCAACATTTGCTCCATTGGTTCAGGCAAAATATGCATCTAAAATGCTTATTAGAAAAAACAGAGTTTCTATGGTTAAAATGTTCATGGAGCAAAGAAGAAAAAAACAGAGTCACAAGGAAGAAAAATGAGCTCATTTTCTTGGCAATCAAATGATTATTTGGAACCATGGATTAAATGAAGTAAAATCTCAGTTACACCTTCTTTTCTTCTTGAAAGTAAACATACACTGAACTATTCTTAAACTGTTACAATATCAAAAGTTATAAAAGTCTTACTTTTTAATGTTGGTATTTTGAATATAGACATTTCCTGGAATTAACTTTGAAAAGAGAAAGTCCTGTTTTTTCAAATTAAATACACATTGTTAGTGTTATGTGACTGAAAAAAGGAGGAATAAAGAAACTAGTAGTCTAGAAGCCAAGTAATTTTCTTTGATATTTTTTCTATGTTCCTTTTAAGAATACTGTATTTAAGTTTTTTTCTCTTTTATCTGGAACAGGAGTTATAGGTTCCTATTTTTAGCTATTTTTTTTATTAACCATTATTTTTATAAATTTGGAACAATCTCTAGCACCTCTTTGTTACTGCTCCATTTTACTTCCCAGTACAAAACTTGGCTTTCATTTCTCCCCTTGATTTCAGCCACCACTGTCACCTTTCTTTCTTCTTTGACATGCTTTCTTCTAACAAAGTTTCCCTGCACTCATCTTCTGCTTTAGTCTTCACCTGTTTTCCAGGTACTATCAAAACCTTTTTGATTGACTCAAATCTTGTATGCTATTTAATTGGGCAAATCTCATATGCTGTTTTCCCACCATGTTCAGCAATATCATCTAAACTGTCATACCACAGCTTCAATCTCTTATCCACAATTCTAAAATTCAAAAAACTCCAAAACTGTTAGTTTATGACAAATGTCATCATACAAACAGGTGTGACTGGCATGAGCTGTCCTCCTCTTCCCCACAAACCTACTGTGTCTAGCCCTATATCTACTGCAGAAATATGCCTCAGACTCCACAGTATGTTGTTATATGTAACATACCAAATACAAAGGCACCACAAAATGTTCATGGAAACATTTGAATTATCTTTTAATTCCATTTTTCCACAAACAAAACATTATGTGTTGGGCAGTGGGAAAACTTCAAAACATTACCCTGTGTTTTTACCCAACCACCCAATAAGGTAGCTATTGGAATTTGCCTTTGATAGGTAATAATAATACTCAACACTAACCCATGTTTCACATGGGCCTGCTACTTCTCTAAACATCACCTTTCTTATGTCATTTCATCCTCACAACTAACTAATCCATAGGCAACATTATTGCCCCATTTTACAATGGCTGGAACTTGGCCAAGAGAAATCGAGTAACTTGACCAAAATGACATAGTGGAGGATTCATCATTTTTGTTATTTAACATTATTTTTATTATTTAACCTGATAGCTGGTTTACTACAAACCCTGTACTTTATACTTACACAATACTAACCCAGGTCCTCATATTAAATCTAACAAAAATATGTACTTATGTTTCCTCCACTCCCATCTCGTTATCCTTCTATAATTTTTATTTTTGTTAATAACACCACAAAAATAATTCTTATGTTAAACATGACCTGCATCTATCTCATTTATTACATTTAATTCATTGATGTATTCTGTCAGTGCAGCCTCTTAATACTTCTCATATTTGCTCCTATTCTGAATATCACAGTTACTTCATAAATCCATCTTTTCCCATTTGGGCTAAAGCAATAGGCTCTCCTAGATTATCTTCTTGCCATTATTAGAGACCCCTTCTAACATGCCCTATACCTTCTGATCACAATATTTTAGAAATCTGATAGAAACAAAGTACTAATTTATTTTAATCCTTTAGTAACTCCTCATCTCATACTCCTTTACAGGACCAATGTGTCTGTCTCCTTCCTGTCATTTCAAACTCAAAGCATACTGTTTAACAGTTCTGTGAGTCATATTGAATTATACATATTTACCTGAATAATGCATGCTATTTCATGACTCCAGGCCTTTGCATATGCTAGTACCTCTTCAGACTGAAATTTACTTCTATATCTAGGATTCATCTGTACTCATCATCCCTCTATTCTCTCACACTTGATCATCATTAGATTTACTGTTGATCATTTACAGCTTTGTCATTTTATTTTTAGGTCAACATGTGTATCACTAAGTCTTCCTCGGTTTATGTACATTTGTCCCTTAGCATGCACAGAGGACTGGTTCCAGGATCCTCTACAGATATCAAAATCCACAGATGCTCAAGTCTCATAGTTAGACATGCAGAACCCCCAGATGTGAAAAGTCAGCCCTCCACAGACCTGCATTCCACATCCTGTGAATACTGTATTAAAAATGTTAGACAGCAAAATAGTCAGACTCAGTACTTTATTATCCCAATTAGCTTGCTTTAAATGATAAAGCCAAAACTGGGGTAAGAAAGGATTTGCATCTTGACATTCAGCCAGAAACTCAAGCATGTTACCATTGATAAATACTACCTTGCATTTGACTCAATTTTCAGCATTTGGGGATATAACTAAATGCTAGATATTAGCTATCTTTACTGTCCAAAGTGAGATTAGGTTTTTCATTTAGTGGAATCAAAGTATAGTGTTTATCAGTATAGTTTAGTCATATGTTTATGCCTTCCACCTATTTGTGTCAGCTCCATGCAACTGAATAGCATTAATACATTTTCATTGTATCTCCTCTAAACTCTTCGGTGTTAGAGGATATGTTCCAACATGCTTTATATTTTCGGTCCCTGCTTAACACCGGTGTGAAACACAAGCACCTTTCAGTACACTGGTTGTTTCAAATCAAGACTATAGATCTTTCCATTAAATCACATTAACCTTTTTACATAAGGAATAAGAATGCATGATGGGAAAAGAATTTATAAAAACATGCATGCATATTAGAAATACATAATATCCTGCCTGATAGAGAAATCAGCTCCAGATTGCATATATTTCAAAACTTTATATTTAGCAGTTACAAAGCAGCTACCTTGACTTATGTTCACAATCACAATGCCAGCCTATTCTCTGTATGGAGCTCAACCTCAAAAATACACTTTTAAAAGCCAAGGTCACCAGATAAGAATTAGAACCTCAAGCTGCTCTTACCTCAAAAACACTTCATGCATTTTTTTTGAGCTCTGAATATGCAATCACCTCATAAAAACATCAAGAATATTTAGAGGAATAATATAGAATACAAATCCTTCACAATAGAAAAATCTAAATGTCTAAAATGCAATCTGCAATTACTTAACATAGAACATATGTTTTGTATGTTTTGTATGACCCACCATACAAAAACATGACATCTCAAGTAAAAAGATGACCAAGTGGACAACAATAATATGATGAAATGTTAAAATTATTAAAGACTTTAAAGCAATTATTATAACTTTGCTCAATGGTGCAAAATAAACTCTACCCATAAAGAATGAACAGATAGAAAATTTAAGATCTGTAATGACATAAAAATATAATGCATTTTTATATTAAATATATAATATATCCTTTGGCCTCCATCTTCCCATTTCCCTTCCCACCCCCCGCTTCTCATCTGGTAACCACCATCTACTCTCTGTTTCTATGTATTTAACTTGTTTTTCTTTTTTTTTTTTTTAGATTTTGCATTCAAGGGAGATCATGCAGTATTTTTCTGTGTGTCTGACATATTTGATTTAGCATAATATTCACCAGTTTTCTCTATGTTGTTGCAAATGACAGGATCTTTTTCTTTATAAAAGCTGAATTTTACATATATATATATAGGCATATGTCTTTGTGAATATTATATATATACACAATATATACATAACGCACATATATATATCACAAATTTTTTATCCAATCATCTATTGATGAGCATTTATGTTGTTTACATATCTTGGCTACTGTGAACAATGCTGAAGTAAACATGGGAGTGAACATATCTCTATGAAGGGTTTATTTCATTTCTGTGGGTATATACCCAGATGTAGAATTGCTGGGGCATATGATAGTTCTATTATTAATTTTTTGAGGGATCTCCATACTGTTTTCCAGAGGGACTGTACCTATTTACATTTGCAACAGCAGTGTAAATGGGTTCCTTTTTCTCCACACTCTTACCAATACTTATCTCATCTTTCTCTGATAATAGCCATCCTAACAGGTATGAGGTGAAATCTCATCACTGTGGTTTTGATTTGTATTTATCTAATGATCAGTGTTGTTGAGTGCCTTTTTATATATCTGTTGGGTATTTCTTTCTCTTCTTTGGGAAATATGTCTATTTAGCCATTTGCTCATACTTTGCCCAATTTTTAAGTGGGTAATTTATGTTTTTGCTATAGAGTGGTGTGTGTTCTTTAAATATTTTCTATATTAATGCCTTACCAGATATATGTTTTGCAAATATTTTCTCAAATTCTACAGGTTGCCTTTTTATTTTGCTGACTCTTTCTTTTGCTGTGCAAAAGGTTTTTAGTTTGATGTAGTCCATTTGCTTTTTTTTTGTTGTTGTTGTTGCCTATGCTTTTGGTGCCCTATCCAAAAAAATCAATGCTAACACCTATGTCAGGGAGCTTTTTCCCTATGTTTTCTTCCAGAATTTTTACAGTTTCAGGTTAAATTATTAATTTATTTTGAGTTGATTCCTGTATATGTTACAGGGTCCAATTTCATTCTTTTGCAAGCAGATATCCAGTTTTTCCAACTTCATTTATTGAAGAGACTGCCCTTTCCTTATTGTGTCTTCTCAGTGCCCTTATTAAAATCTAGTTGACTGGGTATGCTTCGGTTTATTCTGGGCTCTCTATTCTGCTCCATTAGTTTATGTGTCTACTTTTATTCCAGTACCATACTGTTTTGAATACTGTAGCTTTGTGATATAATTTGAAACCAGGCAGTGTGATGCCTCCAACTTTGCTTTTTTCCCCTCAGGATTGATTTGGCTATTGAGGGTCTTTTGTGGTTCTATAGAAATTTTAGAATTGCCTTTCCTATTTCTGTGAAAAATGCCAGTGGAATTTTGGTAGGCATTGTATTGAAAAGTATGAACATTTTAACAATATTGATTCTTCCAATCCATGAATATAGGATATCTTTCTATTTATTTGTGTCTTTTTCAATTCAGTTTCTACCATTACTGTTCCATAGTTTTCAATGCACAGATCTTTTACATCACTGGTTAAATTTATTCCTAAGTATTTTATTATTTTTAATGTTCTAGTAACTGGGGTTGTTTTGTTAATTTCTTTTCTGGATAGGTCACTTATGTGTAAAGAAATGTAACTGATTTTTGTATGTTACCTTTGTATCCTGCAACTATTCTGAATTCATTTATTAGTTCTAATAGTTGTGTGTGTGTGTGTGTGTGTGTGTGTGTGTGTGTGTGTGTTGTGTGTGTGTGTGTGTGTGTGTAGTCTTTAGGGTTTTGTACATTTAGGATTAAGTAATCTGTAAACAAGTATAGTTTTACTTTGTCCTTTTTTATTTGAATGTCTTTTGAGCTTTTTGTTTGTTTTTGTCTGTCAAAGTTGTAGTTAGGTAGGAGGAATATGTTGAGAGATACAAAGTACAGTATGAGGGCTATAGTTTATAGTATTATGTTGTGTACTGGAAAGTTTCTAAGAGAGTAGACTTTAGGTGATCTTACCATAAAAATGATAACTATGTGAGATGATAGGTATAGAAACTTGCTTGATTGTAGTAACCATTTCACTATGCATATGTATATCAAAACATTATGTTAAATATATACAATGACAATAAATTTTAACTAATTTAAATATGTATATATGCAATATATGTAAGATAACCAAAATATAAAAAATAACCACTTGTAAAATCTAGATCTATAATAAATCTAGATATTTAATTTTCTGATAGGTTTATAGCAGAACAGTGATGATGGATGAAAGAGCTCATGGGCTTAAACTAAAGAGAAATTATCTGATCTCTGTAACAGAAAGAAAAGGATTTAAAAAATGGTAAAAATTCAGGGACATGTTACCAATACTAGAAGTCTAACGTACCCATATGTTACTGAAAACCCAGATGAGAGTTAAAGTAGGATATGGGGAAAAAGAAAATTTAAAAAAAAAAATCTGAAAATCCCCCAGTATTGTATAAGATAATTTTATAGCTTTAAGTTTAGTAAATTTATAACAGGAAAATATAAAATAAATCATGGTTAAAAACATGATAGGCAAACTTCTGAAAACTAAAATAATGAGATAATCTTGAAAGTGGTCAGAGAAACTCAACATTTTCCAATCTGGAGAATAATAATTATTTCATCATAGACTTCTCATCAGAAACTTTGGCAGCAAGAAAACTTGGAAAAACATTTTTAAAGTCCTGAAAGGGGGAAAAAATCCTGTTAACTCTGAATTCTATATCCAAGGAAAATATCCTTAAAAATGCAAGAGAATAAGGACTTTTTCAGCTTAAAGAAAACTAAGAGAATTTGTTGCAGCACAACTACACTACAAAATATGCTGAGTGAATTTTTTTTCAAGTTAAATGGAAAATGACAGCTGATGAAAATTCAGATTTTGGAGAAGGACTGAAGAGCTAATAAGTGGTAAATATCTAGGTAAAGAGTAGTTTGTCTTACTTTTAGTTTATTTAAAATACTTATGACCACTTAAAGTAAAATTTATAAATTGTCTGGTTGGTTTAAAATAATAAATTTATATGAAAACTGTAGCTTAATAGTGCATGTGGGGGGTGGTAATAGACCTATGTGATTACAAGTTTTCTGCATTTTATATGAAGTAGTACAAAAATAACTGTAAGTAGATTGTGCAAAGACCATATGTTATAATCCCTTGAATAACAACTAAAACAATACAAAGAGGGATAGCTAAAAAGTCAGTATAGAAATTATTAATATAAATTAAAATTGAATTCTAAAAAAAAATATTTAGACATTAACCGGGACCCCATAAAGGAAGTATAAGTAAATTAAAGAAGTTTTTCTTTTCCCCTTTATTTTTATGGTCTTCCATAATCATTGACATAATAATTTCCTTGGCTTGATTATAAAAGAGCAAACAACTACAATCATATCCAACTCCTATATAGCTAGTCAGAACGGTGCATGTTTTCATCCCCTCACCCTAATATGGCATAAATATTCCTTCTTTCCTTTACTATCCCAAAACCTTGCTGTCCCTCCTCCCTTCTCCCACAAAAAATGACTAACTTGAAAGGTTTTGTAACTATGGGTGTGTTATGGTGGGAAGATAGAAATGTTAATTAGGTTATTCTAGTTCATAAAAGTGATTGGACTCATATATTTGTCCAGCTTAATGAATGATCTAGTCAGTTTCTGATACTGAAAAGTGTTTAGGGAGTTCACACATAACCAAATTTGCTGTACCTCCAATTCTTCAAGAGATTTTTGTCTTATTTGTGAAGGCTTCTTGAGCTTCCCATAGAAATTCAAATGATATTTGGAAGGAAGACTAAACATGATGAGCAAATAAATGACACCAAAGTAGAGAAATTACAAAGAAATGAAAATCAAGAGAGCAAATCGTGCATCCATCCTAGCCTCTGAATATAGTTTCCACATCTGTAAAATGAAAGGACTGAATTAGATGGCAGTAAAAGTATTTTAATCTTGAAATTTTGTTATTATGATAATAGACTACATTTCCATGGAGCATAGAACAAATGTTTCCCATGCATTACTTTATTTAAGCTTCGTTACAAACTGCAAAGGACATATTGTCCCTATATAAAAAGCATAAGACTAAAATTCAGAGAGTTACCTTTCCAAATAGGAGCGAGTACTCCAAGAATCAGACTTTGAAGCTATGAGCCTTGCTTTTAGAATTTGTATGCAATTGGGGTATGGCATACTGAGACAAAATGATTTTATATTAACATAGAATTAGGTCGAAATCTATTTGGTGATCCAGTGAACATTTAATGAACACTTAACATGAGGATTCCATCATGTTAATTGTGAGGCCAAATAAAGACAAAACAGAGCCTGTATCAAGTTATTTTTTTTTCAATATTTATTAAATGTATATGTTTATTCAATTTTTGCTATTTAAAAATATTATAGACATCTACACCATGTGTAAGGATCAATTGTGATTAAATACTCATCAATAATATACATCCTCAAGGTGGCAATTTAATAAATGAATGCAAAAGACATATAGTAATTTTCATTACTATTTTAAACCATAATAATATCATATCCACTTTCCTCCACTGGCACTGGAGTTGGAAACTTAAACTTTTTTGTTCTTTTTATTTTAACTTACACATTATAATTGTACATACTTATGGGGTACAATCTGATATTTTGATACATATATGATGCATAATAATCTGACCACGGTAGCTAACATATTAATCACCTCATGCATTTATCTTTTTTTTTTTTGTGGTGAAAACATTCAAAAGCCTCTCCTCTAGCTATTACGTAATATACAAAACTTAACTGTTAACCATAGTCACTCTACTATGCAATAGAACATAAGAACTTATTCCTCCTATCTAATTGTAATTTTGCATCTGTTGGCTGTTTCTCTCCCCCCATCTCTGTTAACCACTGTTCTATTCTTTGCCTCTGTAATATCAACTGTTTTTCCCCTTAGATTCCACATATGATTGAGGTCATGTGGTATTTTTCTTTCTGTGCCTAATCAACTCAAAATAGATAAAGATTTAAATGTAAAGCCTGAAACTATGAAACGACTAGAAGAAAACATAGGGGAAACTATCAATGACGTGGGGCTGGGCATTTTATATGTTGGCAGTCTTTTCTTTGCCATATGTATGATAAAGTAATTGGAGAGTCTATTATCAGATATTAACACACATGCTTAGACACTCTGGACACAGAGTAATTTTCCAAGGGAGGAATAATGCTTAAGATGTTTGAGTTGTTTCATAAAAATTAGATTCTATGATTAAAAACAAATTTTGAAAATTTTAAAGACCAATTTTCAAAGTATTTTTTATTCTAAAGTGACATAACATAACATGAACCTTCTTTGGAAAAGCAACTTTTGGATCCTTTTTATGAGATGTGCTTTAGGAAATGAAGATTCTTTAGCTATTAATATACTTATGGGACAGAGAAATTTCATTTCAGATTATACAGTAAATCAAAAGAAGATGTGTCTAAATGATGGTTATTTGACCAAATTTATATACTATGTGAAATTATAATCTCTCCTCGATTAAAAACCTTCATGAATCTAAGAGGAGTGAACTACTAAAACTCATCACAACTAAAAGCCAATACCAGCTTATTTTTTGATTTTCCAAAAGATTGATATAATTTAATATCTTTTTAAAAACTTTTAAATATCTTGGAAGGAAATAGTAACGGCAATATTTACTGCATCAAAGAGGGTTTGTTGTTGGGTATTTTTGTTTTTTTGAGCATTAAGGTAATTATAAATAATATTTTGGTGGGCAAAGATGTAACGAACAGAGAAAAACTCTGGTAGTAACACTTGGAAAAATTAGATGCTTTATTTTTCATTCATTAGTTATTTAACTTTTTCTTTCGCTTTTTAAGTTCTGGCTCAGTGTTCTTGAATTTCATGTCAGCTAACTCAATACAACTTCCTTTCCCTCAAGCATAGTAGATTAGTTAATAACTGGATCTTTGCAAAGAATGCAGTGTTTTTCATAAGTGGATGTAAACTGATTCTCTAGAAGATCAAAAAGATGTTCTCTTATTGAAGATATTTATAGGGAAAAATAAATAGTCACAGTCCAAATTTGTTGAGAATTGAGTATAATTTCAATAAAAGGCAATGTTTAAATCATATGTAAATGTTTTCAATTAAATCCTAATATGTTCACACTATATAATTACTATAGACAAACAATTTACAAATACCATTTTATGAAATGGAACTTCTGCAAGTACATTTTGAAATGAGAAACATTGGTCATGTGATGGTGACATTATTTCATTACATAAATCATTTAAAGTTTATAAAACAAGTTAATAATTTAATCTTGGAAGATAAATTTTTGTGCTGGGCTGTAACATTACTTATTATGCAGCTTTAATTAAAACCTAATATTTTAGCAAATAATTTTTCTGTCCAAATGCCAGTTTTAAACTGTTTATAAATCCTCACAAATAGGAAGTTTATTCGTATTTTTTCCATTTTCTTAGCAGTCAAAAGTTAAAAAAAAAAAGTTACAAACAATATATCGCCAAAGATTTTTTACTTCATTATGTGCTCTTGGGTTGGTGAAAGAATATAGTGATATTAACATAATACATTTCTGCAATCGGAAGTCACACATTTTTCAGATTGAAAATCTCTAGCCAACTGTATTTTTCACCAAACAACCTTGTCTTAGATGGTCAAGGTGAGAAACATAATAAAGCTTACTGTAAAAAAAGATATCATACTCACAAGACAGTTATGGAAAGCTAAACAAACAATGTGGCATAGTCATGGAGTATGAAAATAAATGTCCACCATGCTGATCTGTGGTTACAGGGAAGATCTGATACAGTGGTCCTTACTGAAAGTAGAGACAAGGAAATGGGAATTAGTTTTGGGGAATGAGCAATACAAAGGAGGAAGGAATAAGACCATGGCAGTTCTTCCGTGGGAGAGTTTGAAAGATTTAAGAGGTCAGAATGATAACAGCAGTGACATAAATAAAATCTGGGGTCCCTACTAAATCCAGTAGGTATTTTGCATATCCAAGCAGAGGTTTTTAAAAGAAAATGAGGAACAGCTGAGCATGTATTTTTTAACCCAAAAATTAAAACATAAAGCTTATGGAGAGTGAGAACAGGCTTGTGTGAGAAGCAGCCATCAAAGAATTTCCTAGGGATATTTTATATAACAAGGTTTTTAGATCAGTTATCATAGTATTAAGAATTGAGATCATTTGGGGGCCAGTATTTTTGCTTATAAATCTCTAAAAAACTTATCTTTGGGGGCAAACATTTTTCTATTTCGGTTTGCAAGTTGGCACTCACTTGCTCAAATTTCTGCAAAGATTTACTGCTTCCTGTAAGATTTCTATAACATGTCCAAACTCTTCAAACTGGCTCAGCTTTGCATTTTTAATACAGCATTCACATTTTCCCCTGTTATTAGTCCTGTATCCCAAACCTGAATTCATTAGATGCAGTTCAACCAACATTCCTTATGCATTTCCTTTCCAAACCATGGAAAATGCACTCTTCTTTGCTTGTTTTATTTCTGCCCGTGCTTCTGATCCTGTATCAGTTAGAAGTCTTCCCTGATTATTCCAAGCTACAGTGAGCATGCAATTTTTTTCTCAAAAATCCCATAGTGCTTTTTAGGCCAGATAACATGTGAGATTTGCAAACTTCCTTATTTTAGTGGTTAACTATATGGATTTTTTCCAGTGAAATGATAATATAATAATAATAGTACTGTTTATTTATTGTAATATTTTATCAGTTGTAAAATTGCAAGTTATTAAAAATAGTTTTTGGATGAATAAAGAAACTCTTATTAAGAAATTCAAAATATTTTTAGCTAACAAGCAATTCTATACATTTGTGTACACCATTATAGACCCCTTTCTCATATTCCATGTTCTGAGTATAAGCCTTCCTCACATTCAATCTCTTTGAGCTTTCCCTGAAATTCTGTTTAACCATTACTAGTTACTCACTTTAGTGTGGTGAAACACTGCTTTTCCTAACCCCTGGATCTTGTCTAATGTTTTGATGTTAAAAGTAAGATTTCAAGGCATTTGGGAAAATGCAAGCTTTTATTTCTGCATTTTCCATTTATCTTTGTTACTTTATGATATTTCTTAATTGAATTAGAGAATACAGGGACTAAATATCTCCATGGCAATGGTAGACAGCAGCCTTATACAAATAGATTTTGGCTTCCACATGATACTCTTTCCAACCAAATGACTTGATGGCATCAATATTTTAATAATAATTATGTGGGGACAAATGGATGTGTAAGCAGGGACTGTTCAGAAAAATAGGAACGTAAGATCACTCTGTGTAAGAGAACATGTGATAGTGTAGTCACTCTTTTTGTGACTGTGTGTGTGTGTGTGTGTGATATATAGTCACTAAAGGAATAACTGCACTTTCACAATTTCATATATATAAATATCTGAGTTTTCATTATAGTGATAACAATGATGTTATAAGTGATAAATTATTGACTGAAATTTATATTACAATAAAAATATTTTTATCTCCTCTAGAATAAACATTAGGTCAACATTAGTACTTTTCAAAAGAAGCTACTACTCTCACTAGGCAAAGGTTGATATTTTGATTTGGTTTTGGTGCATTTTAATGAGATATTATAATAATAGAAATGTCAATAATAACAACATACCTTTCTTTTCTTTTACTCTTCCTTTATCTATTTATTCTTTCATCAGTAAATGAAAATAATAAATATTCTTTTGAAAATGGGTATATATATATATATATATATATATAAATATATATGTACCAATGAACAAAAACAGACTTTTTTTTCCTTTACTGGAAATAAGGGACTATTTAGTAGAGCATATATTAGTCAAATTTTGTGTTTTTAATTAAAAATTGAAAACAATTAAAAACAGGAAACTTCAGGATGTGTGAGTGAAAACTGCAACAGTTGGTTTTGTCTGCCTGGGTGCAAAGCAGTGGTGGCAATGGTAGAGATTCCTTTGGTCAGTGATACTTGAGTTATGAAGGAAGCACTAAGTAGTTGAAGATTGGGCTGGAAAGCATTTAAGGCAAGTAAAGCAAATGCAAAAATCTGTGGTAGGAATAAGAATAACTAGTTTGAAGAACAGAAAGAATCTGAATGCAGGTGAGGTACAGAAACTGTTGGGTGGGTGTTTATTCATCTGTTTCTGTTTCTTACAACAAAGTTCTGGGAACTGAGTAATTTATAAAGAAAAGAGGTCTATTTGGCTCACAGTTCAGGGACAGCTGCATTTGGCATGGGCCTCAGGCTGCTTGTGCTCATGGTGGAAAAGGCCGGAGCAGCTGGTGCAGGCAGATCACATGGTGAGAGGAAGCAAGAGAGAGAGAGAGAGAGGTGCCAGAGTCTTTTAAACAACCAGCTCTCATGGGAACTAATAGAGTGAGAACTCACTACCAGCCCCTCAGGGAGGGCATTAATCTATTCATGAGGAATCCGCCCCCCATGACTCAAGCTGCTCCCAACACTGCTAAGTTGGGGATCAGATTTCAACATGAGCTTTGGCAGAGAACAACATATCCAAACTCTATGGGGGGAGACTTCTGATATGTCCCTTATAATGAGACAAAGCTGATATCCTAAACACCCTGATGTGATCATTGCACATACTATAAATGTACCCAAATATCATATTATACTCCATAAATATATACAATTATCGTGGGTCAATTAATAAAAATCAAATTAAAAATAAAAAAAAATTCAGAGACAGATGTAGGTTAGAGGTTACCACAAATGGAAAGGAAGTTAATAATGAGAAATTACTGCTTAATTGGCATAGAGTTTATGTTTAGGATGACAAAAATGCTTTGGAAATAGGGGTAGTGGTTACACAGCATTGCAAATTTAATTAATTCCACACAGTCGTATGATTAAAAATGCTTAAAATTGAAATTCTTATATATGTTTTACCATGATTTAAAAAAAGTAGATACAGTTAAACTCTCTACTTAGGAAAGGAACTTCAGGACATAAACTACTTATAGACAAAGGGAAAAAAAAAAAGAAAAATTTGGAAAAACTGAAAATCAATAAATTCTTTTGGACTACATAGAGAGCTGAAGTTTTATGGCAAACCACAATGGCCAAATCTGGAGAGAGCCACATCAAAAGAGACACAGTGAAAATATGCATATATGGAGCCAGAAACTAGTAGGAACATTTAAATGATAAACTTTGATAAATTACTAGAGGCTAGGTAAGAGCTAGCAAAAAGAGTCAGAAACCCTGTACGGGTCATAGTCTTAG
Organism: Cynocephalus volans; assembly: GCF_027409185.1. Taxonomy (NCBI): domain Eukaryota; kingdom Metazoa; phylum Chordata; class Mammalia; order Dermoptera; family Cynocephalidae; genus Cynocephalus; species Cynocephalus volans. The sequence continues at coordinate 27,080,272 of NC_084466.1, forward strand.
TGGAATCTCCTAAACTTTCATGGGCTTTACCTTCAGGAAGCTGAGCAGATTCTTGTGAAGAAGACATAACCCTTCATGGCTCTGTCAGGGAAGAGATGAGTAATGATTGTGCAATATAGCTAGAGACGTGTCCATTTTAAAAACAAACAAACAGAAAACAAAACAAAACCCTACAAGGGAAAAGACTTTGCTAGAACTTTATCCCCATTGCTGGGAGGGTGTTTCTCCCATATCAGCTCTCTTTAGCCTTCTGTCTCAGCTAAGAGGGTAGGGGGCATAATCAACAGGAGTCAGTCAAGAAAGAGGGGAAAGGGCAGGAGGTTAAAAAAAAGAAAAAAAGAAAAGAAAGAAAGAAAAGCTATACCACTGGATAAATATTTGTGAAAGTTACAGCCCAGAGACACAGGCCCACTAAACCACAGATTTACTGGAACGTTATAGAACACTCACTTCCCCCCCACCCCACACCCCACCACTATACTAACAGGGGTCTAGTGCCAAAACTGTGGTACAGAGATGAGTTGCAAGACACACAGTCACTCTGAGGAGGTGTTTCTGCTTCTTATAACAAAATACCCCAAACTGTAATCTATAAAGAAATGAAACTTTCTTACAAAATGTATTTCTTACATTTTGGAGGCTGGAAAGGCCATGGTCCAGGAGGACGTACAGGTAAATACCTGTAAGACATCTGTTGAGGGCCTTCTTCTGGGTGAGGACTCTCTGCTGGGGTGTCATGTGGCAAGAAAGGGCTGAGCAAAAGAGCTAACCTGCTCACTTGCCCTCCTTATAAAGCCATCAGAAGCTCACTCATCACTCCATGAATGGATCAATCCATTCATGAGGGCACAGTCCTCACAATCCAATCACCTTTCAAAGGCCCCAGCTTTCAAATACCATATTTGGATTCCCCACCCTCTTAACACTGTTACAATGGAGATCAAGTTTCCAATACATGAATTCTGGGGGGACACATTTGACCTATAGCAGGAGGAGTATTTGAGAGAGACCCAAAGTCAGGAGCAGAGATAAAAACATTATATACAGCCCACTCCTATCCAGGTTAACATAAATCCTCATATCAAAGGCCTATTTACCTCAATACACAACACAACATGTATGGCTTTCAACAACAAATTACAAGACACCACAAAAGGCAAGGGAAGAATACAGTCTGAAGAGACAAAGTAATCATTAGAGACACACACAGACATGACACATATATTGGAACTATTAGAGAGGTTTAAAAAACTATGGTTAACAGGTTTAGGGTTCTAGTGAAAAAGCAGAGAATATACAAAAATTGATGCTTAATGTAAGAAGACAGATGGAAAGTTTAAGAAAGAATAAAAAATTGCTAGAAATAAAAATCATGGTAACAGAAATGAAGAATGCCTTTTGATAAGCTTCTTAGTAGACTTGACACAGCAAGGAAAGAACAAGTGATTATGAAGATAGTTCTAGGGACACTTTCTAAACTGATGCCATGACATTTTAGTGGTGACTTTTAAGTTCCCTCATTATTTATGTATGTATTAATTGGAATTTTTCTATAATAAAGAGTTATCCCTTCTCTCATTTATATATGTATTTATTTATTATGTAAGTATGACTCATGGATATTTTATTCTGTGGATTGTAATCCAATAGGAATGTCATCTATTTTGTGGCTTAAAATGTCTTAAATACATATATTTTGAATTGGAATAGACAGACGTTGGTGTGTCATAGTCTATACAATTGTAAATCCTCATAAAGAGGATATAGAATGTAGAACAGCCATATCAAGAAAAAAGACAATCAACATTCCAGAAGTTCCCCTTAGAAACCTATCCTCTGCAAGGTTAACTATTATTCTGTCATCTAAGACTATATATGAGTTTATTTTCTTATTTTTTAATTCTTTTATTTGTCAATGTTTTCAGTTGTACAAGCATTATTTGAGACATTAGATTATTTTACCCAAATTTTTAAATTTATTGGTTTAAGATTTTATAGTTTTTATTAACATTTTTGAGGCCTCTGGGGTCTGTAATAATATATCCTTTTCTATTTTTAATATTGGTAGCTTATGTTTTCCATCTTTTTTCTGCATGAACATTCTAGCCAATGGCTTATGCATTTTATTATTCTTTTCAAAGCATAGCTTTCTCTAGTGCATATTTGCTTTCTCTAGTGCATATTTGTTCTCCATATCATTGATTTCTGCTGCTACTTTTACAATATTTCTCCTTTCAATATCCTTAGGTTTTATTTGCTTTTCATTTCCTTGTTTCTAATTATGGAAGCTTAAATCTTGAATTTTAGATAATCTTCCTCTTTAATATGTTCATTTAAGGCAATACATTTTCTTCTAAAAACTACTTTGGCTACATCTCACAAATCTTGAAATATCTTCCTTATCTCTCAGTTAAAATGTTTCCTTATTTCTAGTGTGATTACATCTTTGTCCCCTGTGTTATTTAGAAGTGTGTTATTTAATTTTTAATGCTTTTTTCCAGTTGTATTTTTATGATCTACTTTTAATATTAATGCTACTATGGTTAGAAATATATTGTTAATAATTTTAATCATTTAAAAATTGTTTGTGGCCAGATGTATGACCTAGAATTTCATAAATGCTGTGTATGTTCTTGAAAAGAATATGTATTCTGCAGTTCTTTAATGCAGTGTTTTATATATTCCAATTAAGTAAAATTTGTTAATTATGTTATGTATATTAACTATAGATCCACTGATTTTTGTGAATTTTGGGGGGTATTGACAGAGAAGTATGTTACAAGTCATCTAGTATAATTCTTAAATTGTCTTTATATCTTATTAATTCCATTGATTATTGCTTTGCACATTTTGATGTCATCTCATCGAATGTATGATGATTTAGAAAAGTTATACTTTCCTCCCTCATTGTCCATTTTATTTTCCTTTGTTTAGAGTCAGTATTTCCTCTGGACAAGATTCTTTACCTGTTTACTGTGGACAAGATTTTTTACCTCTTTACACTAAGCTTTTTCTTAATATGTGAGCCTTCATGATCCTTCCTGTATATTTTTTTGTTCCAGTCTTAATCACTGTGATGGCAGTCCTAAGAGTGTCCCCAGGGGTCCAAATATGCATACACCTTTCACCAACATTATGTTGAAGAGCAGCAGCCCTTTTTCCCTTTTATGATCAGGATCAAGTTCATGTAAAAATTCCTTTCCCCCCACCCCCCTTACTTGTCTGTTCATGGTCATAAGAAGCCCCAAATGGTCAGGTAGCAGCCTGAAATGTCTAGTTTATTGGACATGTCATTTTGTCCCATTGTAGAAACATTTCTCCTTTAGAAATTAAGGCCTCTCACCTAGCAGAGACTAAAGATGTAGAGGATGAAAGCAAACAATTCATTAGTTTGTAATTATGAGAAGTAACATTCCTACTTTTACCCCTTTGTTTATGGACCATGTGTTCTGGCAATGGGAGAAATGGCATTAAATGATGTTAATTACATTAAAACATATACCACAAATCCTGTATTATAGCACCTTGAAGATGCACGTTTTGTCTCCCATTGTCTCCCTCAGTCTTCTAGTGTTCATTCTGTGTACTCTAAGACCTGCTGAGACTTCTTGGTGAGAAACATGATAAGATAAATTATCTAATAAAACCATCCTATTGTCTGATTTCCTTTTTTGTAAAATAATTTTACTATTCAGAAACAAAATTGAATGGGATTCCTTGGTTATTAAGAAGACATTCTGGAAATTCTTGAGTGGTGCTGCTGGCAAAGATATGTTGGACAGAGATAGAAAATCCATCCTCAGGATAAGTGCTTATTCCAGTGAAGGTAAATTGTCATATACTACATGAAGAACATGTTCCAATATGATTGAGCAATTAGAATTACTAGACGGATTGCCATGTCAGACATAGAACACTGCTCTCAGCGAAGACCTACTAGACAACCTTATCTTTGGTTGACTGAAAGCCAGAAGGCCTTTGGCAACCTTATGTGTTATTCAATAATGGGTTCTATCAGCACACCAGAAAGTTTATCACCACATTTCGTTTTCTAATTCTTGTTAGATCATTAGTACCCTCACACTCAAGCAAATCAGATAATCAATCTTACATTCCTGTTTTATTGGTAATTACCTGCAGTTATTCTGGGTCTTGATTTTAGTTTATTATAATTAAACAAAGCATAAAGAATTTCCATTCTAGAAATTCAGTGCTTTTCAGAATAATTTAGAAAGTTCAAAATAAGTGCTACTTTGATCTTTCTGGGTCAACTAAAAATCTAAAGACAAGCAAACAAACATAACACTGCAGAACCAGGTTACCAAGAGGGCTGCTGCTAGAGCTGCTGCCAAGTTCACAATCCCACCACCGTTTCCACAGTCGGTAACTGCCACCCAGAGAAAGATATAATAATGAAGACACTGTTACTGCCGGATTCAGCAGCATAATTCACACACTATGATCAGCTCCAGCAAAATGTAACCCTCACAACTATGCTTTATGGTGGATATATCAGAATCAAAGACATGTGTCCACTGCCTCACTGTGGGCTTTTAGATAAAATTTGATTTCATTTGTTTGAGGGAATTTAAATCACATCCAGAATTGCAGCTGCTAATGATTCTGAAAATGTAGATTTTTAGTTCTCTAGCATCTATAGTATAGTACAGCACACTATATCCATACATACAAATGGATTCTTTACAGATTACAGATATTTAGGAAATAAAAATTGCATTATAAAATGCAAGACTTACTGTTCTGGTAAAACACTTTAAGAGTAAACACTATTCTGGTAAAATTGAAACAAAATATGCACAATGCTTAATATGTCAAAATTTCTGTTATATACCAGAGATACAATCTCCAAAAACAAAACAAAAACCTATACTATCCATGTGGCTTGATCTTATATTTTATCCATATCCTAAGAGTCTAATGGATTAGAATATATAAGTATTGAACGTAATATTGGTTAATATTTATTTTCAAGCAGGTTTGTAAAATTTTCTTTCCCAAGTTTTTTGTTTGTTTGTTTGTTTGTTTTGGATATTTAATATAATACTGTCTGTGTTTATGTTCACAGTGATGAAGGCACGGGGGATGTGTTGAACTATTTTTGGGGGGAAAAAGTAAGAGGGAAGGATAAAGCTTTACTGAGTTAAAAATGTAAATAAAAAATGTATATAAGAAATTCCTTGCCTTTAACCTATAGAAGTAGGATTTACTAGCATTCTGCTTTTTATGGAAGTATTGGGGAGAAACTTGAAACACTTTCCAGTCCTTAATACTCCCTAAGTAAGTGGCTAACTTGGTGAGCAAAATTCCTGGATAATCCTTTCCAATAAACATTCACATTGTTTGTTAGCGGGTATGGCCACAGTGTCAAATGCATCTGCTTACGCATTGCAGAATCTCTCCTGCTTTCTTGACCTACCTCTTTACTGAGGTACCAGATCTACCTTCCTGCTGTGTGTCTCCACAAAGGAAGCAAATCAGGTTGGACTTACCTCTTGCAGTCCTGTTAAAGATGGTAACAGAGAGATTTGTTAAGGTGACTTAGTCATTTATCAATCAGCTGTGGTTAATCAGAGAGCCTACTGTGGTTTCCACTTTAGCTTTAACGAGTTTCCCTATAATATGGGATGTCTACAATTGTCCCCCTAATAATAAAATCAAGTAGTTGACTGTTGCCTATTGGTGTGTATCAGTGAGAAAACAGAGATCCTGAATGGTAGGGTTTGAGTACAAACATCATCTTTCTTAAAAATTATGTGGTAGATTTTACTTTGGTTTTGAGTTTTCTAATTTTCACTTACCAGAAACAACTTCTACTATACATACACTATCCAGTAGTTAACCTCTGATGAGAAATACTTTTCTAGAGTCATGACAAAAATATTTCTAGCTTTTTAATTAGAAAATATACCAGTTTTTAAATTTAAAAAAATTTGAACGTTTACTTGTACATATTTGTGGGGTACAGTGTGTTGTTTCAGTACATGCATCCTCTGAACAATGATTCACTTAGGGTGGATAGCATACTTTGTACCCTTGGAGAAGTGGATTTAAACTTTTATAATTTTAGTTTTAAATTTAAGGGCTTCTCCATGTATACAACGAAGGCAGCAACTCTATATGCAACATAGCAACATTTAAAAGTACATAAAACAGAAAAGAACATTTTTCCTAATTTAGGATTTAACTGTAATTCAATTGCTGCCTCCATTCTTTACATGATTTACATTAACCCATAAATGGCTGACTTCTTATTTTGTTTTAGCCATATTTTTAGAGACTTGACACTTCAGATCATTGACTTTCTCATGAAACCTTGCCCAATTAGTGGCACTCATGATAATGTCGAAGCTTTAACTCTCATTATGAGAAAAGAATATTATGCATTTTTCAAACTGTATCCAAATAGAAGTAAGTGCTAATTGCTCACACTTGGATAATTTGTTTTCTATAATATGTTACATGACTAGTGTAAAAGAGAAGTTTTCTAATATGTTGCATAGTATAGAAAGCATACTAATTTTAACATTAAAAATGTGTTAATTTACAGTTGCACGTTATAGTGCGACCCTATGCAAAACTTCTTACTATTATTTCATCCATGATAAAGAAATACATCATTATCTTTGCTAGAGTTGCCTTTGTATTTAGGAGCTAAAAGGTCCAGAAGAATACCAAAGCCATGCCAATGTCTTATTTTTAAAGAAAATACATATTCTGTATCTAATCCAGGAAACTGACTTAATAATAGGCAATTTCTGACTTTTAGACATTAAGAGGGCTGATTAGAAAATAAAAGTAGAACTTCTAGTTGTGATAATATTTTACATTGCATACAACAGAGAAAAATGTTAACTTTCACAATTATCAAAAGAAACAATTATTTCTAAATAAAATTTCTTGTTATTAAAAAGTAACTTGTTTCATACATTAATGTTTATATGAACAAAACATATATATTCCTATAGGTTTTTTTGCTTAAAATCTGTGTTGGACTTCACAGTATCTCAGTTAAAGTTCTGCTCTTCATTATAAATCTCAACACATTAGAACAATTATGTTTGGAGGACCAGTTTTGATAAGCAAAAGAAAAGGAGAAGAGATGAGGAAGGGAATAAGGAGAGAGAAAGAGAAAATTGGAGACAGAGTCACATAAAATGAGTGAGAATTCCCAGTGTTCCCACTGACTTTCCAGTACCACATTCCAGTTTGCAATACATGTCCTCCCTCTATGTCTAAAAGGAAGGCTTGTAATTGTCTCTCAAATGCTTAAACCCATTTGAAGTAGTTTTTCGTTAATTCCAATTAAAGAAATATTAACTACTATAACAATATATTTATATTAAACATTTGAATTATTATTAATATCGGCATTTTAAAAAGTTAGCAATATGGAAATGGACTAGACAAATGTATCCATGACATGTTACATATATTCAAAAAAATTCCTATGGCTACAACTCCAAAAAGAGAAAGAAATGCACCAATGGTAGCATATATCAGAAGATCGATGTAAGTTGACATATATTAGAACAAATAGAAATGTACTGAGGAAAGCTGAATCCCATTAACATTTTTCACATTTCCCTGGAGGCAGCAAAGGAATCCAGTACAGGAATCATGGAATGAGGAAATTTCTATACCTGTGTGATGACCAATTCTCTCCACAAATGTGTTTTCACTCTTTGGGAAAAAAAATGGGTCAGAATTACCTGGTACAAATGGCAGTTTCTCATCAAATTATCCACTTCATAATTTAGAAGACTGTGTTGCCTCCAAAAGAAAATGTATAAGGAATATAAATAAATCAGTGACTTTTTTTTAAAAAGGATAAAGTAGATTACAGAATGAAAAGGTCTTTCGAAGTAATCTTTTATTTTTGCCTCAAGCCTTTAATGTAATACAAGGAGTCAGTCCCAATTAGCCACTAGCCATTCTTTGTGAGGACATTTTACTGTAATTACTTGTGAGAGCTTTAATGATTAGGTGTTCACGACACGAAATGAAGCCATACTCTGTACAGACTCGGCCGGAGAGAGCACATATGCTATGAAACATTAGTATTAGCTGGAATGTTTTTCTTTTTATAAAGATTCTCGTAAGTTAACACACTACCAAATAAAGGAATGTATTTACTGAATAGGATAAAGCTGAAAATGATGCAGAGTCAATAATCTCTTCTATACAACCTAATAAGACTTTTTTTTAAAATTGCCATCTTACTGTGAATAACAAATGTGTTTGAAAGTCAATGTTAGTAACCTGTTTTTTAAAGCTGTGTCCACTGATGTATACCTTTCATTTGTCTTTCATATAGAGAAGGTCATTTTTCCTTTACTATGTCAAGGGCTATTTGAATACGGGTTGATCTTATTTTGAGAGTCTAAGGTTTAGAACTATAGTCATTCATTGTACCTAATTTTAAAATACCTGTGTTCCGTGAACAACTACTCTCTTCTGCTTTGTCAGTTATTTTGAACTTCAAAGAGTACACGTCAGCATATGAGGATATTTCAAAATGTTCATGAAAAGATTAGCATTATCTTTCAACTCTATTTTTCCATGAACTTTTTGAAGTACCCTCATACAAGCTATCTTTGGGGATCAGTGTCTCTTAGTTTAAATTCTTGGGCAGGAAATTCGATAGTGAATTCAGACAATATAAAGTCAGAGGTGCAAATATCCATTCTATCATATCTTGGTCTCCTTCCAAAGATTGACTTTGTGAAAAAGTGTCTTCACTTCACAATAAGAAATGGAATTTTTAATTAACAGCGACCAGAACTATTATTATTATTATTATTTTAAATATATGCCAACGCTTTCAACTTCTATCTATCCTAATGACTCTACTCCATATACTTCTGGCTACTCTCATCTTCCACAGAAACAATTGCAGTTTCCTCCTACTTTGAAGCTTTGTCTCCACTCTTCCTTTGCATACAATTTTTGTTATTCAGGTATGTCACATACCATAAAACTCACCCTTTTAACATGTGCAATTCAGTGGTTTTTAGAAAACTCACAAAGTTTGGCAATTATCATCATTTTCTAATTCTAGAGTATTGTCATCACCCCAAAAAGAAACCCTGTATTCATTAGCAACATTCTTTATTTCTCCCTCTCCCCAGTTCTCAACCACCAGTAATTTGTTTTCTGTCTCTGTAGATTTGCCTATTTGGACATTTCATATAAATGGAAATGCAGCCTTTGTGTCTAGCTCCTGTAACTTAGCATGATATTTTCGAGGTCATCTATGCCATAACATATACAGTACTTGACAATTTTTATTACTGAGTAATAATCCATTGCATGGATTTACCACATTTTGTTCCCCCATTCATCATTTGATGGACATTTGGGTTGCTCCCTTCTTTGGCTATTATGAATAATGCTACTACGAACATTAGTGTAAAAGATTTTTGTTTGTTTTGTTTTATTTGTGGATGTATATTTGCTATTCTCTTGGGTATATACCTGGGAAGGGAATTGCTAAGGTACCTCTATGTTTAACCTTTTGAGAAAACTCCTCATTCTTAACATTCAGTTTAACAAAGTTGTGAAACAGGTAATGGAGGAAGCTGAGGAAGCACATTCTATCCATGCCATTAACCTGCCTCTGACAATGGAGTTATCATGGCGATTGTTTCAGTAGTAAGTGTAAGCTGTGTTCCATTAAGGCTACCACAAATCTGCTGAAAATACTACATTATTCATTGTATTAAGGGTTTAGTTTTGTCATCCCTGAAGTGGAAAATGAAAGCTTGCTTTGGTAATTGATAGCATTGGCCACCTATTGAAATATGAAGGTAAAACTACTCTTCTGTACCTAACCAAATAGAGAGAGAGAGAGAGAGAGAGAGAGAGAGAGAGAGAGAGAGAGAGAGAGAGAGAGAGAGAATCAAGTGCATTATTATTTTTATTTTGCTATGTTCCATTTTGGACAGAAATTGGCTATTACAGATACACATCTTTTAATTACTCAGTTTCTGCTCCTCTTTATCAGAGATTCCAAAAGGATAATCATTTGTGGAGAAGATACCTTTAACTCTTTTTTAGAAATTCCTATTTGATTTTGATATTGTATCTATTAGCTTAATTTTATTGCAAAACCTTGCAAAACCTTTTTGATCGGTGTATTTGGTCATTAGTATGTAAAACTTCCTCATTATGCATCACTGACTATAATAAATATTATTTAACAATCAATTTGTGATAATTTCTAATGATGATTTAATAAAAAATAGCTGTCAAAATTTTAATGCTGCTTCTCTAGGCATTAATTTAAGATTTTATTTCCCTTTTTAAGAGAAACTGTAAAGAAGTCTTTTACATCTTATGATGTTGCCTGCTGTGTTAAAAGATTTACTATTTCAGGTTAAATAAGTAAAAACAAATGTAAATTTGTAATAAATCTTAATAATATGCAATGAATCTTTAATATAAGATATTTGTTAAAGAATGACATTAATTTTTCTCTTATTCATAATAACCATTTATATTTTATATTGTTCGTAAATGTTCAGTTTGTTGAAATATTAAAAAAGAAAGCTCTGGTCAAAAGGGAGAGACTTCACAATATGGAATTTGACACAAAAATGTCAAGAATTTTTTACTGAATGAACTATATCTTCAGAGAGATTTCAAGAGTACTTTGAAGAAACTTGACAGAAAGATGAAAGTACTTGACCAGTATTACCTCAAAAGTGAGTAAAAAAGCAAAGCACCAAATATTTTGTTACTCCTTTTTATCAATTAAAAAGGCAATTATTTTATTAATTTTATTAGAAAAATACACCAGAAACACTTAGTACACACAAGGCATTCTGCTAGATGCTAGGATACTGTACTGAACAAAACCAGTATAATCTATGCCCTCATGGAGTTTTCAATTTAGTGTATGTGACATTATATAATCATCTCTGTGAATACATAACTACATGTTATATTACATTATATGCAGGGTTATGAGAGTCCGCATGCAGATCATTCAATGGGGATCTTATTTGGATTGAGGGATCAGGAAAAACCACTCTTCAGAAGTGACATTTGACCAGACAGAAACACAAATAAAAGCTCTCCTAAAACACATTTAAAAAAATTGCATTTGAAGGAAGAAAGAAGCTGTCACCTTTGCCAGATTAGACAAGAGATACTATAATTGGAGCACAGTAACTGAAGCTAAGAATGGTATAAGAGAGAGATGGAAATAAGCAGGGGACATTCTAATAAGGCCCCTTACTAAGAAATTCACATTTTTTCACATGTTAATGGGACACCTACTAAAGTTTAAAGAGGAGTGACATCATGTAATCAACGATTCTTAAAGATGGTAGTAGAAATGATGAAGAGTCTATAGTATTGATAGGTGACATGGGAGAAAGCATAGTGATTAATTAGCTATCTATTCAAAGTTTTTCAACATTGAGAAATACTAATTATAAAACTATTGTCACTAACCTCCAAAATTGCCATTCCAAAAAATGCTACATGGATTCTGGGACTGGGACACTTCAAACTACATCTTTCCTTCACTAGTGGAGTTCTGTAGAGTTCTACCAGCAGAAGGCACTAGGGCTGCCTACAGTACAGGCAAAAGGGAAATCTTTCCATCTGCATCAATTGGGTAATGAGTGCTTCACCCAAGCAGCTGCAGCTGGTTCCAGCAATGGTTGGTTCCAGTTTCCAGCTTCTTTCCATGCTCACAGAACCAGCCTTACTGGGCTTGGCTGATGGTACCAGCCGCAGCCAGGCAGTGTCCCCTCCTCAGGTGTTTGAGTTCCAGCTCTGCAGGCTCTTCTTCTGAGCTCCAGAGGTACCAGTACCAGCTGGGCAATATCTCCTCTTCATTGTCTGACTGCTGGGGAAGCCCACCTCTACACTTTAGATCCTGACAACCACAACTGCTTCCCTTTGCTTCCCCAGCCCTAGGCGTGGAGTCACTCTCTTTATACTGTGGAGTCACAGTATAACAGTTATTATACCTGTGATACTTCAGTATGTCCTGTTTGCTTTTACGGTTCTGTAAGTCTCCCTACAGCTGTTTACTAACTGATTTTTTCTATAAAATTATTTTTCTTAAAATAACTCCAATGGCAGAAAAATATCTTCATTGTGTTGAATTGTCCTATGTATTGCAGGATGTTTAGCATTTTAGTTATCTCTATAACATAATTGACTGTTCCTCTACCCATTTATAGTAATAATCAAAACATTCCCACATGGTTCAAACCTGTCTTTTGGGCGGTTCGATGGTGCATTCAGAACCATAAAATGGTCCCAATGGAGAAGGAAAGGAGTAGATAGATTTGAGATAAGTTGTAGTGGGAGACTTGACGACCTGATCAATTTGGAATTTTTAACAAGGGAAGTTACTGCCACTGGCCATTAGGTGAATAGATGTATCTTTTACTGAGAAAATAATTGAAGCAGGAACATATTTAGAAATGGGAATAAAGTGTATATTTATTAGGTATAACTTTTGAAATGCCTGTGTAAGAGTCATGTAAAATTTTCAAATGCTCTTGACATTCGAATATGCAGTTATGAAAAACAGATGTAAGATCCACAATGAGACCAACATTTAGAAGTTGTTAGCATAGAGTTGTCAGTTAAGCCTTGGCAATGTGTGGGACCCTCAAGAATCGTTATTCGAAAACAGTACAAGATAGACCTCCAAAAAAGAAAGACATTCATGAGTTAGGTAGAGGAAGTCAGCAAGAGAGAATTAGGAGTAGCCAAGGTGACAGCCAAAAACAGACAAAACAATACAAAAACATGAAAAGAATCTGAGTGTTACACCAGGAAGTCAAAGACAGTAAAGAAGGAGTGAATAATTAAAATATGCATAATACTGCTGAAAAATTAAGATGAACGATGGTCTACTGTACGTGCAACTTAGATGTCATACCTGCATACTGTACATGTTTTGCTGGAGTCAGATGGGGTGGAAAAAAATTATGTTTAGGCTTCACTTATGGCCAGTCTCTTGGAGTCTACAAAGTAGTTCAGATACCTTCAATTTAAAAAATACATAGTTTTAATAACCTGAGTTGTTTTAGTAGATCTACAAAAAATGAACCAGGATAAAGAACTTCACAGCCAACATTTCCACACAACTCTAGAATTATCTGTTTTATATATATATATAAATTATATATATTATCTGTATTATATATATATACACACACACTCTTAAAAAACAAGCAAAAAATTTTAAAGACAAAAATATATGATTAGTGTAATGAAAGTCTACAATGAAAAGAGTATATTTCAAATATTGTATATAAAAATAATTATTGCATATTAGTTATTTGACATTTTTGACAATTAGTATATATTTTAAAATGTATTACAAGTATGAGTGCTACATTGGAAAGACTGTGGCTTTGGAATCAGATCCATTTTTTATAGTTAGCATCATTTGTGTGGGATATTTTTCATATTCATGATTAACATTTTCCCCCTAAATATAACACGGATGTCACTAAGTATTAGAGCAAAAGGAAAGTATGCAGTACAAAATGTAAAAGCCAAGTCACTGAGTAACTCATTTAAGTGAAATATTTCTTGATACTCAGTACTGTCTCTAACAAGAAGAAAAATGAAATTTGGAGTAGATATGCTCTAATAAATATCAGTGCAATTACCGACAAAGGATTGCAAAGTGTCTGTGACTAAATGTGTGCGTGTGGATTAAGCCAAATAATTTTGAAAGTTAAATTACATTCTTGAGACAGATCATTAATTTTCACAAACCCATTGAATACTGTTATGACAAAGCAAACCTCCTCTGCTCTCTCTAAGAAATAATAGGCTACTTAGAACTAAAAGTTATCTAGATTTTAGCACAATTTACCTTAGTAGGAGGATTTTAAGGATACCAATATAGGAGGAGTTAAATAATGATTGGATTATGACTACAACTTCCCCTACCATACCAAGACCAACACTGTTACATGAATGAAAGCAAAAGGGAGTTCGGTTCTAGACTATGCCCAAAATGGAGTTATCATAGACCTTTTATAATTGAACAAATGGATAATTTTTTAAATACTATTTTACTATACAATGAAAATCCTTCTTTGATAAATATAATGACTAGAACTGTTCATATATTTCTATTGGCAGTATGTTGTCAGTCTGAATATAATTAAAGATAGGATTATTAGTAAAGTGTTCAGGTAAAAACTACCTCTATTTGTAGCTCTACTGCACAGATGTAGAAAGCTATGGCTTGACATGATTATGTATGTACTGCTTCCTAAGGTTGCAATAATTTTAGCTGTCCAGCTACTATACCAAGAACCAACTCATTTAAAGAAATATAATATCAAAGAGTTTAGACTACATATATCACATATATCATTACCATTAATGACTGATTTTTTTTTTTAATTTTAAAATTCTGTATTATTGAAGATAGGAAGGGATCATTCTTCCAGGATTTTCTTTTTTTTTTTTATTATATACTTTGTGTCATGTGCCATGTAAATAACAAAGAATATGTTTAATGATAGGTATGCTCCTGGAAATGTATAGTCTGAAAAAAATATGTTTAACACATTATAATTTGAACAGTAAATGATATATTTATAAAGAAAGGTGAGAGCCTGGGAAGAGAGTATATGCCTAGCTTCATAAGCAATGTAGAAATTAGGTAAAATTTCTAATAAAACTAAACAATATTTTCCTGATTATATTATAAGCATCCTGATAATATGCATATAACTAACACTAGCATTAATAAATTGAATAATATGTTCCAAATGATTAGTGTTGGTGAAAATATGGAAGATTTGGATATAGTTAGAGAAATTTTCACAAAATTGAGAGAACTGAGCTAGTTTTTAAATAGTAAGAAGCAAAATAAAGACAAGGACATCAGTATTTCCAAAAATGCAAGACATCTTCAAAAAGTTCATGGAAGGATTCATATTATATTTTAATTCAGATTTTTCATGAGCTTTTTGAAGTACTCTCATATGTGGAAACATGCAATAGTTTGTTGAGAGTGGAGGATAGGAAAGAATAAAAATATTTGGCTGGCCTAATAATTTTAAAAGAACAAGATGAGGTCTATCTGTGACATAGCAACCTGGACTACTAAACTAAAAAAATTAAACCTATTGTTTTCATCCAGTAGGTAATAAGGCACTGGCGTAGGCTATTATCAAGAATGTGACATGATAAGGAGGAATTTTAGAAATGTCAATTCAGTGTATCAGATAAAATAGATTACTATTACTGTTTATGATAAAGGAGAATTAAAATATAGATGCCCATGGACTATGAACTGTATGTGGAATAGAAAAGCTTGCAGAGTAAAAACACAGAGTACAGTACCGTTGGAAGTCAACACTGAGAAGGCCTGCTACCTTTTTCATGCATGGGCTTGAAAATTATACACTGGAAGGTTGTCAGGAAGAAAATATGTTTAGAAATTTTAAAAAGAATAGACTGTTGCTTCAGGAGGATTTTTCTAGGAGAGTTGTCAAAGTAAATAAGAAACTCCTCATCCCACAAAGACAAACTGTGTTTCCTTGGCACAGAGATGGTATATGGACAATGAATATCTACATATGTCATTCTGGGCTGACAACTAGTTCCATTACTGTGGATGCCCACTCACACGTTAGCTTTGTACATTTTTTGTGGGTTTGACTCTATCACTATTAAATTACGATAAATCAAATGTTTATGTTACGCCATATAGTCAAATTCCTATAGATTACTTTCTGTATTCTTTGATTTTCATCTTCTATTACTTTTTCTAATCTTTAACAACTTATGCTTTTTACTTGCAAATAATAAAGAGAAACAAAACATTTAGTAAAGTCAAATCAGCTGCCAATGGTATTAAATACCTACTTATTTAACACAATACTGTAAAAATAATACACAAGCTCTGATTAATGTGTACTGTTACAACTGTTTTATCTCTCTGTTTATAGAAAGTTATTGGAAATTTTAATCAGCACTTAAAAAGGCATATAGGTGCTTAGTTTTACACAGCTAATAAAACAATTTATGAGTATCTCAAAATTTAAAGAAATCAAGGACTAAAAATTGTGATAGAAAAGTTGCTGACGTGTCAATTTTATGTTAAATGCATTAAGATAAAAACACTATCTTAATTTCAAATCATATAATTATTTTTTTCTTTTAAAAATTTCAACTTTAATTTTGAATATATTCCATACTTACAAATAATTGAGAAGAACAATATGACAACATTCTTATATATATGCTTTGCCACAATTTAAAAATTTTAATATTTTATCATAGTCTTTATACACATACACAGAACTTACAAATGATTCAGCCATTATTTTCATGATGTATCTACATATTGGTATATATTACTA
Source organism: Cynocephalus volans (assembly GCF_027409185.1). Classification (NCBI taxonomy): domain Eukaryota; kingdom Metazoa; phylum Chordata; class Mammalia; order Dermoptera; family Cynocephalidae; genus Cynocephalus; species Cynocephalus volans. The sequence continues at coordinate 27,096,657 of NC_084466.1, forward strand.
GTTACATATATATTTTATATATATAAAATTTGAAAGTAGGTTGTAGAATTAATGACATAGCCATAAACACCTCAGTATGAATTTTCTAAGCATGTTTTTCTATATAGATATAGTAGTATTTTCACATCTAAGAAAATTAAGCTTAATTCTATATAGCCACAGTAACATTTCCATATCTGAGAAAATTAATTATAATTCTGTAGAAAATTAATGATGATGCTAGACCATAATTTACTTTGGATGACATATTCAAACCAGCTCCTGTGACTATTAGTTTCAAAATGCCTTTTATAAAAGCAGCACCTGCTTCTCCTCCTCCTTACTACTTTTCCAATTTATGGACCAATTAAGGTACGCCCGTTGCAGTTGGTTATCTTTAATGTATTTTAATCTAGATTAGCATCCTAGCCTTCTATTTTTAAATACAATTAATTTATTCAAGAGTCCAGACCAGGCATCTTAATGTATATTCCACATGCAGGATTTTTCTGATTGTTTCCTCATGATTAGATACAGGTTAAACAATTTTGTATGGCAAGAATACTTTAGAAATCACCCATGCAAGTTTTGCCATTATTAGTTATTATAAATTATGTCACTTCGATGAAGGGTAACAGATCTCTCTTTATTCTGAAGGTGCATTCCCCCCCCCCCGTGTATTAGAGAGTAATCTCTCAGGTGATACATTAAAACCATGTAAATAACTTAAACCATGTAAACATATAATTCCTTAACCCATGTTTTCAAACTATCCTAAGACTGGTGCAATGTTGCTAAATCTTATCACCAACAGCAGTAATATCATTCTTATAAGCCTTAATGGTTGACTAAAAATAATTTTAATAACCTAAATTGAATAAAGCCTTTAGAATCCCATAGCAAACTCCATTCAGAACAAATAAGAACACACAATGGAAGCTAAGGATCCCCAAACAACTCTGAATTCCCAATAAATTTTCAGTCCAGGTCCAAATTGAAGTTTCTAATTTTTTGTTAGCCTGAGTATTTTGAATGTATGGCTTTCTAAAAATATGTCACACCTTCCCCTCCCTGACAATTACAATATATATATATATATATATATACACACACATATACATAATGTATATATATATATGTATATATGTATATATGATGGTACTTCAAAAAGTTCATGAAAAATAGAATTAATAGATACTACAAAACTTTCTAAGAATTTTTTGAAGGACCCTCATGTAAATATTTGTGTGTGTGTCTGTGTGTATAACTATAGCTTTAAATTAAATTTTACATATACATATGTATAAAAAGGTATTGGCATATTAGAAAAATAAGTTATATATTAAAGCTTCAGTAACTTTATTCATTTCTCTCTAGTTAGTGATATTGTATCTACTAAGCACATTCTTTTTTTTCTCCAAAGACACCTGGAAAATATCATTTTCATATTTCACCATATATATGCTTTTGAAAAACAAACTAGGATTTGTTATTTTGCATAAACTATGAAGAAAGTGGTATGGAAATTAGGTTTCCAGTTCCCAGAAGTTAAATGATATTTTCCTTAATGTTTTCTCATTTTCTTAGCCCATTTGGTTACTGCCCAGTAAAGGTGCATGCTTTATTATTAGTTTCAAGATTTTCATGATTGAAAAAAATGTTTAAAATGTAGTGACTTCTATTTTTACACTAGTCAATTTAGTTATTTGTACTTCTCTTATAATTTTCATAGCATAATGCAATTTTTATTTGTATATATCTGTATATGATGCAATCAGTTTTTCCATTTACTTTCTCTAATTAGTAAATTAATTTTATTGTTAATTACTGATTGTAAATCTAAGAGTGTTTAAGAAGTATTTGATTCTTTGACTATTTTCCAAATAACCTTTATATAGGTATTTTAAAAATATATGAAAGCATTATGCACACATCAACTTTTAACACTAAAATTTCTTCTTATAAAATTAGTTTTTAACATTGATTTTATTTATCTGCATTGGAACCTCCTGTAAACCAGAGCTAATTCTCAGTTATCTGAGATAATGAAGTGAAAGTTTGTATGGAATTCGTAAAATTATCCTGTATTAGTCTGTTTCTGTTGCTTATAACCAATACCTGGAATTGGGTAATTTTTAAAGAAACAATATTTATTGCTTGCAGTTTCGGAGGATGAGAAGTCAAAAGTCTAGGAACACATTTTGTGAGGTGACACTACAGCAATACAGAGTATCACATGGCAGAAATATCAGAGCAGAAAGAGAGACTAACCTCATTCATTCTCCTTTTAAAGCCACCAGAATCATTCTTACTATTCCAAGAACGGATCAATCCATTCATGAGGATACAGTCATCACAATCTAATCACCTTTTCAAGACCCCACCTTTCAATTACCTTTGTTGGATTTCCCAGCCTCCTAACACTGTCAGTGGAGGTTAAGTTTCTAATACATGGACCTTGGGGGACACAATTCAATCCACTGCATATCCTGACTTTTTTTTGTTTGCACTTAGTATCAAAATACCTAATAGTAAAATTTCAGTTATTATAAAGGTAAATAAAAATGCGAGGAAATAACTTTGTCAAAATTGAAATACTGGATCTCCTTATTTAAGAGTTTCTTACCCTACCCCAGAATGGGGTAGGGTAAGAACATGGGTCCCTCCATGTTGACTAGAAGCAGGACCACTGCTCAGAATGTAAATTAGGAAAATATCAGTGCTATCGCCCTACATATATAAACTTCTGCCATTTATATTCCACACATTTACTGCTTTATATAAGGTTATTAGTTAAGATAAAAAAGCTATAAGATGCGAAACTGTAGTAACAAAAAATAAGTTTTTTAAAAGTTATTAAAACATCCAGAATATATTTAGTGTAATTACACAAAACATTTTGGGAAAATAGTGTCTGAGTTTATGCATTTTCTAAAGAGACATGTTTCTTGTTAAATCTGCTAAGTGTGTTACCAATATTAAGCTATGTTTTTCTGTTTATGGAAGATAAATATGTTATCAATATTAAGTGATTCTTTCCTATTTATAGAAGATAAAACAGACTTTATCATGGAGAATTCCTGAAAATATTTTAGGATTATTTCTCAAGTTAGCAATTGCTAAATCTATTTAGCAAATTGAGATAGCTAAACCTTATTAACTTTACTAGATATGGCACCTTGATGTTAGTTTAGCTCACTTTGCCTAGAAAGGTCTACCATATATCAGTTTGACCAAAAATGTATTTACTGTCTTAAGTTCTATTTAAAACTATTTTACGGAATTATTTTCTTAACTTAAATATAAGTGTGAAAAGGAATAGAGATTTATAACATAGACACAGATTTATAAAATTTTTCTTTCCTTGGATTTCGTGCCAAAGAAAGTGAGCCATAATTTATCTGTTAAAAGCATAATCATATGAGTACTTTATATTGCAAAGTACTTAATGGCAATATTTCTTTCTGTACCTTGGCTAGTCACAACATTTTTTGTATTCCAGCAAGGCAGACAGTACTTATGCTTTGAATTAAATTTTAGGAACTTGGAAATGAGGATAAAATTTATTTATTTTTAGGAAGAGTATTATGCACATCCCTGCCATATCTTTATAATGTCTGTGGAATATTTTACATGTGTTTCTGTTTCTCTCTCTTTTTTTTTTTTTGTATTATCTGAAATCTGAATTATGCTGTAAGATGATAACTTTATTCTAAACCAAACCTCTTTAGTATTAAAGATGTTCAAGCAGTCGAGAATAAGCAGTTGCTAAGATCCTTCAGGAGAGCATGAATAGAAACCACATCCACATTTCTTCTCTAATGAGATCCCTCATTGCCGATGGGATATTTTTTTTTTTTTAATGAAAACAATTTGCTTCTCCTTTTGCCTGTATAAAAATGATACAGAAAGAGCTAATTTTTGTTATTTTTTTCTTTATGGAAACGCTCCTATTTTATTTTTTGCAATATATTCAAATTCTTCTCTATGGCCATTTATTTTTTCAATTCATTCTTAAAAGAATTCAACACTAAATAGGACTTGTTCATGAGTGAACACCCTTTTTTTTTTTTAAAGAGCTTTGCAAAACATTGAGTAATTTTACACACATAAAGTGTGTCCAAGCCTATATGACTTCTTGTATACACAGGCAAATTTTTCTTTCCTTATATGAGATAGGATATAGAAAAATATCATTAGTTCCAAAAATGATTAATCTTAATTATTTTTAAAAATAATGTACTAATAACATTTCTGCCCAAATTTCATGAGATTTGGGGCTGGGTGTTTAGCTCAATTAATTAGAATGCAAACTTATAGCCCCAGTGTCATGACTTTGGATCACCATATAGGCCAGCCACCAAATTTCATGAATTCTTATGCCACTACCGATGGCTTTCTTGACTTCCTAGTTAACTGTGCCTTCTTCTGTTGATCTTTACATTGCTTGGGTCACAGAATTACACAATATTTATGAAGGCATCTATATTCTTGGATTCAAAACTTAAATAATATAAATACCAATAAAACTGTGTGATTTTTCTTTAGAGAAGATGAACTGACCATATCATTTTCAAAGATCCTCTTATATTGTTTCTCTCTCAGTATTTCAAGCTAATGTATTCCTTCACAATTATAGGTAAATTACTAAAGGAGAGACAAATAGCTCAAAGAATATAATGGAAACACTAAGAATTCACTACTGCTTTATTCTACTATGCTTTCCAGCAAGTATCACTAGATAGTTTGCAGGTCTCTATAAAAAATAAAAATACTGGGCCCCTTACCCATATAGCAGTTAAAGATTCTGTAAAAAAGTAATGTAATATAAAGTTTATTCATTCAAATTTAGTCTCTTTGGCTTGCCATGGTGTTTTTCATTTGTAATTTAATTTCCTTTTAAAAAAGAAAAATTAAAATTCTAATTTTTTAGCATTTGTTAACTGTTCATCTTTATATACTACAAGAACAGTTTCAAATACAAATATAAGAGCATTTAACTCACATGCAGAATCACTGAAATTACACAATTGTTTTTTCATGCTTGTATATGCGTATATATTTCTTTCTTACCCCAATAGTGAAAGCAACACACAAAAACTAGCTCAACATTTTTTATTTCATTTATTGATCTGCACAGATTCTACCAACACACTGTAAGTTTGTCTCACCAATGAGTAAGGAAGGAATGGAAGGAAAAAGAATATGAGTTGCCCTGTCTTTTCCTATCCTTCTACGACAACATTTTCAGTTTGTGTTTGGCTTGGGAAGGAACATGAGTAAGAAAAGATATGATAGTCTCTAGGTGTGTTTGTTTATCTTAGAATGCAATTACCTTCTTCTAGATGCATTTGAAGCAAATATTGATTGTACCAGAAAACATGCCTCTTGGAGTGATGTCATTGTCCCATTTACTAAGTCGTAGACATAGCACACTTATTTTGTACTTACTTGGAGTCATGTTGAACTTGTGCATTGTGGGTCCTCTGGAAGGTAGTGTTCCTGGGGCATCACGAAAGCTGTACATTAATTTTAAGTGGGTAGACAAAGACCATCAGATGTGAATATTGTAATTATTTCCTCTGTCCCTGTACAGGAGACATTGGCACATTGGATTTTACTTAGAAAACACAAGTTCGAAAACAAAATTATTAAGAATCTCAAAATGGAGCCAACTCCACATTAAATCAAGAGCAGGGCCCATCTGAGTTTAGGGTCCTATGAGACTGCACTCATAAAGCCTGACTAGTAAATAGGGCATTAACTGTCACTCTTATGTCAGATCACATGTGTTTATGAGTCCATGTCTTCTCCCTTCTTGGCTTATTGACTTTTAGAGAATTTTCTTCTCTATTATTGAAAGATTACAATATTTGTGGCAATTAATCTACAATCCATGGTCTGAGAAGCTTCAGATACTATAATTCAATATGTAAACTTTCCTCTAGTTCCACTATTTTTTAAAATGACATTTACCTGCATCTCCATCTGCACCTGGTACCATGGGGTGCAAAGCCTTTCATGTTTTGTTTCTCCAAAGATGATCTTCCTATCTTCTTTTAAGGCAAGCAAAGTAGCATCTGGCAGTTAAGTCTGAGGGAAAAAGTTTTTCTTTTTACATAAACTGTTGAATGCTGAAAAACACACATATTTCAGTCTGTGCCTTTGACTTCAGGGTAACAGGTGTGAAAATTATGGAGTCCTTCCACATTTCACTAATTTCAACTGGTCTATTCTCATGGGCATCCACTCCCCAATTGGTAGATATATTTAAGCTGCTGTATCAGTCACCATCCAATCATCCAATAAATGTCTTTCCATCTTTAGTATGTTGCTGACCTCTCTTAGCTATTATACCTTTTCATTCACAGTTTTATAATTTTATTTATTCTTGCACTATGATGTAAGTTTCCTTTGAATGCATGATCTTTTAAATTATTGGTGTGTTTGTTTTGCTCTGACAATTTTCCTAAAACAAAATGTGAAAAAATGAAAAATACTTTAACTTTGAGGCTAACATTGCAGAGAATCATGGATACTTTTTCTCTGAGAGGAATGTGTTGGTAGCTTTGCTTTTTTGCATTAGAAAGAAAAGCAAGTAAAAAAATTTCAAACTAACACAGAATATCAGTTTGAATATCTCAAAAAGGAATTTCCTGTGGGACTCAGACTTTAACATTTTCCTTGCAGTGGCATTATGATTTCATCTATTGGAAATTTACATGTTTTTTTTTCTTGAAATTCCTTTAAATTGATCTTTGTGTGTGCAATCTAATTATTTGATGTCTCTACATTATTATCTACATTATTTTGAATTTTCTAGAATGAATTAATTACAATAAATAAATGAAAATGATCACATTAATTATCTCAAAAACTTTACCACTAATTTTAGTTCAAATATGATGAAAATACAATGGAAATTTAATATTCACCCAAATACAAGATTTAATTATAAAAATGAAAACATATGGAGATACAGTTTTCAGATATTTAGCAGTTTAGTGGTGACATACCATGCAACAAGATATCATGCTACAGGAACATACATATATTATGCTTTCCAGAGTTATGCTCCTTTCAAATCTTTGTATGTTGGCTTCTCTGCTTAATCGTGCCTTCTTTGCTAACTTAGAACATTAACTTGCAATTAGTTAGGTCTAGCCTTAATCACACACGGTGTTAACATTCATCTTTTCATAATAAGCTGACAAATACATATTCTTGGAAGAGGTAAGATTGTATGTTAGTGTTTCCTGAGCCCATTGGTCCACCAGAATTAGTTACCTTCTAGAATCATTGTGGACACTTCTTTTAGAAGGGGATGTGAGAATAGGAGCAATTAAAGGCATTAATAGTCAAATATGTTACAAGAATTAATATAGTGGAGCTATATGCAAAGTGCAATGTGAACAGGGGAGAGGAGGGTCCTAGTCAGGAAAGTCAAGACAGCTTAACTTACCAGATAGCACTGAGGTGAGACTGATAATTATGCATTCAAAAGCCAGACAAGATGTTGATGAAAATCTAAAAAAAAAAAAAAAAAAAAAAAAAAAACATATGGAAATATTGTAGTAGTGTAGATAAAATTGGAACTAATTAACTATTAGATTTGGAAAAATTCTATAAGAAAAAAAGGCTCATTAAAAAATGTTTCAATACCCTACTTAGAGCAATTCACTTAGGAGTGTTATGAATTTGAAAATAGTCTTGACATACTCCTACATTTGACAAGAACTGAAAATTAAATATGCTGATTTCAGCATAATGCTAATGACTTTTTCCAAAAAATGAGATACGCAAATATGATTGTTACCCAACAACCGGAATAGCTGTTTTTTTGTGGTTTTTTTTGTGTTTGTTTGTTTGTTTGTTTTTTCTTCTTCTTCTCGAGGAAAGCTAAGTTTTCCTTTTTTTTTTTTTGTCCCCTCCTCAAATTTCAGGTACCACATGGCTATTTGTATTCATTATATTAGGTTACTGTTATGATGCCTCAAAACAAACATCAGCCTTTGTTAAAGATAAAAATAATTACTGACACAATTTTGAATGCATAGTTTGCTACATTCTCTCAGAGACTAATTCATTTTGAATTAGGATTGGTATTTCAAAGACTCCTTAAATTTTTTTTCAAACACTTTCAGTCTTTTACATTACCATTCACCATTACTACCTGAAATAATAATTACTTACCTAGCAAATGTAATACACATTTTTTTATAGTCCTGAAGGCTGGTAATTAATTTATTTTCTAGTAGTGAATAGCTTCACTATTTGAAGCAGTCAATTTATTGTGATACCAACTTTTAAATTTGTATGATACAAAGCTTTAAGTTTGGGCACAGTGGTAAAGAAGTATAAGTCATAATAACAGGGCCATTTTAAATCCTATTCATCAAAAAATTAAACAATATCAAATGCCTACTATGCCGTAGACATAGTAGATTCTTTGCTTTGAAGATGTAAGAATGAAGCAAAGTGTCCTTGACTTCATGGAGTGTATGATCAAGTGGAGGATACAGACAATAAATTGAAAAAATAGATAAATAAAAATAGTGATATGATTGCCACTGTATCTTGTCTTTTACAGGAGTTTTATAAACAGTAGTACCTAGATAAATGATTTTGAATACATGAATTGTGCCTAATAATTTTTCCAATTTGCAGATTACACTTTGAAAATGCCATTGTATCTTGGAGAGCACTGTATCATATTTAATTGATAAATCATCAACTGTCGTAATGCATTTAAAAAGATGTCTTAGTATTTTTAGAGTAAAGGATCATATGCACAAGTTTATTTTAAAGTCAGAGAGGTAAGGACAGTTGCATATTATTCTTATATTATTCAGCTATATCTAGTATAAATTTGACTCAGCCAACAGAAGACAAAGTAATCTTGGTTCAGCTAAATTGCACCTACTACAACTTTTATGATTCTGGGTGAAGTAAAAATAAAGTGCTTGAATAGATGACAAGGTCATATTCAGAGATGTCAGGAGTTTGATGTCTAGCACAGAACATTGGTAGAACTTTGATTGCCATCAATTTTCTTTGTTTATGACATCTGCTTCCTGTGGTATAGAAAGTGGGGACAGATGCAGGAATAAAGTGTAGGACAAATATTAATTGTGACAACCAGTGTTCCTGAGGTTTGGAAATAACAATTTTAAAAGTCAGCAAATGATCATAGAAGATAACTGAGTCTGGTAAATACATACGTTGATAAAACAAAACAAAATGCTACATTTAAACGAACATTAAAAATTTCAGATGAGAAGACATGAAAAGTTAATAGATAAAATGTAATGAAATTATTCAGATATATAATTTCACATGGTCTCAAACAAAACAGTGTGGTGAATAAAAATATGGGGAAATGAGTATACATTAGTTAACATGCAAACAATTACAGTACTTCTCTACTGTTTATTTCTTCTAGCAGAAGAGATTACTATAGTTAACTCTACATAAATGTTTGTTAAAAGACAATTATCGCTAAACTTTTGAGAGTTTGAATAAATATATCTATTGATCTTTATGAATGTTAACTTTAGATTGAGAGATGGGGTAGAACTCTTGTACACAGCAGTTTTGTGACTCTTAATCATGCTATTTAAGCATCATCTCTTAGCTTCCTCAACTGTAAACCAGAGATACCAGGCATTCCATAAGATGCTGTGAAGTTAGATGGGGTAGTGTTTAGAAAATCTCATGGACTGAATGTTTGTATTCCCCCAAAATTTGTATGTTGAAAAACCTAACCCCCAATGTGGTGGCATTGAAAAGTGGGGTCTTTGGAACATAATTAGGTCATGAGGGTAGAGTCTCCATGAATGGGATTAGTGCCTTTATAAAAGGAGAAGTAGGGCTTGCTCTTGCTCTCTGATCTTGACCATGTGAGGATACAATAAGAAGATGGGCATCTGCAAGTCAGGAAGAGTGCCCTTACCAGACACAAGGATTTGGACAGCTTTGATCTTGGACTTCTCAGACTCCCCGACTATGAGAAATAAATGTCTGTTGTTTAAGCTACCCAGTCCATGATAATTTTTAATGTCAACACAAATGGACTAGGATAGAACTTATTGCATACAGTACATTACAAAAACACAAGTGGCATAGAATAAATTCTCAATAGATGTTTATTGGAGAAGAAATAAATGTATTAATATCTAGAAATATAAGGGAAGACACTCAGTAGGATAATGAATGTAAACTGTTATCTTTCAAGAGTGTAAAGTGGGGATACTCTGGCAATTGAAACATTTTACAAATAGAATACTATAAAATGCAACTCTCAGATTTGTTGTTACAACATAAGAAAGCAACAATATAAGTAATATTTTCTGATAACAAAAAAAATTAATAATGTGTATTTCTTTATAACTATGACTATGTGCACCTGTGTTTTGAACTATACTTTACAAAAGTACAGGTTTCTAATATGGAACTACTACTCAGACAAGATGATGCTGGAGGAAAGGTCTGGGGGGGCCCAATAGCTTCAACTTGTCCCGTCCTCTTATCAGGTTCTTGACTCTGCCACAGGAAAGGATTTAAGAGAAGAATCACAGTAGAAATGAGAACAGGTTTAATATAATGAATAAGAGATACAGATTTCACAGAGAGAGTGCAGTCTAGCTCCAGAGACTGAGCCCACACCAAGTTTAATACAAAAGTAAGAAATACACACTTAAAATTCACTACAGAGTGCAGGCTTGCTCAAGAGCGTGAGCAGCTGCTTGCTGAAAGTAAGTCTGATACAAAAAAAAAGAAATACCCATTCCACAGGCAGAGTGTGGGCTGGCTTTAGGAGAGTGAACAACAGCTCTACCTTCTGCTGGGATCTGGCTTTTATAGTTTCTCTTTCTAATGAATACTCAATTAAGGGGGTGGTTCCCAGTTATGTAACATAGTATTGCACATGCTCATTTGGTCTCTTCTTGAAGCATGTTCATTGGTCAAATCCTATCACATGCACCAAACACATTCAAGAACATTCTGTGTTCTTTAGCACCCCGAGTGGAAGGTCATTCAGCTACTCTTTTCTACTGAGCATGCCCATCCACTGGATATGTATAATCCAGGCACTGGAGTTCTGATTTCATCCTACTGGTGCCAAAAATAGGTCAAACTAGCAACAGTAACTTTCCTCCATTTGCAACAACATGGATGGACCTCGAGAGAATTATATTAAGTGAAACAAGTCAGGCACAGAAAGAGAAATACCACATGTTCTCACTTATTGGTGGGAGCTAAAAATTAATATATAAATTCACACACACACACACACACACACACACACACACACACACACACACACACACACACACACACACACACACACAAAACCGGGGGGGGGGGGGGGGAAGAAGATATAACAACCACAATTACTTGAAGTTGATACGACAAGCAAACAGAAAGGACATTGTTGGGGGGGAGGGGGGAGGGAAAAGGGAGGGAGGTTGTGGTGATGGGGAGCAATAATCAGCCACAATGTATATCGAGAAAATAAAATAAATAAATAAAAAAAAAACTTTCCTCTAGAGGAGGGCCTTATGGAGGGGACTGAAATCTTGGGGAATGGCTTGTAACCGAGAGGTGAGTCCTGTAACCTGAATGCAGGGAAACTGAGCACCTCCTATCTCAAATAATTTAACATGGTATTTAAATATTTTTGACAAAAGCAGTTTTTCTATTTTAGAAAAATATCTAACACAATTTTTATTCTCCATATAGATATAACACATGATGAACTGTGTCCAGATGCACATTCTCAATAACACCTCATCTCCAAACCTAAGTTTGATTAAAGTGAATTGGAAAAATATTTTGGGACTCCCTCAATTACAATTTTCTGTACATAAATTTCCCTTGCTTGAATACATGCCATTGAGATGACAATCCATAATACACTTATTCATTCAATATATTTATTTAGCATATTTAGCCTGCAGAGCACTTAGTTGTGAGTCTCTAAACATGCATATACATTGTTGAGAGAAATGGTATTTCATCAAATGACGATAACACAAAGTAGAATGTAATAAGAGCCTTCATAAAAGTAAATTATTTTAGGAACTTAGCATTTGTCAGATAACTACTATTGCCAGGCATTCTGCAAGATTTTTTAACACACACAGCCTCAGCCTTATTTGATTTTCTCTAAATTTTGTGAAGTCAATATTAACATTACTATTTTATTGTGACGGGGAAATAAAAAGTCAGTTGAGGCTAAGATATTTCTGAGAGCTCTACCTCAATATCCCTTATTCCAGATATGCATTATATTACTAAATAACCATAGAATACCCTCCAAATATCCATAGTCTTTTTTCCCCTTCCCCATGCCGACTGTCAAACGCTGATTTCAGTCCTTTAAAATCTTTCACCTGGACTATTCCTAGTTAATTCTCTGCCTCCAGTTTTAAGTATCTCCCCTCTTCTTCCCAGGCATCAGTTAGGTCTGATCATGTTACTTTTCTGTATAAATCCTTCAGGGATTCTTTGTTGTGTGACAATGAAGCGAGAGCTACTTTGCATGATCCACTAAGCCCTCTTTGAGGTGTTTCCTGTTCCACTTTGCTTCTCTCCTGCAGTTCTTCTCCTTGAAACCCGGTGCTCCCTCTTACAAACCTATTCGTAGTTTAGTGATCTAATCGTGCACAATCACACACTTTTCCTTAGTGTGGATTTCCCATATTTGTTATTCAAGTTCCCAGTGAAGAACAGTCTCCTCTGTAAAGCACGTCAGCCTGATACAGTCAGTCCTGAGATGGTTGATCACCGTGTACCATATAGGCCCAAATAATACAATAAGAATTTATCTCCAAAATATGCCTCAGGAAAAAGAATCATCTTATGTTGAATTTCTTATATTAAAGGACTCATTTCCAGTTTCCTATTGATTTAATAACTATTTTTGAAAAAAAAAATTTTTTTTTTGAAAAAGAAACATTTCTCTGAGATATAAAAGCATCCAAAGTCAGAAATATAAGTCACCTCATAGGACTCATTAAAAAAAAAAATCACTTCATTAGTAGTTATTTATAAATTTAGGATATCACAACTGCTAACAAAAATGAACCATTTAAAGATCACTTTTGAAAAGTCATAGATTGAAAAAAAATCAAGTGAGAGAAAACCATACTTCTAATGTGATGGCTTGAGACAAAATTTCCATTGACAGCATCATACAGAATTTTTAAAATGCTGTATTTCAGAAAACAGACAGAAGTGAAGATGATGTGCTGTAGAAAACTGCATTAGATGACTCAAAAAGCAGCTGCCGTGATGACTAGACAGTGATGTCTAGGGTGCACATAAAAGATTTAAGAAAATTGCTTTGTAAAATATGAGTAGGGAAAAAAGCCATAAATTTATATTAATATCTTATTTTATTAAGTGCTATTTTAAGTGGTTTCATGTAATCTATTAATTGTGCATTAGAAATATGCATTTATCTGCTTTTTACTTAGGGTAGACAAAAATATTCTTGTTGCCTTTTCTTATTTGAAAAACAGAGAATTGTCTTGTATTCAGATATCTTATTTTTTGGATATATGTAATATGTCTTTTCATGACTCTTTTATTTTGTATTTTTTTTTTATTGGTCTCTTTTCCTTCATATGCCACTAATTCCTTAATGAACAGAGAATGTAAGCTGCATAAGGAAAGGCTCTCTTGTAAATATACGGTGTTGTCACCAGTCTTGAACATTTCTGAGCTGAGAGTGGTCACATAATAACTGATGCTAGAAAAGATCACTAAATCATGGTGTTTTCAGCCATTTCATGCAGTAAACAATTAATATTTTTTCTAGTAGCAATATATTATTGAAATGAATAGTAAATGACTATCACAGAGTGGTTAAATGTAGAAAACTTGAATCAAACCCAGATTTGTCTTATGCTAAATCCCACAGTATTTCCATTGCCTCTGGAAAAACAGAAAATGAGTATAATATTTCCATCTTTGGGTAAGAGAGGTAGCTTGACGTGCAAAACATTATAAACTTAAGAAGGCTGACCTGAAATTTCTCGCAATGCCTTTTAGTGACCTACTTATATACTAAATTTTATTTACCAGCCAATTTTTAGGTTCCGTTCTGAGTGCTCACCCAGACCAGCATATACTGTTCTCCAGTTAAAAGCTGGCATTAAATGCTTGAGGCCAAATGACTAGTCTTTACTCTCCCAGTCACAAAGTCCACACAGGCCTTATAAAACCTGAAAGTTGTTAGCTCCTAGATTAGCCAGAATAAAAGGTCTTTATGCAAAGACTTCATCAAAGCATGCATTTCCTTCAACTGTTCCTTCTGTAGCTTAGCCTGCCAGACTACTAAATTGCTGACACTGAAACGCTGACCCAGCCCTATTCTACTCCTTTGGAAACAGGATGCCCTGATTAGAGCCAGATATCCAGTGTCAACTCTATTAAGACTCACACAGTCTATATCCAGTCTATTTGATTCTGAGAGCCAAATAATCCCATCCTAAACTCTTTGTATGCTAAAGACAAGTCAAAAGAAAGACCTTTGCTGAATCACTACATTAAACCTTGATAGCTATTGAGAAAAACCTAATCATTGTTTTCTAAAAGTACTTTATATTTATAATACCCTACATTTTGTTCATGTATCCATGGGTCCACATGATTCTCTCTTTTTTTAAACTTGAGTTCTCTTTGATGTTTAAAACTATAAAGATATCTTTATTCTTTGAATTCATAATATCAAGCCTTTGTCTCTCATACAATACCAAACCATTTATCTTCCATTGTTTGACAGTTAACTTCCACATATATTTGATTACAAAATGTTTTGAGCATTTCACTCACTTAAATCACCTCTCCAAGGCATTGGTAAACTATTCTTTGTCTGAATCAATAGTTTGTCAGGTGTTTTGTACTGTATTTTTTCTCTTGGTTTTATGCTTGTCCTAAGCAATTGACTGCACAAGATTTCCTTTGCATTTTATTTATTTATTTTTATTCTGATTATAATACAGAATCCTGATATTTTCCGCTGCTGTTGGTGTTTCATTGTCTCTTCTTACTCCTTGAAAAATAACATGTTGCCTATTCCTAGGATGGCCTTGACTTATCTTCTCTTTACCTAATATAAGTTTATTTTACCTCCCAAATATAGAACACACTTATCCTCCCATCAGGAGACAAAGACAGCCTCATCCAATCACTACATCCGGCTCATAGTCTAGGATCTCTGGGTGATGTAAAACTTTCTCTGCCAGGTCTTGAGGCTTCCTTTGGTACATAGATATAGACTAAAATTAAGTTTCCTGCCCTTTCCTCTAAACTTGTACACCCAACATTCAATGGTATAAAAGAGTCAAAACTTCCCTTTTCATTAGGAGAAAGGACAGATGAAGGAAACAGGATTTACTGGTTTATAACAGTTCTGTAATCCCCAAAGAAGGGAAATGTCATCCATAATCTTACCCCAAAAACAATTTCCAACTCATGATACTGTCACATTGACTATATGAGTGGTTCCACTCAGTTTGAAGATTCCCTGCTCACTCTTTGAGATTATATTTCTTAATATGCTTTTTAAAAAATTGCATAACCATTTTGATGAATTTTCTATTGATAAGTATTTTTAATTAAGAAAAATATGTTGATAATTCCTACAAAATGAAAAGTAAGATTTATATAAGATTTTAAAGTTTTTTTTTTTTTTCTTTTTTACTGGCATTGAGAATAGAAGTTCTAAAATGCAGAAATGATGTGAAATTTTCTGGTGTTTACCCATGTTTTTTTGTGCATGCTAAAACTTCTGTCTCTGCATCCTCAAATATAATTGCTCACTTCTTGGTCGCATATATTCAGTTGAATCTAGAGCTCAGTCTTTGCATTAAGTGAAGAAAATTAACCTGTAAAATAATATTTTTTTCTCAGATTAAAGTTTGCAAACATGATAATTTGACATTTTAGAATGTTATTTGAATACTTAATGTTTTTGTTTTATATCTTGGTAGAAAATATGTAAATATTCTGTTTTCAGGAAGAAATAAGATATTATTGCTAATGGTTTGAATTATTACTTCAGAAACAGCTATCCAGTTAGAAGAAACACAATTTAATGTAGACTCCTCATGTAATAGCTAGTCTAATATTTTTATACAGATACATTATGAGTGAAGTCAAATAATGTACAGTTAATTTCTGTGGCATGAGAAACATTGGAAATCAATGGATGCTTGTCAAATAGATAATTAGATAAATCAGTATTCTCAGACACATTATTACATTAAGAAGCTTTAAAGAACAACAATCATTTGCCAAGATTTTTAAAATGTAAAGAATCTTTATCGTGCCCTTTAAAATACATCTGGAAAAAACAAAAACAAGCAAACAAAAAAACTACAGGCAAAATGCATTTATGTAAACAAAAAGTCAGAATTTCTCTTGGATACTTATTTTATGACATATTCTTTTATACTAATAGCACTGACAAATTGGTATTATCGAGTGTCCTTGGTCAGCTTGACTCTGAAGCTCATCGCCCCAAAATAAACTACTGAGTTAGATTTTCTTAAGTGCTCATCACATTATTTCATGACAAAAAAGTAAATGAGAAGAATTGGATTTAGAGTCAGATACATTGATACATAGCAGTGATGTTGGTTCAGACAATTGGTAGCTGAATGTGCCTGGAAAATTATTGAGTTCTCTGAATAACTGTCTTCAACTGTAAAATGTGCATAAAGAATATAAAAAATAACTTAAATGTATTATGATTTTCTTTTCTACCAAATGACCACTCCTTGGAGGCACCAAATATATGCTGAAGAGCTTAAAATATGCTATATTGTTTCTAATAAATGCATAGAATAAATTAACTGATCCATTATTAAAGTGGAAAAACAAGTTTCTTATTAAATCGAATATAAGTGCAGGTGAGATTTATATCTCTTCTAGAAAGTACATGGCTTTTCATTTCCATATTAACTTTTTTTCCCCTTATTACAATGTTGTTTATTTTTAGTTGTGAATAGAAATAGATTTTATATTGGTGATATAATAATGATATACAGCTGAAAGTCTTAACTCAGCATAAGACTCTTCTTACATTCCATCAGTTATATTATTGATATATAATAATTTATATATCAATAATAATTTTCAGAAATAATTTATATATCATATAATTTTCAGAAAATCTAACTTGAAATAAATTTAACCCATCTTTTTAATCTTTAGAAGACTTATAGTTTTGAAAATACCTAATTTACTCGTGTAGTGTTAATTTTTTCTCATTTTCTATTAAACAATGTAAGATCAGGATCTCTATTCATAACTTTTATTTATAGTCACTAAAAAGAAAAATAATTTCCTTATAAAAACTCATTTTTTACTTTTACAGATAAACTTCATATTTTGAACAGAAAAATACTAGAACATAGCATGTACTTCAGAGTTTGCTTCAGAGTTTAAAGAGAAATTAGTTTGATTCCTTAAGTTCAGTGACTCTCAACAGAGAATCGTGTCTTGTTAAGCATTATTACAAAGTGCTCTGAGATATGTTACTGGAAAAAAATTGGTAGTAGTATGATATACTTAATCATATATAAAATTGAAATATACACTTTTCGTACTTGTTTGCGATTTATTTTCAACAATGTATGTTTCAATCTGTGAGAGCAGTTGATCAGAAAGTTGGAGTAGGAGAGAATGTGAGAGAATTTTATATTAAACAAAAGGGATTTGAAAGAAAAAATAGATTTGGGAAAATGGGAAAACCTCAAGACCAATTAGAATATCTAAATAATGAGATTCTAGATGCTGATAAGTGGATGATCATAATTCTGACCAGAAAGTTTCTCTTTCCAGAGACTTAAATTTACCCGAATATTTTTTTATATTTATTTTAATGCATAACTCATATGTAGATGTGTGTGAAATATTAAACTGAAAACAATTTAAGATAATATTCTGTATTTTCCAATATATCTTGATACCAATGGAGAGGTAATATATCGAAACTTGAAAAAACAAAACAAAACAAACAAAAAAACACCGCTAAAAAGTAACCAAGCTGCATTTTGACTCTAGATCAACATAATTTTAGGTGATGGAAAGATTAGTATTTCAATTGTAAACTATGGAGAATTTAAATAGTGGTAGATAAAAAAAGCATGGATAGAATTGGAACATGTAAAGATAAGGAAAATAAAATTGGCAAATGTGTTAGTCCATCTGAGCTGCTGTAAAATAACACCTCAAACTGGGTAACTTATACAGTAGAAATTTCTTTCTCACAAATATGTGCAGTCTGGGAAGTCCAAAATCAAAAAGCTGGCAGATTCAGTGTATGGTGAGGGCCCTTTTCCTGCTCATAGATTACTCCTTTAGTCTGCATCCTTGTATGGTGGAAGGGGTCAAAGTGGCTACTCTCTGGGGCTTCATTTGTAAGGGAACTAATCCCATCATGAGAGCTCCTCACGATGACCTAATCATCTCCCAAAGACCCTAACTCCTAATACAACACATGGCTGATTAGGTCTCAACATAAGAATAATGGTGGGACACAAACATTCAGATGTGCAGCAATAATTTGAAATTGCAATGGGCAATTGCTAGAAGTTGAGTTGATCTTCTTTCCTGAAGAAGAGAGTTTTTGCAAGGTATTGCTAAAAGGGAAAGTTGGGAACTTTAATTGCTCTGCAAAGGGGTACGTGCATTAACCTATATTCCTCTTTAAAAGAAATTTGTGTCATTCACCAAAATTTCTTAAATTTCAAGGTATTTGCAATATCTTATTGTCTTTTTATTATTTGTAGGATATGCAGGAATACTTTCTTTTTATTTCTTGGTAGTAGTTGTTATCTGTCTCTCTTTCTCTATTCCTCTCTCTCTGTCTTTATAAAGAACCACTTTCAACCTTTGTGGTCTCCTTTAATAGAAGCTGTTTCATATTTCATTATTTTTCTCATAGGTATTACTTCTAATCTACCTTCTCAACTGAAAAACCTTTGTGCTTCGAAGTATACCATTGAGAAAGTGAAAACACAACCTACTATATGGGAGGAAATATTTGCAAATTAAATATCTTATAAGGTATGTGTACCCAGAATACATAAAGAAATCTTAAAACTCAACAATGTTTTTCCACAAAGAAAATTCCAAGATCAAATGACTTCAACAGTTTAGCCTACCAAATATTTAATGAAAAAAAAAAACACAAATGTTATAAAACTCTTTGTGACATAAAGAAACAAAATCCACTGAAAACAAATATGATGATAGTTTAACATTCAAACATCAATCAATTTCACTCATTACATTAAGAGAATTAAAAAAAAAGTTAATGTTTTTCAACGTAAAACATTTGATAAAATTTAACATTCATTTATTTAAAAACAACTTCAGCAAGCTTTCAATAAAATAATAGGTATATATTTTATTGAGCTGTATACTTATGATTTGTGCACTTTTAGATGTGCACTATTCTTCAACACAAAGTTAAAAAAAACTAGTATTTGGAATAATAAAATATATTCAATTTTGATTCACTAAACTTTTCGTATCTGTAAGTTTTTAAGTTCAACCAAGTTAAAAATATATTGCTATAATATTTGTTTTACATCATTTTTTCTGTTTTTTCCAGGGGGATACTGATTTTATGACCCTGTATACAAATTAATATTAAAAAATCAAATAAAAATCTAAGCCAATTGATTTAAGTAATATATTTACAATATAAAAGAACCTTAATTATATATTGAATGTTTATGCAAGTGAAATAAGAATATGCTGTCCAAAGACTTTTATGCCAGGTAGGTGGTTTCAGGACTGACCTGGCACATATTTTGTTAAATAGATGTCACAAAATCAGAATGGGTTAAGAAATGAGTTATATTGGAGAAAGGAAAAAAGGAAGATCTTCAGTATAGAAACATTTCTGTGTTCCCATGCTCCCTGTGATGGTTAATTTTATGTGTCAACTTGACTGGATTAAGGGATACCAAGATAGCTGGTAAAACATTATTTCTGAGTACGTCTGTGAGGCTGTGTCCTGAAGAGGGCATTATTTGCATCAGTAGACTGAGTAAGGAAGATCTGCCCTCACCAATGTGGGTGGGCATCAGTCAGTCTTTTGAGGGCCCAATCCAACCAAAAAAGTAAAGAAAGGGACAATTTGTTCTCTTTCTGTTTGTACTGGGATATCCATGTTCTCCTGCCCTCGGACACTGGTTCTCCACAGGAACCAGGAATTGCACCATTGCCCCATCTCACCTACCATCTCAGGCCTTCAGACTCAAAGGGAATTTCACCATAGGCTTTCTTGGTTTCAGCTTACAGTGGGTAAATTGTGAGACTTTTTGGCTTCCATAATTACATGAGTTGATTGGGATAATGAATACGGAAATTGCCCCGATACATATGGCAAATAAATAATTCTGGAGAACACAGGCTAATACACTCCTCAACATTCTGTGGAAGTGTGTTTCAGGTATGGGCCTCTGCTTGGTATGAGAGAGTTTGGTTATAGAGGGAATCATTCCCTGTATGCATCTTCCTCTAATGAGGCAACAGGAGAAAACAGCAGAAATATTTATGAAGGATGTTTGGAGCAAGGCAGTCTGGAAATGGGATGTCAGCACTTCACTAGTTATGTGGAAAAGCTAGTGCACAGCACCTGGGGATATGGGGGTAGCTGGGGTTCTTGGGTGTGTGGGAAATTATAGTCTCCCTGTGTCTGGGAGAAAGCCATGGACCTCAAAAAAGCAGAACTTGGTTTTATTCCTTCCTACTGAAGGAAGAGGGACTTAGGGCTAACTCTTTGTCGTGGCAATTTATGGTGAGTTTCCAGCTTAATTCTCAGACAACGTGCTCCAGGAATAACAACAACATCTTCTATAGATTCAGCTCTTTAGCAATATACATAAAAAACAAAACACTTAGCGCATAGTAGGTACTTAATAAAAATTTGTATATAAATGAATGAATAATTTATTGATGAAAAAAGAAAGAAGCTGACAAGTAACAAGATTCACTACGCCACAGTTTGGTCTTTTATGAACTTAAAACTTTCATAACCAATAAAAAAATAATTATTCTAAGGAAAACATAAAGTTTAAATGATAAATATCGTAATTTGGTGTGGAATAATGTCTTATAATTGATAGGTTAATAATCGTAGGGGAACTATAGAGCAAGAACCAAAGCATAGGCCTAATAACTTATATTTGTTGCCATTATAATGTACTCCAGTGTTTTGTTTTCCTGCTTGTTAGCGATATGCTTTATCCCTTTATCTTGGAAAATCAGTAAAATTAACAAAACCGTTTCCTCTGAAAACTAGAAAAGATCTTAACAGACTGAGAATTTAATATGATTAGAGTAGTGTTGCCAGACAAAATACGAAAGAAAAAAAAAAAAAGGAAAGAAAAATCACTTTGAATTTCAGATAACTGTTTTTTTGTTTTTTTTCTTTTTAGTGTAAGTATGTCGCAAATATTTCATAGCACTAAATATGCTAAATATTAACTATGCTAAATATATCTCATTGCTTACCTTAAATTCAAATTTAACTTGGCATCCTCTACTTCTAATTGCTAAATCCGGCAACCCTACACTGACAAATGCACAACAAAGCCTTTGGGGTATCAGCTACGGGAAATTCACTAAAGTGAAAGAGAGCAAATTTTCTCCACTATTTTTTTTTTCTTCTGGGGAAACCTTCACTGAAGCATATTGTGTGGTGACAGGTTCTATTTACTGAAAATTTACGAAATGAACTCATGAGGGCTAAACCATTCAATTAAAATGAACAATTTTTACATAAGTTTGTGCATTTCTCTCTTTTTATTTGAATGAATTAATATCACTAGAGTAATAAGTATTATTGAAGCAGATAAAAGTACATTGGTTCTGGAAAATTACTTTTGTTTATTTTTATAGTTGTTCTACATTGTTTTGGGTTGAAAGTTAGTTGTTTTTAATTTGTTTTTATTTGCATTTTAAAACAGCGATAAGCCAGGCAGTAACTCACTTTTTTTTTCCTCCTCACAGTTAGAATTAACCAATTCTTTCTCTAAATGGACATTTTCTTTGTACTGCTCATTTTTCCAATGTGGCTGCTGAAATGGCAACATCTGAAGCTACTGAAAGAAATCTAGGAAAAATCCTCTGGCTACGGAACACGTTACAGACTTTGTTATAACCTAAATTTGAATTAATTAAAATCTAACTGTTAGCTAAGAGTATTCTATATTTCATTCTTATAAAAGCTAAATTTAGTTATCAGTGGGACCCAGTGAACACTTGATTTTAATTTATCTCAAGATTTCTCTCCTTCTGCCTTTTTTTTTTTTTCTGTAGAACATTGTATGCCAAGAGAGTTGGAAATCCCAGTAAATATGCCAGAAAAAAACCTTCACATTTTACTACTTGAATATAAAATATGATCTTCCCCCTTTTAAACAACCTTCAGTACAATATGGCATTTGAAGAGATTTCACCTTGGCACATACATCTTCCATTAATCTTAAAGCACTTATAACATTCTATAAAACTTCCTAAAACATTTTGGAAGGTTTTTCTTTTTGTGGATTCAATTTGCATTTGTAAAAGCAAGGATTAATTTATAGAGGAAATATGTAGAAAGCATCAGAATTCAGATTATGCTTTTAAAATAAAAAAGGAAATCCATTCTTCGTAGTTGGAATGATTTTCCCCAACTAAGCCAACAACACTTGGCTAGAAAAGAGTCTTAAAAAAGATGGACTGACTTCCAATATTGAAAAGCATTTTTAAATCCTAAGTGTCTTGGAAAGTAAATGTAGTCATAAGAAATAAAACTGGTTTGACAAAGTTTCTTGAATCAGCAAAGTCAGGTCAGGCAACATCTAGTATTTTTTCTTCAGTAAAAAATAGTTGTCTGAAATTTTTGAAAAATGGAAAGTTTAGTTCAATATTATCTTTTATATTTTAATATTATGCTTTACTGACTATCTACTGGATGCCAGTTTCCATCCTAGGTGTTCTTAAATATCGATTTATTATTTTAAAAATTATGTATTAAATGTTTAGCTATGTATTGTTATTATTTTACAGATGAAGTGACCGATAACTGGGGAGAATAAGTTATTTTCCCACTGCTAGGGAGCAGCAGGGTGAGTGGTTAACTCTGTCATGTGAAACCTATGAGAGTTCCTCTATGCCACATTGTCCCTTAGAGAAGTGGTGTATTTGACCCTGTCTCACCTATATTGCCAATAGCCACTTCTAAATACTTATTGTGGTTCCATGTAGAGTTCTAAAAATGAAAGAACGTGATTGTTTGAGTAATCACACTAGAAATAGATATATACTAACAAAGTGTTCCTCAAGCAGTTAAATTTTTTAGTTACAAAGAGTAGTGTTTGGTATCCAAGGTTCTTTATGGTCTTCTGCTTCTGATCCTTCAAAAGCACAGCCTAGGCACATCTAATTTTAAAGATGATCCTATGATTTGAATCTGAGAGATAACAAAGGTGCAGTTTAAACTTTTTATTAAAAAAAAATACAATAAAATTGTCTCTTCTTCCTTATAATATAGATATACCCTTAAGGAAAAACACAAATACACTTTTTAAAACTTTAAAATTGCAAGTAAATTTCCCTGATTTTTTTTTTTTTTTTCCTGAGATGCTGTATAAAGTGGTTATTCCTTTTATATGGAAAGTGTGGAGTCTGGAGTTGTACAGGCCTGCCACTGATTCCAGCTAGAGGGTCTTGAAAGGTTAATCCTGAGTCTCAGTTTTTCCCTCTATAAAATAAAGATAAATAGCAATTTATCTTCTTAAAATCATTATAAGGATTGATGGAGATCATGAATATAAAATACCAGTGACAAAGAAAATGCTTAGTTAATAGTATTCTTTCACAAAATATATTGAAACCCACAACATATCATAAGTGAAAAACATTTTACAAGAATATTGATACAAATGACTTCATAGAAACATTCACTTTTGCCAGACCATATTTCAATATTTTGTGCCTGAAAATATTGAGAAGTTGGTGAGAGAGGGAATGTAAATAAGAGGAAATACAAAAGTTCTCGTGATGATGGGAACTATGCTGAATTTTGACTGTATCACCAACAGTATCCTGGCTGCAATATTGCATTATAGTTTTGCATGATGCGGATATAGTCTCTGCATTATGTTGTAACAGCTTACGTATCTACAATTACATCAAGGTAAAAAAGAAGTTTAATTACAAACATGGTTATCTCGTACATGTAAGACAACTCAGATGTTTACTAAAAGGTCTTGCTTCAATGATGACAAACAGGAATGTAACAATTTAAGTCAGAAAGAAAAGATATTCTTTGTGCAGAGGCTGATGCTGCTACTCTTTTACTCTGTAGAGCAAGCATTTCAGGCATGAGAATCTCAAGGGTACTCTTAAGAGTGGTTGCCATTGTATGGGAAATTGCTTATATCTGTCAATAATGTCTGTCTTCCAAATCACAGATTTTAAAGATGTCATTTAAGAGAAAGAATGTTATTTATTATTTCTATGAACTAATGATAATTTACAAAATTTTAAGTAAATCAACAAATATTCCTAACAAAATTGATGCTTAAATATAATTGTGCTACATATCTATTAAAATGGAATAAAAACATTTGCCTAAATAAATGTGTAAGAATAAACGTTCATACATACAGACACTCCCAAACTCATAATAGCATATATAATAGGCTCAGTGTCTTTCAAGTACTTGTGCTGTATGAAAAGTAATAAGAAGATCAAATAAAATTAATTTATTTGAAAAAAAAAAAAGCTGTCTGAGGGTGTGAGAGCTTTGTATTGTTATTATTTTACAGATGAAGAACCAATGCATGAGCAGGGATTCAGTAAATGGGGAATGGTTAGGAAAAAATACTCCGGGATGAAAAAGAACAAATCATCATTTTTGAAGACACTGAGGGAAGAAGGTAGAGACATTGTGAAAATAGCCAAGGTTTAATGAGAAAGAACTTAGTGTATAAAATAAGGATGGAAAGAAATACTCACAGGGTCCTAAGGTTCCTAAGTTCTTTCCTACATTTTTTTTTCTGTTTTTTTTTGTTTGTTTGTTTGTTTGTTTTTTTAGGGAGATTAATGCACAACAATTGAACAGTTTTGAGAAGAGCCATGTTATGATTTTTTTTTTTAAAGATCATCTATGAAGAGACTATTTGAAGGGTGATAAGAATGAACTCGTGGGAGAAGTCCAAAGGACTTATGGACTTGGCAAGACATGATGGCAGCTTGGATGAGAAAGCTGGAAAGGATAAAAGGTTGACATATTTAATTAAGGTTATTAAAATTAACAGATATTAGATATGAGGTGAGGGAAAAGTACAGCCAGATATATGGCTAACAAGACAGAAACATTTATCATTTATTAATAAGAAAGATTGGAGGAAATTCAAGTATGGAAGGTAGGGATGGGATGGAAATAGGTTTATATTAGTTAATTAGTTAGATTAGATTTATAATTAATATAATTGGTTAGATTTAAAAATAATAAGTTTAAAGCTGTCAGTGAGATTTCTAAGTTTAATTATAATGTAGGAAGTTAGATATAAAAGTTTAGAAGTCGGAGATGAGGACTGGGCCTGATTTGTGCATTTGGGCGGTATACACAAGTCAAATATGTTTGAAGCCATCGAGGTTGATGAGACCTTTAGGCAGATGGAAAGTAAAGACTAGGAGAGGGCCCGTGAGTAACCCATGAGGAGCTTCCACATTTAGAGGTCAGGCCAAAGAGAAGGAACTGCAAAATAGACAAAAGGTGCAGCCAAATAGATAGGAATAAAATGAGGAGAGTGTGGTGCCATGTAAGCCTATGTGATCCTTAGAGGTAGAGCAGTGTGAAGAAAACATGCTCATAGCTATCTCAGCAAGAGCAGTTGTGATAACACATGAGATGAAAGCCAGAATGGAGTAAGGTAAAGAATAACAGGGGACCACCAGGTATTAGAGCTTAGGGTTTTCTTTCTTCTGCCACTGTGACCTGCTGTAGACTCCTAGGCACACTTCCTTCTATGTCACAAACACTGTGTCTCAAATTTACTATTCATGAAAAGACCATCATTCCTTATGAATATGACAAATGTGCCCTCATTAACTCCTTCTATGCACTGTTTACTATAGGCTATAAATGGTACTCTATGGCAAGAAAAAGATAAAATATAGATTTGATAGGAATGGACAAAAAAGTTTCATTATTTGTAGAAGATATAATAGTTTACTCAGTAAATAGAACTTATGCAAAAATTACTAAAAATTAAAAAAAAACTTTAACATATTACGCAGCCTTGAACAAAGAAATAAACAAAAAACAAATAAGATTTATAGGGTTATATGAACTGAAGTGATTTCTAAAACATATCGTTAAGTTTAAGAAAAAAAAAAAGTGCAAAAGCATCCCAATAGTGCTACCTTTTGTGTAAGAAAAAAATAAGGTGTAAGAAACACATGTATCTGAATTTCTTTTGTAAAAAGAAAATCAAAGATAATAAAGAAAACAAGGAGATTGCTTACATACGGGGGTAAGTAGGAATGAATTGAACATAGGAGGGATGGGAAGAGATAGAAACTATGAGGGAATGATACTTCTCTAAAAACTTTTCCAATAGTTTTGACCTTCATGATCATGGATGTTATACTACACACACATACACCAGCAAGGATGTAAAAATATGGAAAATAGAATATAAACAAAAAACAAATAATCTACCTGTAATTAAAATCAATAAAATAGCCACATTTAATTAGTGGGAAATATTATTGAACACAATATTTGGACACTACATTATCATGCTAAAGACAAAAGGAACTATAAAAAAATCTAATTCTGGAGTAAGTTTGTTTTACATGATTTTATGGGTTGGCAATTCAGAATTAATATCATTTTTATTACAGAATTGATAAAATGAATACATTGTAGATAATGAGAAACAGGTTTATCACAGTTAGAAAATGGGGCTATAATACAGAAAAGGGCAATATTAGGATGGACTCTAAGATATTGAGCTGGAATTAGAGATATAATTATGAACTCAAGTTTTTAAAAAAAAACGGAGAGAGAGGAAAGAAGAGAAAGAAAGAGATAAAGACAGAGAGAGGGGCAGAGACAAAGAGAGAAAGACAGAGAAAGATATAGACGGTATACATACATCTATGTGATAATGGAGTCTGGCTTTGACTGCTGAGGGCCTAGAAGCTAAGACACTTCAGTATCAATGAGCATACTTTAAGTATCCAGATCTTAGTTTCTAAATGTCATTCTCCATTAGAATGAATCAGGAATTATTGGATAAATGGCTAATTCCAGGTTGGAGGCAAGGAAAGTTCAAGATAAACCTGGAAAAATGCAGCAAAACATAAGAAAGTGGTCATATAATGACATTCCCAGGTCAAGATGACACACCCCTGGACAAATGTGGAACAATTAGATGAATGGATGTTAAAGCTAAGTGAAGCTCATATAAAAATTATTTGTATTATTTTTGCCATTTTTCTGTAGGACTAAAATTACTTTAAAATGTTAAAAACATACGTAGAAAGATTTTTGATATAAAATTGCTATATGCCAGTCAATTTCATTTCTACTTAACATCAATAAACAGAAAATTTAATTTTTTTTTTTAAATTTTATTTTCTCGATATACATTGTGGCTGATTATTGCTCCCCATCACCAAAACCTCCCTCCCTTCTCCCTCCCCCCCTCCCCCCCAACAATGTCCTTTCTGTTTGCTTGTCGTATCAACTTCAAGTGATTGTGGTTGTTATATCCTCTTCCCCCCCCGTTGTGTGTGTGTGTGTGTGTGTGTGTGTGTGTGTGTGTATGTGTGTGTGTGAATTTATATATTAATTTTTAGCTCCCACCAATAAGTGAGAACATGTGGTATTTCTCTTTCTGTGCCTGACTTGTTTCACTTAATATAATTCTCTCGAGGTCCATCCATGTTGTTGCAAATGGCAGTATTTCATTCGTTTTTATGGCTGAGTAGTATTCCATTGTGTAGATGTACCACATTTTCTGTATCCACTCATCTGATGATGGACATTTGGGCTGGTTCCAACTCTTGGCTATTGTAAAGAGTGCTGCGATGAACATTGGGGAACAGGTATACCTTCGACTTGATGATTTCCATTCCTCTGGGTATATTCCCAACAGTGGGATAGCTGGGTCGTATGGTAGATCTATCTGCAGTTGTTTGAGGAACCTGAAAATTTAATTTTTAAAAATTACCATTTACAGTAGGAACAAGTAATGAACTATTACAAATCTAGGAAAAACTCTATAGTGAAAATCATGAAACTTAGGGCAAAACATCAAGCATATATCTACGAAATGGTAAGTCTACTGTATCTAAGGATAGAAAGATTATTTTTAAAATGTCAATTTTGCAGAAAGCAATTTATAAATCCAGAGTATTTGAATCAAAAAAAAAAAATTAGGGTATTCTGGGGGATGCCTGACTGATTCTCAAATTTAATTGGAATCAGAAAGTCCTAAATATAGTAGAGATATTCAGGAAGAACATAAAACAGTTTGGGGAGATTTCTTCACCAGATATAAATACTTACCCAATGCTGTTAAAATTCTTCTTCTTCTGTTATTTATTTTATCATCACACAATATAAACATTTTTTGTGGCCCTTTACCAATTTCTCCCTAACCTCCCTCCCCCTCCCCTTTCCCATCTCTGATGTCCTCAGGTTCATTCTCTCCTTTTGAAAGTTCAAGGAATTATTGTAATTGTTGTTTGCATGTTTGTTTGTTTGTTCAGCTCCACTTATGAATGAGGACATGCGGTATTTCTCTTTCTGTGCCTGGCTAATTTCACTTAACATAAGTCTCTCTAAGTTCATCCATGTTGCTGTGAATGGCAGAATTTCAAGCATAGTATTCCACTGTGTATATATCCCACATTTTAATTTCAAGCATAGTATTCCACTGTGTATATATCCCACATTTTCTTTATCCAGTTGTCCCTGGATGGACATTTAGGTTGGTTCCAACTCTTAGCTATTGTAAATAGACCCGCGATAAACATGGGAGTGCAGGTATCTCTTCGACATGATGATTTCCATTCCTTTGTGTATATACCCAGCAGCAGAATTGCTGGATAGTATGGCAGTTCTATCTGTGGTTGTCTGAGGAGCCTCCATACTGTTTTACATAATGACTGCACTGATTTACAGTCTCATCAACACTGTAGGAGGATTCCTCTTTCCTTGCATCCTTGCCAGTATTTTTTTTTTATTTTTTATTTTTTTGATACTGGGCGGTCTGACTGGTGCAAGACAATATCTCAGTGTGGTTTTGATTTTTATTTCCTGGATACTTAGTGATATTGAGCATTTTTTCATGTGTCTGCTGGTCATTAATACTGTTAAAATTAATACCATCTGGTACTGGTATAGGTGGAAGCAAACTAACTCAGAATTCTAGATACAAAGTTAACATTCTATATACTCTGAAGAGTATTATTTTTATATTTTTTAAGATCGAACCAGCAAAAATGATATTCTCAAGTCAAAACTATAAATTAAATAATCTGTCTTCTCTCTAACCTCTTCATTTACATTATTATTTACTAAGTAAAACAATAATTTGATGTTGGTATTTTTAAGTTATGTAATTGTGTGTCATTGCGAACTTAGTGATAGTTCAGTTGTTTCCTTCTTTTGTTGTTTTTTGCTTATGTGCAATGAAAGTTTGGAAATTTTTATTCAGTGTTTAATGTTAAATACTTTGATATTAAATTCTAAGTTAAGGAAAATGTCGATAGAAATTATTGAAAGTATGTACAAATTGTATATACGCAATGAAAAAAATCAAAAATAATTAACACCTAGGTATATAGATAAAGGCTGCTTGTAATACTTTTCAATTTGGAAAATTAGCTACCAAAATGAGCTTACGTGTATAAATAATGAAATAACTGTAGTTTGTACCAGGGAATGAAGAGTTCAAGAAAGGCTTGTTTACAGATGGGAGATGCTGGGACATTTCTGAATGCAAAAAACGTTGTCTTCTCATTAGCCTTTGCTCAGAAGAGAAACAATCCCTCAGAAATAATATGAGAGAAGGTAAGTACATACGTAGGTCGGTCTCTAGATAAGATGAAAAACGTATTTAGTTATTCATGGTTTTTATTTATCTAAAAATCATGAAAATAAAGATCTTCAGAGAGTATTTGAAGGAGACTTAGTGGATAGGGAGAGAAAGTATGTTTTAAGAAGAGTAGAGGAGAATGAAATAGTCTTTAAGGAGACTGAATGCTCATGCTACTGAAGTAATAACAGGGTTTCTGGAAAGTACTTCATGCTCTTTTAAAGTCAATGAATAGAAGTTTATTTTGATTTGATAGAAATAAATGACTATTTTATCCAGAAAAACTTACTCGCAATGACAGGTTCAACTGAGTTCACCTAGAGTACAAGCAATTCCAGGTTATTACAATGAAGGTGAGAGGGGTAACGCAGGTGAGTACATTCACAAAGAATAGATGTAAAATGATCACATCAGACAATCCAAGATGGACAAAACAGAATCCAGAAGATGACTGAGGAATATTAAAATAATGGAAGGTTTCATGTATTTTAGATCTTACAGTGGTTGAAAAAGTACTGTATTGAAGGACCTTAACCAAGTAAGTCATAAAGTTAGGAACTGGTAGTTAGAGATTTGTATGTTAAATTTTATACTTTTTACATCAGAGATAACATGAACTCTGATTACGACCAGTGACAAAATATCACCTGAATGTGGATGATTGAAGTGGAGAAGAAAGAATTAAGTGGGCTGGCCCTGTGGCGCACTCAGGAGAGTGCAGCACTTGGGTGTGCAGCAGCGCTCCCACCGCTGGTTCAGATCCTGTATAGTGCTGGCCTGTGCGCTCACTGGCTGAGCGCAGTGCGGGTGGTGCGGACGACACCAAGCCATGGGTTGCGCTCCCCTTACCGGTTACAAAAAAAAAAAAAAAGAATTAAGCGGATAAAGCAACCTAGGCTTTAGGTATCTCTTTTGATGTAAATTCATGTAAATGAAGTCATATAAAGTGCACAAGTTGTTTTGTCAACTGTAATTTGAGTGATGGATATCTCTCCAAACATAACAACCCATTCCTCTGAGTAAATCACCTAATAAGGGCCAGGCAAAGTTTTTCTTTAAATTCATGGGTAGGTTTAGGAAAAGTGATATTTTTTCCTGAAGTCCCTAAATTGACAGAAGGGTGTAGCCAGTGTCCATCTTCTTAGCCATAAGAGGAAATTCTGTCTGTAGAAATGATAAGAAATGACAAATAGAGATAACAGTGAATGGTTCTGTAATTCATCCTAATGTAATTAATATTCCCAAACAAGTTTGCCAAGAATGTAAGATGCTTCCTTTTTTTTTTTTTTTTTTTTGGCTTCAGCTAGTCTTAGTTGTATTTTTTTTTTCACTTTCTCCTGAAATGACCTTAATGCAATTATGAAAATAATATAGCAGATACACTCTGGTTCCTTTCTCAGAGCCACTCCCCAGCCTACTCCATTCTGTTCTGCTCTGGAAGACGGATCGCTATAGATTGCATCAAACTTCTGTTTGGATCAGCCATTGGAATCAACCAACTGAAGGGAGAGAGAATGTATATCACGCTCCCACCCCACCACACACACCCTGTGTATCTGCAGAAAAAGACAGTTCGCATCAGGCAGTCTTGTCCTGGCTAGAGCTCTTGAGCTCTTCTGTTTAGGGTAACCACAGCCTTTATCTTACCTCTTCAGGCCTAGAGATGGTAATGGCATTTTTCTTCTTTTACTACACCAAAGTGCTTCATTATTCTTGGCTGATTTCCCTTAATCTTCTCCATCCTTCGTAAATACTCTATAAAAATACCTTTGATTACCCCTTTGCATTTGTAACCTTTTTTTTTTTTTTTGCTAATAATGTGATTGCCACATATATTTAAATTATCATATATGTGTCTGTGTATATACATTTCTGAGGATGAACACACATGTGCATGCGTGTAGATAGATATGAAAAAAGAGGAATAAACAAGATAGAATAATTTATTTATTAAAATATTCAGAAATAAATTTTAGTTAAAAATATTATGCCCAGATCAAGTGCTTTTTTCATTAATCATGGCAACTGACTTTGACAATTTAATGTCAATTTCATACAGAACTCATCCAAAATCCTACGGATAAAGTGATTTGTTACTTCAATCTTCTTGGTAAGTCTACTTGAGGCAACACTGTCAGAGAACTGAATAATAGGGCTACAGATTCTTTGATATATAAATTCAGAATGACATTCCCAAGTTTTATATGATCTTTCACAATGCCCGAGAAAGAAAAAAAATGGGCTGAAAATTTTCAGTACTTCCTCACAAATTAGTATAACCATAGAAGAAAAGTATCTCACCTTTTCTTATATACTTTGTGCTCTTCTTGGTTGAAAATAAAAATTTGAAAACTTAATGACTGTTAGGAGTTACACTCACATCAAGTGTACACATTGTATTTAAAAAACATACTTTTATTTTAACCAGTTTTACTTCCTGTTAACACTGGAATCTCATCCTATCAATTCATTCTACTGATTTTGAGTTTAAGTGGTAAGAAAACAGATTCACCTGTATCCATTTGAATCAACAAGACTGTTTCTATTTCATTGTATAGTAACATGGGTTTTTTCCCCCCTAAGAATGCCTTTTAAGCAGTCATACCACTACACACTAATCATAACAGTAAAAAATCATGACTATCACATTAACAGTTTCCATTGTGGCAATAAGACAACCCATTTATTTATTCTTGTGAATAATGCATTTAATATAATATGCCTTCTCTGCACTTAAAGTTATCCTTTCTTGGCAATATTTAAGTCAGATTTTAAACATCACAAAGGGCTATTTCTTGGGAGATATACACACACACACAAATTTGGGATGTATATGTATATATATTTCAATTTAAAAATATGTATTTAAAATTTTCCTGTTGAGAATAAAATAAACATTATTTTTATCTTAGCATTCAAATGAATCTAAAAACGGATGAAATAAAATTTTGTCTGTTGTTCAATTAGTTACACTACGATTCAACCAAGGTAATTTTTTTTTTTTTAAATTAAGGAATATTTTAACAAACGCCACATAATTCTCAATAATCTTATCAAATACTTCTTTTAAATAGCTTCTTTACTCTTCATGTAAGTGATGACCTCAGCAGAGTCATTTCGTTAAAACAGTTTGGAAGGTGGTAATGTCAGAAGTAATGCTGAAGAGACTTTTAGATTACATTCTCCAGGATGACTTGCTAAAATATTTTGTTATGGTTAAACTGACAATCTGGTATGATGAACAGTCACTAAACCCTACTCATCTTCTTTACACTTGATTACACGTATCTTGATTACATTTGACAAATTGATATTTTGATTTATCATACAGTTTCTTAATGGCATGAAAACTAGGGAATTTGGCAAAAGGTGATTCCCTTGAATCAAATTATGTGATATAAAGTGAGCTCAGACAGTCCCAGAGTAGCAGGATTCCACTTAATAAAGTGAACTAATGCGTCAATTTACTAAATAATTCTGTCATAAAATGGAGCATATAGCATTTGACCACTAAAACCATCAATTTGCCCAGTTTAAAAAGTTGTAAAATGTAATGCTATTTTAAAAGGTATATTAGGCCTAGATATGGTAAGTGACAGTAGAAATAAAGTAGGCATTGAAATAAATAATTTAAGAAAATGATGGGACCTTCATAAAGGCTAATTGTGGAAGAGACTCCCTGTTGCCTACCTTATTCTGTGTCCATCCTTCTTTCATTTAAATAATATCACTTATATCTAGCTGGAAACTTGATTACCCAAACTAACATCTATTTCACAGCAACATATATGTGTAAATTCTAAAATATGAAAAATATATATATATATGTGTACTACCTACTGAGAATGTCCTTAAGGTGTCTTTAAAAAATATATGATTTTTTTTTTCTGCTGGATGTATTGCAGATATGATGACTAGAGCTTACATAAGCATTTTAAACAATAAAGAAGTCATGAGTTGTGGATTTTGGGGAAAAAAATTAGATGGCACTGTTTTGTATGTGTGTGTTTGTGTATGAACAAACAAAGTTAGAAAAAAGTAGAATATTAGAATATTTTATTTTTATTTTTTCTTTGTCTAGCAAAATCCTGGTGAAAGATTTTCTTGACAAGAATCCCATAAGCTTTTAGAAATGTTGCTGTTGGAAATGATATCGGAAATGGTATAAGCTACTTTCAAAACACTAATATTAATAAATAGACTGCCAATTAGCTGCCAAGGTCTCCAGACCAAACAGAAATAGTTATTTCATTTGACAGTTTCCAGGAAGAGTTTAAAAGAACTACTCCTTCTCTTAGAGACCTGGAAAATTAGACCAAGTAAAATGGTGAAAGAATCTGCAGAATATGTGGTAATATACTCTTTCGTTTTGTGAGTATAAATTTTATATCCTGCAAATACAATCTTTACTACCTTTTATAAAACCCTTAATGTGAAATAGTATAAAGGATACTTATTTTTTATTTCTGTTTTATTGAAAGGGGCTAATAGATTATAGTTGGAAGAAATATTTCGTATATATGAGTAAAATAAAAAGAACATAAGGTTCTGAAAACCTGAATAAGTGAAAGAACATGGTAAAAGATAGAAAGAAGAAATCGCACAACTTCAGTCTGACTGAAACAAGTTAATTTTATGGAAGGTAGTCTTAGAATCCCACCAAAGAAGTCTTCCTATGACCCTGATTCATTTGTTTCTGAGTTTCATATGAATGTAAAACATCATTGTAATATAAAAATCAATAAGATTATCTTTCTGCCCATAATATGTTATTATACGTAGATACTCATATATGCCAAAAGTAAGTGTTCCACTGAGTGATATATGGTATGTGTGTATGTGCTGTAGATGTAGACACATATATAGAGACGTATAGAGATGTAGATATATACATACATACACACACACACACACAGAGAGAGAGAGAGAGAGAAAGAGAATATGTAATAACATTAAAAAAAATGAATTATTCCAGGAATTTCTGCTTCTGATTTGGATAGCATAGCTTAGTTTATGTCACACCTAAAAATCACATTTAAAAAAAGCTGGATGAAATACAGAAACTATATGTTTGAAAGCAACAGAGAATTGCGCCAATGAGAACTGGAAGTGCTAAGAATATAAACAGAGAAATTCTGAGACTTTTGGTAGTCTTAAGGAGAAACAAAGATGCGAAGTAGAAGATGTTCCAGTGCAATGAACATTTCAGGTTCTCTGTTTTTCTGTTGAAAGTTCTGAAGTGTCAGGAATAAAAGGGAGATTGATGTAACATTACCAGGTTTGCAATCCAGCCTTGACTCAGCACAATTACTGATTAACACATTTATAGAATATCATAAAAAATTATCAGGCTACAGAAGAAAGGGACCACAGGATCCCAAACAACAACAACAACAAAACAATAAAAACAGTGATAATTGCTGGAATTATTGGAATAGGCTAAGAAGGTGTTTATAGAAACTTTTTTTATATGTTCAATAGAATATAGGAATATGAATACAATAAATAAAATATAATTTCTATAAGGAAATTGAAATTTATAGAAATATTTTAGCTGAAACAGGCCAAAGATAAGTGGATCACTTTCAAACAAGTTTCAGAGCTTAAAAAGGAAACAAAGTTCATATATGAAATGGCATATTAGCTAAAGTTGGAAGAAGGAGCTAACAGTGAAAGTGTTGATGGGAGTAATGGCAGAATTCAAGCTTTTCTAGGTATTTTGAAATTTAACTTGATGTTCAGGTGAAAGAAACCCCCAAATGAACTTGGGGGTTCATTTCTACCAATAAGGGGACTATGAGAGTGTCAAAACAATAGTAGCAGGATGATTTATTTTTCAAAAGCTGAAAAAAAAAATGATTCTAGACTCTATAAACAAGTAAGTTTAACAATTTTTAAAATTTAGAATAAATGTTTGCATAGGCAATTGAAGTGATGTTTCCAAGCTAAAATAGTTCAAGTCATATCAAATGTTAGCAGTTTCTTTTTTACCCACTTGAATTATTATTTATTTTCGTGAGTTACTTAGTTGTAGGATCGAGGTCATG
Source organism: Cynocephalus volans (assembly GCF_027409185.1). Lineage (NCBI taxonomy): Eukaryota > Metazoa > Chordata > Mammalia > Dermoptera > Cynocephalidae > Cynocephalus > Cynocephalus volans. Next base: position 27,132,823 of record NC_084466.1, read on the forward strand.
CTATGGATTTAATTTAGTTTGGTTGCTACAAAATATTTGACAAAATAACTCTTCCATTTTGAATTGTGGAACAGATGGTAGGATTGCAATGTGGATTGAGAGTAAAATAATAAATAATTATGACGGTCTTGGTCAATCTTAACTTTCTCCTTAGACTTTCCCTATTAGCAGTCATAGCATAGTGTTTTAAATTAACAAATTTAAATTAATTGACTAAGGATTCACATGTTAAATGTGAAGATGTAAATGTAACAGAACAACTATGAGAGATACAGTAATAAATGTTTGTTTTTTCATTAAAATAGCATCCATAGGTGGAATAAATGTCTGAAAGAAAACAATAATACTCTATAATAATAAAAGTGAAATGGCGTTGCTAAGTACAAATGTTCAATCAAAGAGAAGCAAGGTAATGGAAATTTACCTTGTACTACATTTGATACAAATGTACTAGTTTAGGTGATGAAAACATCATTATAAATCCAGGGTAGGATGGAATATTGTGTAAGTTGAATATAACTTTATATCATGTTAGAATAATAATATAGTGAAGAGTAATATTTTGGTTAATTTGGGCATTCCATGTCAGAGGGCTAATGTCTAACTAGAAAACATTCAGAGGAATTTGACCTGAAAAATCAATGCAGGGAATCCACAATGGAAATGAATGCCAAAAGAAATGTTGATCAAAATGGGAGTGATGTCAATTAAGAAAAAGAAACTTTGTCAAAATTTATTTTAAAATGAGCTGCATGCATTTTTCTCAACTGGTAGAAATATATATTTTTAATTTTGTTTTGTATTCTAATTTGTGTATGTCAAAGGGGATTCTTCTAATGAATAAGAAGTTGATATATGGTGACCACTATCTTAAAAGCTTATGGATATAGGGGTAAAATGTAAATATCCCTTGTTAGATAATTTTCTTATATGGAATTATTCAAATATGTCTCTGGTAGAAGTTAAACTAGAAGCCTGTGACTGTTTTAGTCTTTTTTTTTTTTTCTTCATTTCTTATTGGACCCAAGAGGTTAAAGAAAACTATTTGGCTGACTTTTTGACTGAGAATCAATTCTGTAACCAACATGTGGCTATTATATTCAACATCTGAGCTTTAGGAACTATTACAACTGTTAACTAAATTATTCTTTTTCCATTTTCATGTCTGCTGTTGCATTGATCTCAGCAATTTATGTCAAACTTCTTTAAATTTTAATGGGTCTCATAATCTGTGCCCACTTGCCCCAGCTGTTGGTTTTATACACTATTGTACTGTTCTTTCTTCAGAATTAGAATTCCAGTATTAAAATACATTTTAGAATAACTAGTATTCTCAGTGTTGTAATTGGGGAAATTGAGTCACAGGGATATGAATTACCTTGTAATGAATCACAAGGTTAACTGATAACATACTTAATGTTATAAATCACCATAAAATAATCAAAGTTGGTTTATTCCCATTTTACTCTGCTTTTCTTATTTTATATATGTAAATATCTACCAAGCAACCTCTAAGCTTTTTAGAAGTAGAAATAATGCTTAACAAAATACTAAGCATACAGTGGGAATTTATTAAATGCAGACTTGTTGGCTTTGGATAGTGATTTAGTGCTCTTCAAAAATTAAGCAAAGAGGAAAGCAGTTTCAGTTTCACAGAAAAATAACATTATAAATTACCTTAAAAACAAAACACTTAGAGACTCTAATATATTTTATTACAATATGGCACTGGACCTAAGAAAACATATTTTCTCTTTAATGTAAGGGTATAAATTTATTTATTGATTTTCTCAAGACAGAAAATGACTTTGAATTTGATTTTGAATAGTTGCTTATAAAACAAATCCATAATTTTATCAAAAAATTATACATTTATTTGCGTGTGTGTATATTTATCTATCTCTCTATATATCTTTTCAGGCTGCTATAACAAAATACCATAAACTGGGCGACTTATAAACAACATTTATTTCTTACAGTTCTGGAGGCTGGGAAATCCACAATCACGGCTGGGATAAATTCAGTAAGGACCTGTTCCTCACAGACAGCAGTTTTTAACTGTGTCCTCACTTGGTAAGAAGGGTAAGCAAGCTCTCTTGTACCTTTTATATAAGGTCACTAATCCCATTTGAGGGCTCCGCCCTCATGATTTAGTCACTTCCCAAAGGCTCCACATCTTAATATCATCACCTTGAGGGTTAGAATTTCAACACCTGAACTTTGTGGAGGCCACAAACATTCAGTCCATAAGAATATGTATATATATTACAATATATAACAAAATATAATATGTATGTATCCAAAATGAAATAGAGTCATGCATCACTTAAAGATGGGGATACATTCTGAGAAATGTGTCACTTGGTAATTTTGTTGTATGAACACATACAGTATAACTTATACGCAATTAGATGTTATACCCTATGACACAATCACTCCGGATAGGCTCTTACAGGCAACATTAGCTATGGATTTTGTATGCTTAGAGGCCATGATGAGCAAAAAATCACAAGATTAAATCAATCACAAGAGAAAATGATGCAATCATGAGACTTGTTTAACACAAGTTGGCATAATGTGGTGCACTGTTTTACAGTAAACTTTTTTTATAAGTAGAAGGAGTATAAGTGTACATGGTTCATTGTTGACCAAAATGTCATAATGCAGTGCATGACTGCTTATGTTCAGTGATATATAAATATAGTGCTGCACACATGTGAATATATATGAGTAGTTGTCCATGAGTGGAGATGGATAGTTGGATGGATATATGTGGTGATAACCAAGAAAAAGAGAGAGACGGAGAGAAAGAGATAGAGTTCGTCAGGCATTCCAACATTCAGCTTTCTGTAGCAAAGGTATCAGGCAATTTTCTGGGAAGGTGATCACATTTTACTACCACCAAGAATCAACACACTGCTGAACAAACAGAACTAAGCAGTTACAAGCACACAACACTGTTGTTTGGAAGGGGCACTTAATTGTGAAAAAGCAATGACAAAACTGTGGGTGCTTGATTGTGAAAAGGGGTACTTACTTGTAGAAAAGGCAGAAAAAAGCCAAGTGAAAGTTCAAAGCTTTCCCTTATTTCACATATTACATTGAATTACTTTGCATTTAATATTGTCTGTGTTTTAAATCCTTCTATATTTATCAGATTAAGTCATTACTAACATTTCCTAAGGAAAAGTAATTTTTTAAAGTTTATTTTGCACCATCATTGCACATATTTTTTTCCTAAGTTCTAGCTCTGTGAGTTTTATGTGACTGTATCTAATTTGAATTATATGTCACATTATTTACAGCAAACCATAACATTATAAAATGAAAGTTTAGTAGTCTAATGTGTCTGATTCATATTTCAGCTCCTCAGAATCAGATTTATAGCTGTTATAATATTATTACTATTAACTATTATTATCTGTGGAGTATCTATTGCAGGAAATCTTTTTAGAATGATTATTCAAGATGATTCTGAAATTGGCATGAGGAGAAAGGGGGAGGCCCACAGATCCAGCTGTCAGTGACAGTAAATAAGAGGAGGGATAGGCTTGGGGAAGCCTGACAAGAGTAGTGAGTGGGAAATAATACACACATGGAGGTAAAAACCATAGCATATGTATAAAAGCTTCTGTAATTCAAAATGCAAGTGGAAGTGAAGTGGCTCTCAGGCACAGAGAAGTTAGAAATGAACCTGTAAAGGCTTGTAAAGCCATGACAACTCAGAGGGGAGGAGAAAATTCAGAGCAGCTAAAGACAGAGCACAGGAAGCAAATAGACTTGATGATCTGAATTTTTGATGTTTTAAATGCAAAATAGGTCATCGTTTTTGCCAATAAGAATCACTAATCTTTAGCTTTCATTGCGACATACAATGAGCGAGAATTAATGACAGCTAAATCTTACTAGTGTCTACTAAAAGTTACATAGTAAATTTCTTTCCAACAAGTCATCTCTTCCCTGGAGAAAGCCATGTGTCTATCACACAGATAATTTTTATATTAGTCACTGCTACTAAAAGCTAGGGAGACACAACTGAAAGTGACAGAGCTTAGGTCCATTTTTACCTTCGAAAGCCTTCATATCACATCTCTGTCTGAAAATACGTCAGTTGTTGAAATTTTTCTTCCTTTTCACTTTTCTTTCTAGTCATCAGGTTTCATGTTTTATATAATGTTTTATTTCAAAAACAAAGTCTCTCCTTAAAATATGAGAATATGTGATGTTAATAAATGATTTACTTAAACTGGTTTAGGCTTTCTGCTTAATCAAAGACTTCTATGGGTTAGAATGTGCTATGAAATACTACTCTGACATTGAAGTTTGTAATAAGAGTATCCAGAAAAGAATGATAGTTACTGATCTGTTGATGAGAAAAATGTTCAGGGGCAAATTTGGGGCCAAACCTACTCTGACTAAAAACTCTGTGTTTATCAAAGGTTTAGTAAGAGAGTATGCATACCTACTAAAATTGCAAAAGTAACTACATGGCTTGAATAAATATGTTTAAATTTGTTTTTATGAGTTCATAGTGGGTTGGCAAAAAGCTCTTTTTGAGGATCTAAAAGTTCAGTAAAAAGTATTTTGACTCTGAAGCCAAAAGAAAAAACAATGTGGTTCTTTTCCATTACGTTTTTAAAAGTTCAAATTCTCATTTACAGTTGTAACTTGTTTTCTTAAGAAAATTGCACTAGAAATTGGACAATTCATGATTTCCATGATTTGATATCATAAATAACCTAAAAAAAGACTCTCAGTTTTTTTCATTGTAAAGGCAGAACAGCAATGAGAAACTGTAAATTTTTAGACTCCCTTTTAAAAACAATATTCTCCATTAAAAATATATGCTTTGAATGTCATAGAAATTTTAAAAGGGAGTGATGTCCTATGGTAACATAAAATGTTTTCTTAAAATTTGTGTCTTAATTGATTATCTGACAAACAATTTACTACTCCAGAAATTCACAAGGAAACATTAATCTTATGTGAATATGTATTTTATGTTACTTATCTCTGATATGTAAGTTAGAGTTCTTGGCTGTTCTCATAATAGTAAACAATAAGATTATGATTCGATACGTATTTTTTTCTTTTTTTTTAGTTACCAGAGTGGTTCATAAATACATTTTTTGAACTATACTAATAAAACTATTTTTCCCCAGTTTATGGTAAAATCTTTGCATGTGTCCTCATTTATCTGCATGCTTCCAGATCCCTTTGGCTTGCCTCTTAATTATGTCAAATTTTTGAACAAATTTTTTTTTGAAAGATGCATGCATTTTGTGCTTTTAACTTAATAATTTAGAGAAGACAAAATATGAAAATTTGAAATTTTTAGGCTAAAAGCAAAGACCTGGGTATAATGGAAATTCAGATAATTGGAAAAAGGTTCAATTTTCAATAAATTTATTAAGTGCTGACTGGAATTTAGGCACTGTGTTATATGCTAGAGAGATGTAAATAAGATAAATGATATCCCTGTCTTCACATAACTAATAATTTGTATTAAGAAAACCCAAATTTAGAAAAAAAATATTATAAATGTAATAAGGGTAAATAAAGTATCCTAAAATTACTAAAGTGAATATTAGAAACACATGAAATATTAGTGATTTTCTTTAACTCCGAGTGAAGCTTTCTGTTATTGATTGAAAACCTTTGAAGTTAAAATGAACTGCTATAATACACAAATCCTACTCTGATCCAGAAGAGAGTTGTAAAAATAGTCAAGAAAAGAAAGACATTCATTGGTTATGTCAGAGGGTTAACTAGCACTATATGTATTCAAAGGAATTTAAGAGAGTAGAGTCTGAACAAAGACATCTGTAAGATGCACATAACAAGGGTTATTCCACCTGGTTGGCTTGGTGGTAGACACTGTCCCTGAGTAAGTGATAGTAAAATTGAGGTTTGTGGGATTAGTAGAATTTAGCCAGGTTAATACAGAAATAAGAGTGTTCAGAAAAACAGAACCACATATACAAAGACTTGGTAGTTATCAGGGAAATGCAAATTAAAACTACATTGAGATACCACCTCACCCCATTCAAAAAGATGGTGAATAACAAAAGCTGTTGAGGATGTGGAGGGAAGGGAACACTCCAGCACTGTTGGTGGGACTGTAAATTAGTACAACCCCTACAGAAAATAGAATGGAGGTCTCTCAAACAACTACAGATAGATCCTCCATGTGATCCAGCAATCCCACTTCTGGGTATATACCCAAAGGAACAGAAATCAGCATGTCAAAGGGATACCTGAACTCCAATGTTCATCGCAGCTCTGTTTACAATAGGCAAGACATGGAAACAACCTAAATGTCCATCAATGGATGATTGGATACGGAAACTGTGGTATATATACACTACAGAATACTACTCTGCCATAAAAAGAAAGAAATTCTCCCATTTGCAACAACATGGATGAACCTGGAGAAACTTAACATTGAGTGAAACAAGCAAAGCACAGAGGGATGAATACTGCATGTGATCACTCATATGCAGGACCTAAGAGAGAAAGAAGGAAGGAAAGAAAGACCCCAGTGGTGCATTGGACTTGCAGAGGGAGAGGACATTCCTTGGGCTACAAAGTGGAGCGGAGGAGGGGGTGAAGAGAAGGAGGAAGGAGGTTGGGGATAATTGGGTGGGGACATGGGGTACAAATGCAATTTGTGGTAATGTGTATGCTGTCAGTATGAATCTGGCTTTCACATCTTGGGCACAGGGGTGACAATCAGCTTTGTATCTCATGAATATTCATAACCAATAAAAAAAATGACTTGGTAGTAATAGAGATTGTGGCTGAAATGAAGCCAACATTGCTGAAGTGGTCCTACACAGAGCAAACAAGTTTTTTTTGTTTGTTTGTTTTTGTTTCTTTTGAGATAGTGCTACTGGCATTTTGTTTGGGATTTTTTTTTTCCCCATCATGAGATGATTACTGTGTATTAAGCATCCTGGTCCCCTCTCACTCATGTATTTCCCTATCCAGTTTGTAGTTGATGGTTCTCAATTTTTACCCAATTTCTTGTCAATATTTTCAACTCCTTGTACAATTATTCTTCAGTTGTACTCTCATGAAAATTAGCTCAAATTTCTTCCTTTTTAGCTCAGTTACCCAATTGCTAAGAACAACTTTAGAAAACCCTACAATTCTGCCTCTCAGTGACACTATTACTTCTTGCTCTTCACCGTTGTCTGTCAGTCCTTCAGTACATTGATAGTCAGCTATGTCTGCTTCCTCCAGAGGGGATAGTTTAATTCCCTTCCATTTAATGGAAATTCTTGTGAGATTATCTCACCTCACTCTCAACCTTGACCTCCTTTCTTACTTCTCAGAAAGAATAGAAACTAATAAACCCTAATCGCCTGACATTTTCACCTCTAAATCATTACACCCTTTTCAGGACACACTAATCGTTTCCTTCTTCATATCCGCTACAATGGAAGTGTGATCTGTATGTCAAGACCTATTCCAGACATATGATTGGTATCCTGTTCTCAAAAAATACTCAGTTTGTCAAAAATAAATAAATAAATAAATAATCAACGATTTAATCAATTACCCAACCCTTATTATTATGTCTCTAATCTCTCTTTCTCTACCACCTTCTTTTTTGCAGCATTTAAATGTGTTCAGGTTTACCCATCTTGGAAAAGTGGTGCAGTCTATGCCATGGCAGGATCCTAAAGGAGTCAGCTTGGGCTGCCCTCTCCGAGTTGGCAAGGCCGCTGGATGGAGAGCTCCTGGCCAGGCCGCAGCTACGAGCACTTGCTACAACCCATCAGGATTCCTGCCTCGGCTTCGTGGCTTTTGCCTTCTCTTTCGATATTTTGGTTAGCGTGGCAGTTCTCTGAATTCCCAAAAGATTATAAAAATAACACAAATAATTATGCGGTCATTGAACTAAACATTCCCACAGAGGATCCGAGTAAATTGGACAATTTAAAATTATCCCCTTGTGATAAATTGACCACACCAACATATGTTCCAAAAGCACCGCTCATGACTAAATATGAGCTGCAGCCTAATGTAAGTTGGCAAACATCATTTATTGGAGATTATATTAATGGCAAGAGAATGGTTGGTATTAATGGGAAATTATATGACTGGGACAAATTAAGTATATGGAAATGAAACTGTAGAACCCCCTTTACTTGGTGGTGTCCAGTTTTAAATAAATCATTAAGAATCAGGTGTTGGGATAAAAATATATGCTGTAAAATTATTAAACCTGCAAAATTAGATCTTAGAAAAATAAGAGAGTGTAACTGGTTTTGTGAGGGATCGTGCTGTGCACAAGGACACTTTAACATTTAGATCAAGATTACAGGGCCACAGCAAATGCATAACCTTAAAATGTGCATGATAATTCTGCTCAAATATCCACTGTTCTTTTTCCATATGAACAGTAGGTTCATTCCTTTAGAACATAAAATCATTATACCCCCATTAGAATTTAAATGTTAGCATTTTTCCTTTTAACAAATTTGTACTTACATTTAGCAATAGACATAGGTCATATGATAGTGCTATCACTTTGCAACTGCAGTAGTCCCACCCTGTTAATAGGGTAGATATTAACCACAGCTTGCCAACCGGAAAAGATCACAGGTTAACTTCAAGACAATGAGAAGATGGTCCCAATCTGATAACCTGATACCAAAAGGAGGAAGCACGAGCTAATCACCTGAGACGTGCTAACAAAGGAAAAAAAACTGGCTTCCCCTGTCCCTTTTAAATTATTAATTCAAGCTTGCTGATGTAATAAAAATGGTACCCAAAAACCCCCTACAGAGAAAAATCTAAATAAAAGGCATTGTCTGCATGCTCCAGCCTGCAGAGAGAGAACATGCATACTGATGCATTGAGGTCTCTGTCTGTGTTTGTTATTTTCACCAACCCTCCCTCTCCCTTTTCGGGTACCCACAACTCGACTGCAGCTGGTCTCTGGCAAAAAAGAAAGGAAGAAACTACTTTCTGGAACCCAGCATCCCTCCAGATCCAAGCTTTCTTTCAGCTATGCCATTTATCCCCCATCCACTTCATAAGCAATGCTCTTGAAAATAATTTCACTCTACTGTTGATGATTTCTCTTTCTAATGGATTCCTCAACACACCAAATCTGGTTTTATCACCTTAATTTCTCCAATAACTACTGGAAAAATTCACTACAATGTCTCCAATAACTGTTAGAAAAAAAACACACATAACACTAACTACTGGAAAAATTCACTACAATGTCTCCAATAACTGTTAGAAAAAAACCCACACATAACACTATTGTGTTGTTATTAATTGCAATGAGCACTTTAGGATTCTGACTACATTTCTGTGTACATTTCCTTCAATAGTATGTCTCCGTTTCTGAAACTGTTGATTACTCTCTTTTCCTTGAACTACCATGCTCCTTCAGCTTTCATTCCCTTACACTCCTTAATTTTTTCTGCCTTTCTGTCCACATGCACAACCTAAACTTCTTTTAATTTTTCTTAATTTTCCCCTTTTATTTTAAAATTGATGCTTATCCTGGTGGTTGTTTTTTATTAACCTAACTTTATTCAGCAATCTCATTAATTTCATGGATTATTTTCCATTTATAAAATACATTTCTGCAGTAGTGACTTTCCATGATTAATTTGTTAGTGAATTTGAGAATCTTTTCTATTTTTATTTTTTTTATGTTTATAAATGTTTCAAGTACCTAGCAATGCACCCCTAGAATGTGTTTGTGAGGATGTGCTATGGACTGATTGTCCCCCCCAAACTCATTGAATCTTGATCCTTACTGTGACAGTGTTAAGAGGATGGGAAATCCTATTATGGTAATTGAGAGGTGGGGCCTTGTTGAGGAGATTGGATTGTGAAGACCATGTCCTAATCAATGGATTAATCCATTAATGGTTTAATGGCGGTCACCGGCATTGTTCTGTTTGCTACAAAAGAAGAGCGCGTGAGAACTCTTTCTCTCTCTGCTTCTGCCCTATCATGTAATATCCTGCATCGCTGAAGTTACCACCAAAGAAGGACCTCACCAGATGTGTTCTCTGGAGTTTGGGCTTCCCTGCCTCTGAAACTCTATGCAATAAATATTGTTTCCTTACAGATTACCCAGTTTCAGGTATTTCTGTTATAAGCAACAGAAATGAAGTAAGACAGAAGGGAAAGAAAGATTTAGGAAAAGGCAAATGCTAGAGATGTTACTTGGAATCTGTAAACAAATTAATGTATGCATAGTATCAGCATTATTACAGTTTTTTAGAGACTGTGTTGAAAAAAAAATCATAAAAAATTATGGCTACATCTTCAAGTAGCTAATAAATAAATGGCTCCATTATGGCTACATCTTCAAGTAGCTAATAAATAAATGTTCATTATTCCTATTAGCATAAAGAGAAAGGGAAAGAAAGGGAAAAGAATGAGGGCATTTTCTCATCATACTCAGCCACAAACCAGACATGTGACCTTGGTTAAGTCATTTAACCTTGCTGAGTTTCTCTTTGAAAAAAAAAAAAAAAAGACTTAGGACCAGATGCCCCCTAAGGTAGTATCAATCTTATAAATATTTTACACACTGATTCTTACCACTTTTACATTTATTTTCCCAGCAGAAAAGCCCCTGTTTACTTCATGGCTCTTCACATTTACATCAACCCTACAGGGGTGCTGTAGAGCTGCTCAGGGCTGGCAAAGAAACATGTGGATGCAGGTCCCAGAATCCATTAACCTCAAGTGAGTAGGTTTATTCTCAGCTGCAAGTTTTATGTCCAAATATTTCATTATGTCCTCCTTTACTGTCAGCTGCCAGGATGCTTTCGTGGTCATTTGCATAATTTAAACTGCTGTCACTGACAATCTAAATGTTGGTCTATTTTATCACTTAACTCTAATGCATAAACAGGCATGTCTTCTAAGATTAAATCCAAATTAACTGTAGTCTAATTCTTTCAAAAGTGTGTTACTTTTAGTGTCACCCTTAAATTCATTTTTTTTTCAGAAAATTACAAGAAGATAACCAAATACTTAAGCACAAGTGTCCCAGCATATTTTGAAGTATATAGTCAAAATTGCTTTGATCTTGATTAAATATGTTTCTCAGGATCTTCAACTCCACCTCAGATGCAACAATAATTTAAGAAGCATCAGTTTCTTAGTTTGCTGTGGGTCATCTTTAAAGTACACTTACAATCATCTTTAAGATTCAAAAGTATTAAGAAGCAGCACATATCAAAGAAACATCTTGTGCTATGTGTTGGAGTAATTTACCTGAATGCAGGCCACCCTGCCCCAAAAGGCAGAATAAATCTTCTTCCAGTCTACTTTAATTCTTGCTTCTCTCAATCTTATTTCTTTTCCTTCTATAGCCTGACTCCATTTCTGAAATCCATTAAGCATTTTATATCCCATTTACTAGTACCTGCTCCTTTTCATATAATCTAAATTAACCGAATTCCACTTGACAATAGAGCTTCTAAGAAAAAGCTCAGCTCATCATTATAAATCTGACCCAAAGGAGTGGGTAAAGAGGCTTTTATATAATAAAACACTGAGCTCTGGCAATCACAACTTTTATTAACTGGCATACCCTACAGTGCCTAAGCAAACACGTTTGAGAAATTGATTTCCTTGGATAATACCACTGGATACTCAAAGTAAAATCTTTTGCAGAATAGTAAGTTGGAAAAGTATTGCCATTGTCATCAACTTTTTGGTTTTAAAAAAGTTATGTAGGAGTCAACAAGAAAAGTTTGCACGTAAATATGAAATTTATAAATCATGTTTTCCAAGTAAAGATAAGTATATATAAGTCCAGATTTAAAAGTATTTGTGTTTTGTGAGATATTTTTCCTCAATTTTTTTGATCAATAGTCCAAAGACTAATATGCAGATGCCTTTGTAGGGGCTCCTATTTTATCTTGGGCCTAACTCTCTGATAGGTATCATAGTTTGATACTATACTGATGTTTATTTTTAGTTCTTTGAGATGAGGAATTCAACTGCACTAGATTTTGTATTCTTCGTGTTTTTCTGACACCGTTTATTGTGGAACTCAGATTTAAAAAAGAGCTTTGTTATTTTTCCTTCATGTATAATTGCTTATATTTGAGAATTTATACTATTTTGGGGGTACAGTTTCTCAATGATGTGGTCAAGAAATCCTAATAGATTGAAACCTTGAGCAGTCAGATGTATGGATACAAGTCATACAAGAAATTTGCAAAAAAATTCAATAATTAAAAGAATAATGTGTCATTAGCCAAGACATGCCTCTAGGATTTTGAGGGGGAAAAAAGGAATAAAATTAAATTAATTTGGCACCAAATTTATTCAATTCCTAAAATTTATCATTCATTTTGCTATTGAGGAAATAATGGCACTATTTTCTATCAGAGAAAACAGTATTCATAAAATAGCCATACATTTGAAAAGGATTAAGAATCCATCCAAGATTGTGTTACTATTGTTGTTATTTCTTAATATGACTTTGTTAAAGTTAAAAATAAGTTTGATGATAGTCTTATAGATGATTCAGCAATAAATTACTAATATTATTATTTGTGTAGTTTCAGATGTCTTGTTCATTTTCAGTTATCATTGAAAGATTAATTGTCAATAGTTTCATTTACACAAATGTGCGAATTTTAATTTTGAGTAAAGTTAAGTTACTTTAAATATAGTTAATTATTCTAAATATAGTAAATGTTGTAGTTTTAAATATTGTTTTTTAGGAAGAGAATTGGACTTTAGGTTATAAACCAACATTTTCTTCATAAGTATAAAGTGCAAAAAACTTGAGTGTGTCAACAGAGTAATTCCCCAAAATCCATAAAATCAAAGTATTATCTTAAAGAATACTCTAATTAAATATTAGACTTTCACAGTATTATTATTAGTCCTATTTATAGATCACCTGTTCTGAAATGATTTTAAAAAAATACCTAAAGAATCACTGAACTTCAAAGATAAGCAGAAAAATATAGACATAATAACTTCAAAGATAAGCAGAAAAATATAGACATAATAACATAATTTGGACTAAGCTTCCTAACATATTTAAATTCCCATGACCTCAGAAATAAATGCAAGTTGTTTAGGATTTTGGATATCCCTTGATATATGTGCCATGAGCAACTCTTTTTGGTGGATAATGATAGCTACTAGGAATGTTTTGAGTTTGATGGGAGTTGGCTTCTAGGGCCACAGTTTCCCTATGAATTTATAATAAAAGCTAGACTCGGAATGACTTCTGTGACAATACCAGACATCTATTCACTGGATAATTATTAGCACACAAATAAAAATATTATATTACTCAGTTTTTGGGCTTGAGGCATTTCCATTTCTCTGTTCACCAGCAATTTTCTTGGAAAGTTTAACCTACACCATAGCGACAACTGACCAGAGGCTGGATTCTGTAACCATTTATAGCCAGAAACATGCAGCCAGAAGTTTTGAATCTATAGTAATCAGAGAGCTATTAGGAAGTTAGCCTGAAGGGTTAGCCTAAGATACATGGTATAGGCCTAGATAGAATTTTATGCCTTGGGTGAAGCATCTTTAAAATATATTAGCCAATTCCATCTTAAATACTTTTAACATTCCCAATAATGTCCATAAATAATACTCATCGTACTACATAAATACTTCCATTTTCTGGTATAAAAATATTTTTGACATTTATTAAGCAAGTTAGTAAACAAGTGTTAATAGAGACGCTAGCAGCAGAGCCTCTTACGGTGGCCGCCTCTGGAGTGTGAGCGTTCTCCTGCACCAACAGTCCACCATTGACTGTGCATCCTGGATTAGGCAGTCATTCGCACTTTAAAAGCACACACACAAACACTAAAAATGCTAGAATATTTTAAAGTAAATTAATATTCTAAGAAGTAGAAGATACATTAAAGACAAAATGGAATAAATTGTGATCTTAGTGAAAATATGATGACAGATTTGGAGTGAAGATTCTCCTTCCCTCACATATTTCTCTGTAAGTATACATGTTCTTGGCCCATAAAATTTCTATTTATTGCCTTAAGGGTAATGGGTCAACCCACAGCCAATGTGAGAGTAGAAGTAATTAAAATCAGTAACATTAACATCAGGCCTGGGCTTCAACACTTACTTCTGCCACTTTCTACATGAACTTGGAAAAATTGACCTTTCCTCTTTAGCACAATTTTCTTGTCTGCACAGTGGAGATCACGAATAGATCACCTCAAAGAATTTTTTTACTTTATTCACTTAATATAGATTTGGAATGCTTCATATGTCTCAAGTTTTTCTTTTTGGCTAAGGATACAGCAGAGAATAGTGAACCATGTCCCGTCTTTCTTGGTGCTTCCATTTAAATGAGTGAGATAATGAGACATATAATAAATAAAAATGCATATACAATATATTACATGTATATAGAACTATGTACATCTGGAGGGGGTATCATTTTATATAGTGACATATGAACAGAAATCTGATGTAAGCACGTTCTGGCATAGGAAATAGAAGTGCCAAGGGCATGAGCAGGCTGTATATTGCAGGATTCACAAAAAGCCCAATGTGCCAAACTAGAAATAAACAAGGTGAAAGGGTTTAAGTAGATGAGGCCAGAGAATTAAAGAGATAGTGGGCCAGGTAGGTTGTTTTGAGAATCAAATGAGGTGGTTGCTCAGTACAGTTCTTGGCACACAATAAGTTTTTGACATTTATTCTTGCAATTGCTTCCACTGGAGAGAGATTGCCACATAAAATGCACTGGCCAGAGATAGCAACAGGAGTTGATTATAAGTAGTTTATAGGAGTGCCTTAAAAACTGAGTGGCCAGAGAAAATCTTTGTTTAATCTAGGAATTTGCCAAGGTCAAATAACTTTGGAAATATTTATCTTTTGAGTTCTAAGGCTTTCTGTGGTAAATACGGTCAATTAGGATTATCATAAAAGGTCTTGCTGCCAATGCCAATGTCACTGCTGTTAAATATTGAAACATCACAGGGATTGAGTTGGTTCCAAATGTTACAATTGGCGTATCACTAGAGGCAGATTATTTATAGGTCTTCTTACCCATATTTTTCCACTGAATGGATGAAAAGTTACAGCTGCTTAATAATAGCAAAATAACAAAGAAACTACTAAAAAGGAAGAAAGAATTTCAAATAAAAGCAACATCAATGTGCACTTTTGTATATCATTTTTTACAGAGACATGTATAATTTTTGAGTATTCAAGTTAACAGATGTCAACAGACATATAGGAATATTTGATATCTTACTAGCGCTTTTGCAAAAATCGTCTCCTTCTTAATAGCATTGATTTGTTATTGAGTAGTTGGAAGTAATTACTTAATAATGATCCAGATTGAGTGCTAATAAAGGTCATCTATTTATGATTCAAAATTTGTGAGGATAATATGCAAATAAAATTTTTTTGAATGTCTAATAAATAACAACTGCAGGTGCTGGCTAAGCGAATACACTGTTTAAGGCATTTAATATCTTAAAAGCTATGAATCATACTATAGCACATAAATAAAGATAAAAGTGAGATCACTGGATATATTATACTT
The DNA here is from genome assembly GCF_027409185.1 of Cynocephalus volans. NCBI lineage: Eukaryota > Metazoa > Chordata > Mammalia > Dermoptera > Cynocephalidae > Cynocephalus > Cynocephalus volans. Next base: position 27,148,379 of record NC_084466.1, read on the forward strand.
CAGAGATAAGCAGTTGGTCCCATTCTCAGGTGCATCTGAGAGACATAAAGGAATTTTCCATTAAGATTGGGTGTGGTAAGTTTTCCTGAAATTTTATTAACCTTGCAAGTCTTATTACTTCAAGTAATAGCACTGGTGCATTTATAAACAATCCTGAGATGTTTACCTGCCAAGTAAGCTCTTCACCAGTTTTCAAACTGATTGACTTGACTCATGATAAAAGATTCTCTGCCAAAGTAATGCCTGGGTGAAATGACTATACTGATTATTTTTCGGTCCTTCCTTTTGGTTTATTTGTTCAGGATAGGCTCAGGAGTTTAATTTGATAATGTCACAGTTAAAATATCACTCCCTCACAGAAGAATTAAAAAGCAGCACATTGAAGAATTTAGTAAACTGAAGGCTCTTTCCTCATCTAAAAAGGAAATTGCTCTTAATATTTAACAAAAGATAAGAGAAAGCTCTACAAGTTAAAAACATAAAAAGATAAGATTAAATGGTAGGTCGTTATGTTTATTAGTGGTTTCAATTGGGGAGGGGAGAAACTAACAAAAAACAAATTAAAACTTGATCCTTTGATCTCAAAATGAACAGGGTGCTTTTCAGATTTTATTACACTTTTTAAAAAAAAGTACGTGGATTATGTGTATATTGAATGAAAATTAAAACATCATCATTATACACTAGAATTACTATGTATTTAACATTGTTCCTAACACAGATACAATTTCTTTTTTATTCATTTTTTTTTTCTTTAAGGTTTGACTTAACAGCAAAGCAAGCCATCTGTGTCCAAACCCACCTCCAGATTTCTGTTTACTAATTTAGATTCTCTAGAGAGCAGGCAAGGCTCTACTTTGCTTGGACAGAGAACTAAAGAATAATAGGTATAGAAAATCTACTTCTTTAAACTTGAACCAAAATAAATTAATTTTTTTCAAGGTGATAGTTTCTTTCAAAGAGTAAATGCCACAATACTTGAATTCTAATTCTCATACCTACTATTGTATTCCTTGAGATTCTTTGTGAGGATATTGGATAACTCAAGGAATAATTAAGTTGTACACTTTCAGGAACCTCAGGAAAACCTGAAACCGGAAACTTACATGCCTTAGAGACAGCTGTGTCCTCTCTCTCTCTCTCTTTCACTCTCTCCCCATCCCTGACATCATTGATTCATTTTATACTCTCTCTGTAAGTCAGAACATATGGCCACTGTCAGCTACTGATCAAGTTTTATATTTTAAAACTTCTACTAAAGGAAAAAATTTTATTCAATTATTGGGATTTCAAGTCATAATGTAGAAGGGAGTTTAATGGTCTAGATTTGTCTTACAGTCACCTCTAAACTAAGAAACTGTAGGTCAAGGGCCACAATCATGCTTCAGTGGATGGCTTCTCCAGTGTCATCTGTCTGACCAGAGGGTTTTAAACTAAGGTGAGTGTGGGTATGCAAAGCACAACGGCATAAATATGTTTTACAAAGTAGGCAGATAGGTCTGACAGCTATTAGCTTTGTGTAAAGTAATTTGTTTAAATCATTTAATCATGAGCTCTTTGGAAAGTTAGCTCTTTCTGCTATCTTAAGTTCATGAGGAGTGAAAAGCCAGAGGATGTAGGCACTACTGGCACTACGGTTTTAGTGAGACTGATTTAAGGCCCAGCCATTTTAATTTGGTGAGTAGAGACAAGAATACAGTACAGGGAAAAAAACAAATAAAAATAAAAAAAGAATTTAGACAGTATTAAGAGCAGGTCTCATTTTCTAGACTGATAAAGAGACAGAAAAAAAAAAAAAGATCTAATAAAAGGTTTCTCACTTAGGGAAAACTTGTGGACAGTATCCAAAAACTTATGTTCTGAAATCAAACTTCCTTAATTCAATTAGTTCTGCCACTTAATTTCTGTGACTTTGGGGCAAATAATACAAGTTTTCTATTCCTCAATTACCACATCAGTAAAATGGGTATAATAGTATGTATGTAGTAGGCATATTGTGAAGAGTAAATGAATTTTTTAATGTGAAAAATTTAGAAAAGTGCCAAGCACATAGTGTAAACTTTACATGTTGTAGCATTATTATCATGTGGGAGGAGCTGTATAGAGGAAATTTTAAATGATCTGATAGAATATTTTTAACCCTATTTTAGTAAAGATATTGACAAATTAATTATAAAAAAAATAGTAGAAACTATCTATGCCTTCTTCCATTGAATGGGAGTTTAAAATAAACACGAAGTTTTCTCATTTTGAAATTCTAAACACTTATTTATATTTGCAATTAAAAACAATGCTTTTTAAATGTCTTCTGGCATTTGAATATTTTTTAACATTTTCATTTACCCAGTTTTTTTTCCCTACAATCGATGTGTTTTCCTTTTGAAATAACAAAATAAGGACAAAAAGATAAGTGATTTTAAAGCCTATGACTAAAATTTGGAGGCTGGGTATAATAATTTCCTATTGTCCTTATTTGCATTCATGTACATACAGCTTTATGGCAATTCTCCATGTTCTACCATTGTTCCTCATAAAATAAAAAGTGAATACCAATAGGGGATCAAAGAAAGCTACATAATTCAATACATAACTTCAAAGAAAAATTCATGTGAATGATACTGATAAATTTAGGGATTATAGGACATTTTTAGTAGAATTCTCTTGAAAGTTCCTGGGGAGGGAACCAGTTCTTTAAGAGGGGAGCATTGATTGTGTTGATATTCTAAGGTTTGATCTGTCTCACACTTATATCATTTAATAGCAACTTAGTATTTGCAAAGCACTTTGATTAATTAACCTGACATACAAAAATGAATAGAAACTGCCAAATTAATCTGATCATAAGTCACTTAGGAGGAGCCTTGTTATGATATTCAATCTCCTGGTTCTTACTCCACACCAGAAGTCTGCAAATGTTTTCTGTAAAGTTCCAAAATAAGTATTTTCAGCTTTGTGGGCCATATGACCATTTCAAAAATAATTCACTCTGCCACTGTAGCAGGAGCAGCCACAGACAATATGGAAAATAGGTAAGGTTGTGTTTCAATAAAACTTTACTTACGTGTGAGGTGATGAGCTGGATTTAGCTGGACAGCTGTAGTTTGCCAGCCCCTGTTCTAGACTAACTGAATCAGTCCTGGGGCCCTTTGAGTTGAGATGTTTAATAAAGAAGAGTGGTGATTGGGGACATCAGGATAAACTATATATATTGAATATGGTAAATCAGTCAAAACCACTTCTAAATGTTATACAATATGAAGGTATAATGTTTGTCAGTCTGCAGTTAGGCACCACAGAGAGCAAGTGGAATAGGTTGAGCAAACTCTGTATTGGCTTTAAATATGCAAATCTTTAACTATTTGTTTGTATAGAACACAAAGCATTTTAGCCATAAAAAAGGTCATAATGGAGAGAAAGGGGTGCCACATACATCATGTACTTTATTTCAAGTAAGTGAGTTCCTTTGACAGAATTACATAGTATAATCAAGCTTGAAGGACACTGTATATTTCTGGTTTCCCTTGAAAAACCTGAAATAGTTGGCATCACCTATGCTGCATTTTCAAAAGGTAAAATTCACCTGGAGCTAAATCGTGGGCTTTCCTTTTAGCAAAATCGAGTTTTCTCTGATTTACACAGTCCCTATCTGGTATATTTAAGTTATTTGGGTTACCTGAATTTACTGACATCTATTTAATTTTGAACATTTGCTTTATATTTATTGAGTATACATTTCACTCATTAGAAAGAGATAAAGGATCCAAGCAGGATTTTTTTTTTTTTAGGAGAAATGTAAATTGCCTGCTAATGGGTACAAAGATTTAAAGATTACCAACAATATAATGCATTTCTAGAAAGTACCTATTTATCAATTCAGACTGATTTTACAGCAGCATAATTTGAGTTCTTTAATGTATGCAAGATAAATATTATATTTTTCTATTACCCATGTTCCAGAGTAATTTGATAAAGAATGAAATAAAAACAAAACTGAACCAAACTCTTTCCCAGGGCAGGTTAAACAAACTCCACATTAAACCTATGTGAATATAAAAATCCTTTATACATTTGAACATGCTATGTTTCTTACTGAAACTAATGTGTAAGATTAACTTTGAAGATATTTTCAGCATTGTTTATAATGTTATATTTTTAAGGTAAAAAGAGTCTAAAGAAACTGTTTGGGACTTAAGACCATGAAGAAAAAACCTCAAAAATATGAATGGATTTTAGTTGTAATAATTTTAAAACATAGATACATGAAAATAATCTTTTTACATTTGACTTGATCTTCTCAGATTTCAATTCCAGAAGAAGACATTTAAATATTGAATTGTGATATTTTAAGTAAATTTCTTTCATTTTCCCACATCTATTTACTTTAATAATACATTTTTATATGGAGGAATGTTTTGAGAAAATATTAATATTTTTATTCTGTTGATGTGAAACTATACATCAGAAAAATATCTTTTTAAGAAGACTTTCCTCTAATATGCAATTAGAGGTATACTTCTATTTGATTGAGCTTGGTGCTGTGACTTTTTGTTGAACTACCTGAAGTGCTTAACACAAATTCTTAGGTATTGCAATCAAACCCAATGTCTTGCAGTGCATTCAAGAGGTTAGTTTTAGTGGGAGGGAAGATGAAGTAGACCTGGAAAGTCTGTCCTTCCTTCTGAGACACAGATGGATAGACAGAGCAATCAAGAACTAAGGGAAACCTGGGACTAAGATGAGAGAATTGAACAACACAAAAATAGCATGTGAAATGTTAAGGCTCTAGTAATTGGGGCTGCATCTAGTTACTCAGAAGGCTGATCAAAAGCTTTCTTGGTTTTTTTCCTTCCTTTTCCTCCCTAACTCTGGCTCTTTCTCCCATTTTTCCTACCCAGCTAGTTTACAAACAAAACACACAGCTATTCTTCTGACCTCTTACTTTTGTTTTAACTCCTTTAGCTCATAAAGCTTGCATTAGACAGTCCTTCATCTGTTGTGTACTTTTTTCTGTACTTATTGTTGTTTCATGAGTATCAGTTGTTTGTCATTTTAATCTTGAAGACAAAATGAAGTCTTAACTTTCTTTTTACTCTCTTTAAAATAAAATATGTTGATTTTCGCAATAAAAATATAAATAAATAAAACTTCAGAAAAAAATTACTAATGTGAAATCCCAGTTAACTATGCCTTTCTGACATCTATTTAAAAGCACTGATAAAAATTAAGAAATAAATCACCCAATTAGAATAACTAAAATTTACAGACTTTATCCTGTCTAAAGTCTTGTTCTAAGTTAGTAACGTATTACTAACGTATATTATCTCATTTAGCCTTTAAGGAATCCTGTGTGATAGGTACAGTTATCACCATGTTATTGATGGAGAATTGAGACATTGAGTGTTCAAGGGATTTGCATAATTCACTCAACCAAATTTGAACACAGGCAGTCTGGCTCTAGTGATTTTGCTCCTCAGAATGAAACAATGATGCTTCTCAGGGATGATAATATGTTAAATATATGCCAGAGAAGGATATGTTCAGTAGAATTTAGAAATCTTTATAAAAAAAAAAAAAATGGAATCAGAGCATACAAGTAGGACTATACCTAGTACAAATGCAAGCCAGCATACTACTATCTAAATATTTAAAACTTATAAAATAATATAATAGATTGCTAAAGAAAACTGGTTCTAGCTTATTAACATAGCAAATATATCCTTTAATGAAATGAAAGGCCAGGTTCAAATTTAGAATTCTCAAATTCATGTTTATCAGAGTTCCATGCCTGAAATATACCACCCCAAAGCTCCTGGCCCTCAGCCTGAAACTCATTCTTCTTGCCCCACTTCATGTCCCTGTCCATCAGTACAAGAAGACTCTTTTCAGCACCAGTGATTGTCTCCCCTTGCATGTATTGTGTTCATAACTCTTGCAAATAGCTGTCTTTTGAGCAACTCTTAACACTAGAGCTTTATACCCTAAAAGAAAAGAATGATATGACTTAAGGAAAACATATGTAAAGAAGAGACATCTGTAGGTCCTGAAGTTGGCTTAGGAAGATTGGGTAGAAAATCCACACCAGGTATGTGATCTCCAAGAGAGATCAAGGGATCTAGGGGTCCACTCTCCTGGACCACACCTACTCCTGATCCATGCACATGTGTCCAGCTTAATAGACATCAGAATCGGCCCTCCTATTTGATTCTAATAATCATACTGTACAAATAATTTAGAGAAATTGTGTCCATGAAATTGAGAGACAATGACTGATAGAACAAAAGAGTTACATTTAAAATAGTAGTAAGTAAAATATGATGAATATCAAAAGACTTTAGCAGGAATATAGTGTAACAATCTACTGTGGAATGATTTCTAAGGAAGAATGGATAAAGGGATTTTTAAAAAGTAGTCATTATCTGATATAAAAACTGAAAGAGAAAAAGGTTAACATCCAGGTAGGTATGGAAAAAAGGAGATATGGAAACTCCCAGATATGAACAGTTTGCCACTCATGTTAGTCTGCCCTCTGGGGAAAATAAAATATTTCAATAATATAAAAACTTTTGGAAAGGAGAGATACAGTCAATCTGTATAACCTTGTTAATTCTACAAAATAATATCAAAATAGCAGCTTCACTGATGAAGGCTGGACAAGATTTTCTACTGGGTTCCTGCTGTGTGCTGAAAATGAGGCCAAGCTTTGGCAGAAATGAAAAACCAACCCTGATGGAAATGATTTTGAATGGGATCTGGACATTGCGGAAGTCAGCGAAAGATCAGAAAATATAAAGGCCAGGCTCATTTAAAAAGACTTCTATTAAAATTGTATTCTACTTTATTTCTTATAAATGAACACAATTTTACTTAAAAATTATTAGTTTTTTTTTATATTTATCAAAAGTAAAACTACTATTACAAGCCTGCCCTACTTTGTACAGTACTGTTTTATATAACATATAAATACTCCAGAGAACTCTGTGAAGTATGTATTTATTTTGCTTATTTTATAGTCAAAGAGAGTGAACTGTAGAAAGTAATTTTTTTCAGGTCACTTTTTTGAAGTTTCAAGGATTCCAAGATCCTGACCATCCTATAATGGTACATTGCATTGACTCCAAAAAAACACAATTGTAAGAGTGGTGAAGGAGGAAATTGTGCTTTACAGGTGAAAATCGAATGTAGGAGACTTGTTGCTGTTTAACCCTTCATAACCTTCATAATATCTGCCATATTAATTAATTGATTAATTAATCTAGAGATTTTGTAGCTCATGAATGTGTTTTCAAGTGGCTGGATTAACCATTGCCCTATTGCTAGTCTTTTTAGAGGAGATAATAAATTCCCATACAATTTAAGCCACTAAAATATGTTCTGTGTTATTTGCTGCCACAAGCACAGTAATAAGAAGAAAATATGATATCCAATTCTATTTCATGCACAAACTGATAACTGATTCGACTATTGCATAAAACACAAAAAATAATAATAAAAGCATAGACTTGTAAATTACCTTTAAAATCAAGTGGTTTAATATTTTCTAAATTTGGACATAATATCTATAATAAATGATATAGACCTAACCATAAATTTTAAAACATGTCAGAGAATTAATGTTAAGTTTTTTGTGTAACTTTGTAATTTATGATATGCAAATATGAGGCATAGCCTATATAATAAATAACAATACAAATAAGGTAGCAAATAAATGAAGTTTTAGAAGAACCCTTTTATATACAATATTCACCGGCTTTTGAAATTCAAAATTTTGTGGTTGCCTATGTTAGGATAAATAATTTATTTCTATTTATTAATGCCAATTACATCTACCTAACCAATAAGATTTTAACAGCATCATTCCATGTCAGTTCCACCATAGCCACTATCCAATCAGACAGTAAGCCTGGCTATAGAAATCAAGATAGAAGTTTATTTTTTATGGTTCTCTGGAGGGACAAGAATATAAGATTAAGACTGCTAGGAAGGCTAAAAATATCTGAATCCTATATTTCTGTCAGTGGACATAAAAATTGCATATTTTTAATATCCTGAACAAAAGATCAAATCACTAATTCCAATTTATTTTGCTGTTAAATTATTGTTTGAAGATAAATACAGCTCGAAGATCAGTATCCTGCCAAAGGAAATTCTGTTATTTGATAAAGACTATGAACAAACAAATATTAACAGAGTAAATTTATTTTTGTTTAAATAGCTCAATAGTAGTATTTAGATGTATGTGTGTATGTTTCTGTATGTGTATGTATAAATATTATAGTTTGTGTAAGATCATTTTTACCTTTTTGTATGTGTATATATATATATATATATATATGGTGTTGTGTATATGTGAGTGCATTAGGTTATTTCATCTAATTTTTAAAAAAGTTTTAGAGTTGATGTGTACTCTGATAATTCTCTGCTACACAGTCACTTTGAAGTCAATCTAAACATTTTATTTCCAGAGTTTCATAGAGATTTTAAGTGCATTTGTTTTATAAATTAATACACAGTACCCTTATTTTACTTCTCATCTCTATTGGCTTCTATACAAAGCAGAGTCCAAAACTCTTTTCAACTGAACCCAAAAACATATCTTCTTATATTCCATTGTAACTGTGTTCCTCCTGATTAAATCCTGCAGACTTCATTAAGAAAATTGCAAAGAGAATTCTAGCCAGTTAATTCTCAGTTTTGACCATAGTGAGAAGAATTATTTCCCCCTCCTCTGTGGCTGTGGGGCCCAGCCTGACATGTGTCTTATTGGAGATTCCTAGTATGTCTGGGTAATTGAGCGGGGGATCTTTCCAGGCAAATTCTCTTCTATGAAACGGAGTAGAATTACAGTCAAGGGAGATGTAAATGCAGATCATCATTCCTCAGAGATTGCTCTTGGCTGAAAGCATAGATGTGATTAGACATTCAACAGTTTCTCTTCTTCAAACTCATCTGTTTACCTCCATGCGGGTGGGCTAAAAAGCAAATCTAAAACCTGAAATTGTTTTGTCATCAATGTTGATGGTCAGAGGCTATGTCTTCATAAAGCCAAAACAACCAGATGGAAAGTGAAAAGTAACATCCATCATCTAAACATTTTCCTTTCCCAATGCCAAGCATGCTGATACTTGGAAACAGTGTCATGGTTGACTTAATATTTTACTTTTAATCTAGATGTTTTGGCATTGTGTAGATACAATCTCAGTTGTAACTTTCCATACAAAATTCCCAAATCTGCACAGTGGTAGGTACTTTTAAAAATAACTTACTTAAAGCCATGTATATATATGAAGGTACTTCAAAAAGTTCATGGAAAAATGAAATTAAAATACACTATGACATGAGCTTTTTTTTTTTTTTTTTAAACAGAAATAAAGCATTAGGTTCCATAGGGGATACCAGGATGAATACCAAGTTGAAAACAAAAAGTATCACACACATGCACAAACAACCAAAATTCTTGGCCTACTATGATTTGTGATTTTTTGTTTTTTAAATGCAAATTTACATAGGGCACTCTAGAGAACAAAGATTGATATGGCTGTGAAGACAAAGAGAAGAGCTGAAGATGCCTCGTGGAGAAGCAGACTGGTTTTGGACATTAAAAATGTCCAGGGCCTATTAATAAGACTATATGAAAGTGAATGGAATGTAAGGCATGGAATGTACGAGAATGGGTCAACAAACACTGCTCTATTTTCCAGATCTGACCTGCTGCATATTTTTGTATATACGGGTGTATCAGAACACAACTATACCCACTGACTGTTTACTTATTGTTTGTGGCTAGTATAGTACTACCTTACTGACCGGCAAAGACAAAAACTTTTAATACATTGCCCTTTAAAAAAAAGTTTGCCACCTCCTGGCACAAAATATATTTAGAGAGCAGGAGAGAATGCAATGTGGTTGGAACATAGGTGCGTGCTGCTGCTGTTGATGATTTGGAGTAGAAGGCATTGAATAGTAACATTCCACTGGAAAGGAGGTTCGGTCTAGATTGTTAAGTACTAACGTGTCAGGATAAGACTAAATATTGCTTTGGAAGATGAGAATATTGTGAGTAGACACATACTTTTGATACAATATCGGTGTGATATATGGAATTGTTTGAAGGCTGAAAGAAATAGGGATTTGGGGAAGTATTTCAACATCGTATTAGCTTAAAGATAAACTTATTATATGAAATTTGATGCCAGGCTGGCCAGTTACCTCAGCTGGATACAGCATGGTGTTATAACACCAAGGTCAAGGCTTTGAATCCCTGTACCAGCCAGCCACCAAAAAAATAAAATGAAATTTGATACCAGTGGTTTTGTAAAACCATGTAAATATGATGTAAATAAAGACTCCTTGATTGATTCATTTTGCAATACCAGATGCTAATGTTTTAGATGTTAATAGCTGCAAAATGAAACTACTTTGAGCTTAAATTTATTATTTAAGAATGATGGTACTAAGGTCTGACTGCTTGAGATTTGAAAGCATGAATGGCTTTAGAAAAACTGCTTAAACATTTGTGTCTGGTTTCCTGTTTTAAACCAGGAGAAAAATGGCAGTTCTTCATTAATGGTGCTGTTAGGTGAATTAAATGAGTTATTCCAAGCAAAGCACTTACATAAGTAGATATTATTGTGATTACGCTTGTAATTTAATTGAAGCATAAATACGTTGTACTTCAAAACAGATTCCAAGAAAAGATTTTCCCATTCCCCATTTCAGTTGACCATGTGAGGGCTGACGAACTTCTCCTGTATGGAGTATATGGTGTTCCAGATCTCTAAACCCAATATGTTTCATCTGTCATGAAATTCAGAGGAAAACTAAGGGAAAAAGGTGGTGCCTGAAACGAGACATGAGAACCCTTCATCTAAGCTCTGGTCATGGTGTATATGTGGCACTCACAAAATGTACCACATAGAATAAATTTAAAGTGGTACGAAGAAAGAATGAATAAAAGATAAATAAAATTCTGTTATTTTGATTTAGACATAGTACGATTTAAGACTTGATGTTTTATTTCACCATTGCTTTTTTTACTTTAAAAATGTACACACATAAACACACACAGAATTAAACTGTTAATGGTTCCCAAACATAAACTCCTCAATTTTAGTTATTTTGAGAAATATTTATATATACCATGCTGGATAAACACAATGTAATATTCACAATACTAGTTAGTTATAACATATGGTATCTATTGACTAATGAAAGTTTCATTTAGACAAATGAACAGTCTCATAAAAAATTAGATTGCGACCCTAAAATTTACCTCAAAACATATGTAGTTGAATTACTTTCATTGCTATTTTTTTTTTTGATAGAACAACTTCCAATAGTGACATCATAACTCTTCTCTAATACTGGAATGAAAGGATAAATGCATACGTAAAGTGTGTAGATATTAGTAAATGTATCATATCATTAGGAACAACAATTGCAAGCTTGTAAACTAATTTGATATTTACTCTTATTGTTTTGCTTTATTAACCTTTGGCTGCTCTAATACAGGCCAAAACAGGAGTTGAGCAAGTTTCTCTCTCCTATAATGTTCTCAGTGTCCAAGATCCAATTTGGCTATAGTAGAATCTAGAAGGGTGCCACGACAGAGCTCTTCTACTCTGTTGTGCTATCCTGGGCTCCACATGCTACTCGTTATTCTCAGTTTGTGTTATGTGGTGATTGATTTGAGTATGAGATTTTTATATGAGAGGTTTGTTTGCTGGGATGAAAGCAAATGCAATGATATGATGTGAAATTTATAGTGGAGGTTCGTGATCAACCCCCATAGGTGTTTCTTCTAGTTTAGCCCACAGACTGGGGTGGAAGGAGCTTGACTCCAGAGCAGGAGGAAGAAAAGGGATTTGAGGTGCTGTTATATGAAGCTGGTCCTCATGGTGAGATGTCCTCCCCTTTGATAAATAGTACCTTTTAAAAAGGTAATTGAGAATATGAGGATTGGTGTCCTATGTGTTTCTTCTGGGAGTTTTTAAAAATATATACTTGAATAAATGCTATATGGATGCTGAGATTTTTGTCTGTTTTGTTTACAACTCTGTCACCTATACTTAGAGCAGTGCCTGACACATAGTAGACAGTGAATGTGAAGAAATGTTTTGCCGCCTTCAACACTGGCTTCTACCTTTCAATGAATGATGGCTGTTTAGCTCTGTTATGGCATCTATGTTCTAATTATAGGAACATAGAAAGCATGTTTATTCCCTTCAAAGACAATGGTGAGGAATCTCACATTGTTCATTCCCATCAGTCAGAACATAATCATGTGTCTGTTTTTCTGGGAGAGATAAAATGTATTATTTATTCTGAAGACCAGCTAAAATTTGAAGGTTCTAACACTAATGAAGAAAGAGAAAAAACAATATGGGGGAACAATTAATCTGTGCCACAGAAATTACACATTGCAAAATTTGTGTATGAAACAAATATTGTGCCTATTTTTCTTTATGGACTGGTCATTAAGAGATCTGGGCATGATTATTTTACGTTACATGTTTGCTGAAGTAATATTTTCTACTTAATGATAAGATATTCAAATAAATGTCATTTTATTTGTTATATTTTCTTTGTATATAATTCAGAGATAATATTTCTTCTTTTGAACACTAAAGAATCATTTATTCTTTTGATCATTGTATTGTGTCCTCCTAAAAGTTGTATTTTTGGAAATGTGTTTTCGATGAATATCTTTTAAACACTAAAAACCTTAAAGTGTCCTGTTGTTCTTTTTTTCCCATATAATTTAGTGTGAAGGAATTAAATGAAATTCCATACAGTATAAGTGATTAGAAAGGAGAGAATAGTAAATATAAAATGTGTCTCTGAAGAATAAAAGGATCCATGACTAAATATAAAAATGAGTTAGTCTTAAAGGAAATTAAGGCCTGGTTGTCCAAACTTTTTGATAAGATGGAAAACATGTCTTTTGCAAGAGCATATAATTATGCACATGTATCAAAATTGTTTCTCTTAAAAAGTATGCCTTTTTTCTATTAGCAAAAGAGCTACAAAAGAAATGTTTCTATATAAACAGTTTAGCAGCTGAATTCTAGTAAATTTAAATGTCAGCCAAATAACTCATATGAAATACCTAATAACTAATTCTGCTGAAGTGAGATCAAATAGAGAATTTGAGTGAAATGTAGCCAATTTTATGAACAAAGTTATCATTTCTAACAATTTGAATTTTACCACTACAAAACTTCAACATACACCATTAAGGAACATTGATAAACTGTAATGCTGATTTATGGGATTTAGTCAGTTTTCCCAAAGTTAGAACAAGAGATATTGCAGATAATATTTCCTGATATAAATTAGAACAGAAAAGGGGATTTATAGTAGAACCAAGCAGGCAATGAAAACTATATACAAGGTGGAGACCACCTAATCAAAATCAAAGTGAGTAATGAGACTGTCAGTCCCATCTTTTATAAATTCTTCTGTGCACGGGGACTTTGTACTCCAGAACAGTAATGGGTATATATTTTTATAATAATTGAAAAATTTCAAATGGAGACCAATCTACTTGTAGTTTAAATTGATATTGAAATCAGTCTCCTGCATAAGGGTAATGGTGTGTTGAAAATATATGTTTCTAAAGTATTTTTAAAGTATTTCTTTATACACGTGGAAAAAAATATATGTAATGAAAATCTTTCCAAAGACAAACAGCAAAATGTAAATATATTACAAGTGAAAACATGTTCCTAAGGTCTCTAGGGCAGTTTATAGTGGAATAGCCATTTTGCTGGAAGAGGTAGTGATAAGTGGGTCTTTCCTGGACTAAGATATAAGGTCATCTTCACTTTATATTTTTCTACAATTCATTCTTTTTTCTTTTCTTTTTAAATTTTTTATGAAGTTTTTTTAGAGTAACAATCTTGCTATTTGGGGGAAAGAAATTGGACTCAAGTGAGATTCTTCTGGACATGAAACGTTTCTGTGCTCTAATTTTGGTTAATCTGCAAAAAGTTTATATATCCTGGCCTACCCTTTACCCCATAGTAGAAGCTACCTGGAATTTTTCACCTTTGCCAGTGTCTACATGGATAAAACTGCCTAATTCATATTAGGCATATTAACAAACTCATTTGTCCACAGTTAAGTTATATCCTCCAACTTGTAAATAATTAACATTTTTATCTCTATTTGTTTTACTCCTTTATCATTAGTTTTGAGATCCAGATGGGGCATAAATAGGCAATGAAGGAGAGAAGTTTTGATATTTACTCTCACATACTCCAACATAATCTAATTTTTTATAAAGTGACTTTGAACACTATCAGTGCTACCTGAACACACAATATGGCAGGCTTGCATAATAATGTGTGTTGTGAGTATCATATCAAAAAAACTAGCCACTAGTAATTTAGAAGTCACACTGGATTATCTTTAACTTTGTTTTAACAGATGTCCTAGGTTTACTCCTTAAACTTTCTTCTCTTTACTGCTTTTTATTTTAACCATACAACAATTTTTCTATAATAGGGCCTTTACATACGTTAGTAGTATTATTTGTCAGAAATGATCTTACTTATATCTGAGTGTTTCTCACTTCATTCAGGTCTCTACACAAGTGTCACCTCCTCCGAGAAACCTCCCCTTACTGTGGGAAATAAAATGTATCCTGCTCATGCCATCATCTCTTCCTAAGTCCTCCCCTACCTGAGGTGGTTTTCTTCACTGCACATCTAACTAACTGAAGTCATGGTATGTTTTACGTGCATTGTATTTAAACCTTTCCTACCAGAGAAACTTTGTCTTGCACTGTATGTTCAGGATGTATGTTCAAAACTGAGAAGAGCACCTGGCACATTCTGGACACTTGGTTAAGTGTGTTGAAAAAAAAAAGGTGATAGTTCATTTATAGGAGAGAATGTGCATTATGAATGTTTTCATTTGAATGGAGTCACCTTTTTTTTCCACCAAAAATACATTTGCTAGTCTTCTAGAAATACAAAAGTAACTTCAGAGGCTTGAAACACAGTTTTCTACTTACCAGAAATCTTTTTTTTTTTTTTTTTTTTTTTTTTTGTCATTTTTGTGACCGGCCACACAGCGCTCAGCCAGTGAGCTTACCGGCCATCCTTATATAGGATTCGAACCCGTGGTGGTGGGAGCACTGCCGCGTTCCCAGCGCTGCACTCTCCCGAGTGCGCCACGGGCCACGGGGTCGGCCCTACTTACCAGACATCTTAGTTTAATCTTGTGGAAGCACATAATTCCATTTTCATTATAATGAAATAACTTGTTCCTTAGAAGAGTTAACTTCAAAAATTGTTCCTGCTAATGGAAGGCTGAGCACTAGTATAGATAATTTTAGTTTGTAGATTTACAGAGAAAAACTAGAAATTTCTTCTTTAAGCAACTTAGAATAAAGGATGAAATAAAAGAGATCACAGAGGAGAGATGAGGATGAACACAAGAAGAATTACCACTATCATAACAGTACGTAGTCTGTAGCTTTTGCATAATACTGAGTAGTTTCAAAATATGTTCACTTTCATTCTCTCATTTGAGAAATTAGTAGGATAAGAGTTTCTTTCGTTTTCC
Organism: Cynocephalus volans; assembly: GCF_027409185.1. Taxonomy (NCBI): domain Eukaryota; kingdom Metazoa; phylum Chordata; class Mammalia; order Dermoptera; family Cynocephalidae; genus Cynocephalus; species Cynocephalus volans. Next base: position 27,163,949 of record NC_084466.1, read on the forward strand.
TTTTTGTTTGTTTTTTATCATTCAGAGAGATTCAGTGACTCACTTGAGTTGTCATAGCGTCGAAGAGGCAGAACTGGGAATGCAACACACATCCTTTTGTTTTTTAAAATAAATTCCATTTAAGAATTCCTCATTTAGATACTATTGAGTTTCTATTATACATTCTGATGTATAGAAATGAGCCTTCAGTGAACTCCCAGTCTGTTGTGGGAGATGTGTGTGTAAACGGGCGGTTGGAGTACTAAGAAATAAGCACCCACGTGGAGGATCTGTCTAGCCAAGTGCTGAGCAAGCACTGAGCAGGGTGGAGCTCACTGTGGCTGGAGAAGTCAAAACAGGCTTTATGGTGTAGATGGCATTTGACCTATATCCTGAAGGATCCAGAAAGGGCTCTATTAATGTCATCAGTAACCATTGAGGAGATTGCTAAAAAAAGCACACACGTTGCATTGTGAGAAAGTACTTTTTCTGTCAAGTGTCACAAGGAGACAGCTACATCCGTCCACTTCTGCTCCTCATGATGTCATGGCTGCTTCCTCCCCCATCTGTGTTTTATGTAAGTTGATTCCATATCCCAGTAGCTTTTTCTCCTTGATTCCTTTCTGTGACTTCATGAAGCCCCAAACTATGATTTTATGTTGAGTTATTCTTCATGTATTTATTTTTGCAATGACTTTACTGACTGTTCTAGGGTCATGGGATGCAATGCTGATGATGACCGAGTCCTTGTTTTTAGGATGTTGATCCTTCCTACAATGTGGCCTGCATCCAGCAAGGCAGCTCCTCTCTGCTCCTAGGGATGTCTGCTGGGCTCACTTATTCTCGCCTGTGTTAGCAACCAGCTGGCAACCCCAGTGAGGCTGAAGTATCCAGGATGGTTCCATTTACATTATTAGTGCTCAAGTGGGATTGCTGAAAGGAGTGGAGCTGATCTAGGGGTCTCTCTCTCTCTCTCTCTCTCTCTCTCTCTGTTCTTTCTTCTTCCAGGGCCTCTACCTGGACGTTCATCCTCAAGGAAGCTTTCTTACCTGTCCTGTCATAGCAGCAAGAAGAAACAGATATTCTTTTAAAGTAGGCAAATTCATTAATACAAATCCAAGAACTTTATACACCTCAGGAGACGTTAGAGGTTAAACTTCAGTATGTTTTTTTCTATGAAAAACAAAATATATGCTAATGCTAATGACTTAGGATGTGGTTAACCTAAAACTATTGTAATAGCAGAACTTCATCTGCAGGTAATTTTTTGTAAAATAAGTACACCAACAGTATTGAAATGAACCAATTCAAGAAAGAATTGGACTACTAAAATCTGTCTTGTATCAGTTCAGTTTTACACATGTGCAAGCCCAGAATTTAACTTGCTGATGTCATTGGGAAGAGGTGGACAAAAGACTAAATAGAATAAATTATGAGCCCCAAATACAGCCCATTAACCATATTTTCTAAACTTAAATACAGTGAACATACTGAGAACTTTGAGGTCATGCTAAGCCTTCATTATGACTGAATGAGACCAGAGTAAAAGAATGAGTTGATAGTAGGGCAAGAAACAACATTTGGGTGGTAGTGCAATGCTGTAATATTAACACCTTGTTTTCTAATTTGTTAAGACAGAGGGCCTTCCTTATGACTACTAAATATCTAGCTTTAATGTGGAAAGAGATGGGAGTAAAATATTTCATGTAGGCTGTATGACTAAATATTGATAAATTCTAGTACTGGGCACTCTCTATTCAAACACATACACTCTTGTTTTTTTTTTTTTGTTTGTTTTTTGTTTTGTTGTTGTTAAAGATGACTGGTAAGGGGATCTTAACCCTTGACTTGGTGTCACCCGCATCGCGCTCAGCCAGTGAGCTAACTGGCCATCCCTATACAGGATCCAAACCCGCGGCCTTGGTGTTATCAGCACCACACCCTCCCGAGTAAGCCATGGGCCGGCCCCATACACTCTTGTTAAAGGACCTTGCTTTAAACATTATCAGCCAACAGCTTTAATGTCATTTTTTAAGTTAGACATTTCTACCATGGAACAAGGGAGGAAGAATTGGAATCAGAGCACACCTGAGTGTCAAGGCCCTCTAGTAAGAGACCACCAAGAACAGACCTGCAGTTGTACAACTTGTGTTGATTACCAGTTGTGGGGAGGGAGGCATGTGCTATGTGTAACCAGGAATGTTTCAGTTAGAGGGTGTTAGGAAGGACTTGGTATATGATTTGGGTTTGTGTTAGATGATTTAGGGGATGGCGTAAGAAAGTAGGGCTTTGTTCTGGATTGTCCAGAAGTGGGTATATTTATTCTATGATTATTTTTAAAATAATATTATCTAGAAGGTGGGAAGAACAGAATGAGGCTAAAGCTGCAATCAGTAAAGAATCACCAGTCACTAATGTTAGCAAGAAGAAAAGAATGTTTGGTCATTTTTGTGGTTACCTAGTTGCCTTGTTTCCATCTGTATTCAGACAAAAAAAAAAAAAAAAAAAAAAGATTACACAGTGTTGTGTTTTTTGTTTGTTTTTCCTCACTTATTATGGTCACAGAGTCATCTCGAGTGATGTGTCTCTTCTGTGTGATTGTTTCTGTTCAACCAAAGAACTTCATGGACTACTTTTGAGTACCTGGTCAATTCCTCACAATCCTGAGGCCTAACGTATTGTGAGGTTATTTCCTTGATATCAGGGCTTTTTTTACTTTCTCAAGGTTATATCAAACTAAGTCTTAGGGTAAATTCTTCCACACATACATGCATTTATATATCAGCTGTTCTTTGGCAAGAAGCATAAAAATAATCATAGAATCTATTCCATGGCCTCTGTGAAGTGCCATCTCTGTTTTTTAGTTGTTCTTATCACATTTTATGAGAAGTCAACATTCGGTAGACTCAACAATGACTCAGAGGCAAGAGCCTACACCCCCTATATCCAGCATCAGCAACCAGAAAGGCTCCTAAACAGTCAGCTCATCCAAGCCCTATTTGAGAATCAGATTTTTGGAGCTTTAAGAAATAGGGTACAGGCTTCTCTGGGCTTTAATGCTGTATGTATAAATGATGAGGTGTGCCTCTAAATTACGTTATTCACTCTATTTTTCTCGATATCTTTAGTTTCCATCCTACTAAATAATAAGTTACTAATTTTGCCAATAAAAATATTTTAATTAAATTTTATATGCTAATTTATAAAACCTTATGCTTCAATTAAAATATGGATAAATGAAGGACTTACAGTGTTGTCTCTAAGGTGTTTGTGCTTTTAAGATACAATGCTAGCTCACCACTCTGGAGTGTTGGTTCTCAACTAGGGTGACTGATTTTAATTGAGATACTACATAGCTCTAACAGAATAAGCTTCAGCTCACAACCCCAAAGTATTATAAAGTAAATTATAAACATTGCAACAACACTCTCATAGTCATGCTAATAAGTTTTGGCTGTTCAATCTCTGTGGGAACTTTTTTTTTTTTTTTTCCTAGCTATTGTTGGTCAAGTAGTGCTCATTCATTGGCTAAGAACTGCCTGAAAAGAACAGGAAAACTGTGGCATCAGGATAAAAATCTACCACAGATGCTGTTGACACTAATCAGTGTCATAAGATGGAGAATGTCAACTACAGTTTTTACAGGTGATTGGTGAGTTATTTTCTGGATGGTGATCTGAATGGTACCTCTCCATGACTTTCCCACCCACCGACCAAAGTGAAAGTTTTGAGAGAAGGGACTATTATAGGTCCATGTTTACTCCCTGAAGAACAAAAAAATGAAGGTCAAGGGTATAGTAGAGTAAGTGTTGTTCAATCATTAATATATATTTTGGTATTACAGCATTTTTATTGCCATGAATATATCAGCAAGCAGAATACAGTTTTATTAAATTTACTGTCACTTAAAAATTCTATGGTTAAAGTGTAAAAGGTATATTCATTTATGAAATGCATTTTCTATATGAATATTCACAACTCTAAATATTTGTTGCAATCCCTGGTAATTGAATATTGCATACTTACAATCATAAGAACCATAATGCTTCATAATAAGCCAATGAAAATTTTCCCCGAGAATTTCACAATTCTTTTTTTGTAATCCAAATGGATATGATGCAAATGGATACCCTCTCATAACCAGATTTTTCTAAGACACAACTCCCAAACCTACTGGCCTTATAAATTTTTTTATTTCTGGATATTTTCTTAGAATCTGCTTTGTAAATATGTATGGTTTTGGAAATAACCACATCATTTGTAATGATTTGCTTTAAAAACCATAGTGATATTTCTGTAATCGCATCCCTCTCCTTTGGTTAATTCAGTTCTGCTATCAGGAGTTGGAGAGAGGATATAAAATGAGAGAGTTAAGCAAGCCCTCTAGATGTTTTAAGCTTTATTCCTGTGCAGCTCCACGGAGGGTGTGGATAAGAGTACCTACCTTGTTCACTCTTTCTAGAGTCACTATCTGGATTTCTTAACAGGGGAAGTTTAGTGATTTCCTCAAATATTGTACAGTCTAGACTGTACAGTCTGGGCTGACTAGTGAACAATGGAAGAACAAAACCATTAATTTTTAAAGACACAGAATTTACTAATCAAGGTAAATTTCAGTGGAAGAGAGCATACAGATGACTTTCTCTTTTCCCACAGAAAACATGAATCACGTTTTGTACCATTTATTATTTATAATCTTTGGAATGAGATATAGAAATGACAGCAGTCACTCTCATGACACTAAAGTGATATTACATAGTAGTTATTATTTTTAACTTTTCCTTGTTGATTAGACTGACTTTTTAATGATGGTATTCCTTTTTACAGGTTAATAATCCTGAGAAAAGCAACTTTAGAATATAAAAAGGTCACTGTCTGATGGAGTTTGGATGTGTTGTCCCCGCCAAAACTCTTGTGGAAATTTGATCTCCAATGTGGCAGTGTTGGAAACTGATTGAGTCATGGGGGCTGATCCTTCATGAATGGATTAATGCTCTCCCTGGGCGAGGAGGGATTAATGAGTGAGATCTCACTCTATTAGTTCCCGTGAGAGATGGTTGTTTAAAATGACCCTGGAACCTCCTCTCTCTCTCTCTCTCTCTCCCTCCCTCCCTCCATCTCTCTCTCCATGTGATCTGCTTATACCCGCTGGCTGCCTGCCACTTTCTACCATGATTAGAAGCAGCCAGAGGCCCATGCCAGACGCAGCTGTCCCAGAATCGTAAGCCAAATAAACCTCTGTTCTTTATAGATTACCCAGTCTCAGGTAGTTCTGTTATAGCAACACAAACGGACTAATACACTATCATACTGTGTTCATTTTTGCTAAATATATTGGCCATTTAAAGTTATACTCTTTCAACTTGATACTAAAATTGTAAAAAGAATTTAAAATGTTGTTAAATTAATCTATTTCAGTATCATAGAAAGCAACAAGAAGGGAACATGTTACGAAGTTATTCTATTTCTATTGTTATACAGAATTAGAATTTTATAATTTCCCTAAAAAAAAATATAAGAAAAAAGTAAATGCCAATAACAAAAACTCCTGAATACTAACCATATATTAAAACTAATAAGAAGAAAAAGACATGTGTGTGTGTGTGTGTGTGTGTGTGTGTGTGTGTGTGTGCAAAGCCTCAAATAAAGTTTTGTTTTCTTTTCGTATTTTTTGTAGAAATTAGTTCATTTTAAAACACTATATTAATAATGTATTAAACAGTAATATTTAATATTTGTTGGTAAATTAAGTAGTGGGAAATACATTTTTATTCCAATTTATATTTAGTAAAATTCACTTTAACCTAAAAGCTGAGAAATGTAAGATGAAAGTCACCAAGATAAATTTTATATTTTCAATTATTTACCTCTATTTCAATTATCTATGTTTAACCTTTGCAGTGTGTAAAAAATCATATAATGTCGGGGTTTAATATTCTCATCACTTTAATTTCCATCGAGAATAGAGCATTCAGTCTTCCCAACTATCACCTTATCCCCTGGCTTTTATTTTATATCACACAAGAGTTTTGCCTAGTACAATCAGTCCTCACTACTGTGTTAAATCAATTTTGTTCAGACATGAGTCCTAGTGCTGTTGGCCATGAGTTCAATGTTAATAAATAAATATATATTAAATAAGGTGTCTTTAAATAAAAACACATATGAACAAAGTTAGAAATAGATCAGGCAATAAAAGTGTTATGACTAGAAGGTGGCAAAAACCTAGCTAGCCCTGTATAGAGAGCTTTCAAGTTCATGAAAAATATTATGAAAAATGCTATGCATGGATTTCAAAATTTTTGATCAAAATAAACTTGTACTAACTTGTTATAACATGTCTGAACATGATCTAATTTCAGGCGCTAAGGACACTACAACAGTCTGAAAAGAGCCACGTCTGAGCAACATGAATTTTGCTAAAATTGAAGGAAGAACAAACATCAAATACATGTGAAGCTTTGGTGGAAGAATGGTAAAATCATTTATGTTTAAAAAAAGTTTAGGGGGACAATGTCCCCTAGAAATCAGCAGTTTGAAATAGATAACTCATCTTACGATGAAACTAGAGGATGATGAAGCCCTAATTGAAGAGGACTGATGATTAAGAGCAGGAACAACAGCCAACACCATAGCTCTCTCCGTTGGTTCAGTTTACACAATTCTTACTTAAAAATTAATGCGGAGCAAACTTTCTGCTTGATCTAGGTGTCAAAAATCAGCTTCAGACAAGAGCAAAGCTTTCAATGGCAATTTAAAATCCTGAAGATCCTGAAGCATTTCTTTGAAGAATTGCAACAGGAAGTGAAACGTGGCTTTACCAGTAGATCCTGCAGACAAAGCACAATAAGCCATGGCTGCAAAGAGGTGGGCGTGGTCTGGTCAAACCAAAGTGGATTTGTCAAGAGCAGAAGACATGGCAGCAGGTTTTTGGGATGCTTATGGCATCTTGCTTGTTGACTGTCTGTAGAGCCAAATCATAACAACATCTGCTTATTATGAGATTGTTTTGAGAAAGTTAACCAAAGTTGTAACAGTAAAATGCCCAGAAACGCTGTGTCAGAGTCCTTCTCCGTCACAGTACGCTCAAACAAGGGCAACTTTCCAAGAGTTTCCATGGGAAATCAGTAGGCATCCACCCTCAGGTTCGGATTTGGCTTCTTCTGACTTTTTGTTCCCTAATCTTAAAAAAAGTCTTTAAAGGGGACCCATTTTTCTTCAGTTAATAATGTGAAAAAGACTGCACTGACAGGGTTAAATTCCCAGTACTCTCAGTTCCTTAGGGATGGACTAAATGGCCGGTATCATCACTTACAAAAGTGTCTTCATCTGGATGGAGGTTATGGAGCTTATGCGGAGGGATAAAGTTTAAGGTTTTGATTTTTACCTTTCAATTACATTTTTCCACAATCCTTTTGAAGTCCTCTCATACTCCCCTAAGATCAGTGGTTTAGGATTAGCTAGTTGAGTGTTCAAGGTAATTCAAGAGAACATAACTATCATGCATAATGACAATTGACAGTATTTATTGACTCCCAATAAATGTTCACTTGAATTTTTTCTGTAGGTGGTATTCAGTGACTATTTCTTTCATCTTCCATTTCTTAAAGAAAAAAAAATATTAGATTACTAAACAAAATGTGGTCTCTGGCACAATAAGAAGACAACATTTAAAAAACATTTATTGTTATGGAGCTACTTGACATTTTTATGCATCCACTGTTTTCCTGTTATTCGTAATAAACAAGAGAACAATTGAACTTCTAAGTTCAAATTGCCATGACTGAGAACCCTAGGTTTGGTTTTTCGTACAAGTGTTTACGTACAACTTCACAGAAATAAGAGTTTCTTTAAAAAGTATATTAAAAAAAAATACAGTAATAGGAATAGAAAAATAAAAAATAGAAATAAAATAGAATATAAAAGGAAAACAAAAGTACCATAAAATATAATGTGTGATCTAAAGTCTCTAAACCTGTAAATTTTATATGTCTTCTTCTGTTCTCTTTTACTACCACACTTTCTAAGGTTTTTTTTAACATAAATTTCTTTTCTTTTTCCTGCTTGTTTATCCTTTATTAATCTTTAGAGTAGAAAAATTTTAAAAATGCTTTACCTCTTTAAAACCTTTCTATAAATGCAATATGTATCTTATTTAAATAAAATCAAAATATTTTCTATACCTTAAATCTCCATAGTTATGTTTCTTACCATGAAAAAAAGTCAAATAGAATGTGAAAATATAATTTGTTTTTGGATTGTCTGTATAATTCAACATTATATGTAAAAGACCAAATATTCATTTTGTGATAAATGTTCTAAAACAGGAAACGTTTTTAACTTGTACTGAAATATCAATTTATAAAAATGTGTAATTTCTAAAAATGTGTTGTTTTTATATGCTGAATACACACAAACAAACACACACACACACACACATATCTTTTTTTTTTTGGTTAAGAACTTAAACACAAAATAAGATTACACCTTTCAGGAGAGAGTTATGGTAAGTTCGATCAAAGATTAATTTGTTCCTTTATTAATTTCAACAGAAATTAATGAAAAATAATTCATTGAGAATGAATAATATGTATTATTTTTCCTATGTGCTTTAACTAGCTATTAGAAAAAAAATATTATGGTAAAAGACACATAACATAAATTTACATTTTAACCATTGTAAAGTGTATATTTCAGCAGTCTTGAATTTTTACTCTGTCAGGAAAATGTTTCCCATTCGAACAATGGTAATGGCTGCTGTGATCATGTCCGATTTGTTGGAAATAAATATTTCTATACCTTTTCCTTCTATCAAATACAAAAATATAAAATCTTTCATATAAACAGGAATTTTCCAGTTTGATCAATGGTGATGGCAGTTGTGATTTCCACAAATATCATGTGATACTCATGCATCTGTGCATCCTCATGTGCATATCCACATTTGTATGTGTGAGTTTTGACATTAAGACTAACAATAACAAAGCAAAAAGAGCAAAGCCTTATAGGCAACTAGGTTTATAAAAGACAAATATTCTATGCTTCCTTTTATAGAAGATTCAACATGTCTTTAATATTAGTCACTATGGATTTCAGAAAGCAAAATCTGAATGTAGTCATTGGAAAGTAAATATACATTGTAGACCTTTTAAAATGAATCCCTTACTGAAAAAGAAAACCTAAATTCTTTAGAGAATAACTTTTGATGAAGATAATGTATTGATCACCTGTTGGCACGTGAATACTAGGTGGACCCTGTTCATATGGATTGAGCTGATTGACTCAATTCCATGAGGATATGAATAACAAAATTAGAAAAGTATAGAATAAGAAAAATAAATTATCAGACAATACTAGTCATGAATATAGATGAAAATATTATGTTGAAGTAAGACATTAACAAATTAAATCTAATATTGTATCAAAACAAACAAGAAAAATCCTAGCTTAGATGTTATTTTAGGAACGTACAGATAGTTAAACATGAGACTATCTCCTATCTATCTACTGTATGCACAACATAATAAATAAAAAGTAAATCTATTTCACTAGATATAAAAAAGGATTCAGAAATAAAAATTAAAATCTAAAAAAGTAATTGGTTTGTAAACTACCTAACTAACTTATGCTATTCCCTGTTAGAAGGAAATAACATGTTTTCTATGTATATATCAGAAACCACTGTAGTAATCAAACCAAATACCTAATAGCCTCAAAATATTTATGGAATGTGTAAGACAAATAAATATAGGAAAGGCTTTCTTTAGTGTCAATTTTTTTTTCCTTTGGAAAGTTTTTCAGAAGAAAATATTCATTTCTGTAGCAGAAACAATATTTAGTAAGGATAACATTTTAATTTAATTTTATTATTTTTAAAAAGGTTTTAGAATTATAGTTTGAAACACTGTCAAGGAATTTTGTGAGTGGATTTTTTTCTCCTCTATAAAAAGTAAACCTAAATTCTACCAGGATTAAAAGAGAAAGCTACATAAGATCTTCTTATGTATCTAATAACAAAGTTTTGCTTGGTCAAGATTTTGTGATATCTGTATTGCAGTATGAAACTTTCCCTGCCTAATTCTCATCTTCCCTTCCATTTATTTTTCACAGGTGTTGCTCTTAAATAAATCTCTGTCATTCCTAACTCTATCTAATCTCTACTTCCTGGAGGACCCAACTTTCAAGTAGTTATGTGTTCTATTATATTGGGATGGAAGAGAAGACATCTAAACAAATATGGTAGGTAGGAGAAACATAGGAAATATGAGGTGTTAAGTCTTCTACAGGAGCAATAAATAGACCAAGTACTCTAAATAGAGGGCATTTGCTGAGCCTCTGTTCTAGCTGAACACAATGTGAAATAAAGTGTGTTAGAACTGAGTGGAAAGAAAAGAGATCAAGCCCAAACATCCAGAACATTTAGTCATATTAAGTAATTTAGACTTAAATTTGGTATTATAATTCCCCCTCTGTAAGATTTTGTCTCTACTCTTTCTATAAATAGCATGGAATAAATATATAAAAAATGATAAAAATGTACTAATATTCAAGTTTGAAATTATAGTAATACTCCATGAAATAAAAACTTAGATGTCAAGGGTTCTAAGGCTACAGTCTGTATCTTGTATCATAAAATGTGACAGGGATTAAAAGTGTGCCACATGACTCCCCAACGTCTTCTACTCCCTTCAGTTCAGGATGATGAGAAAGTTCTGGATATGAATATCAATGATAGTTGCATAATAATGTCTATATATTCAATGCCACTGAACTATGCGCTTAAAATATTTTAAATGGTAAATTTTATATTATATATATATATGTGTGTGTGTGTGTCTTTCCACAATTGAAAAAAATAGTGGGCCACGTAAGCATATTATAGGTAATCTCTCAAGTTAAGTGCCAGAAACATGCTTCAAAAAAGCAATGCATGGGCTAAAAAAATGTAGAGCTTTTGAGGTCCTATGGAAGTAGAGATCAGAGATATAACTTATTTGTCTGGAAGTGAGCCAAGCAGCCAACTGGCTTGGTGATGAGATAAATAATTTTTACTATATTATTGAGTAGTAGAAGTCCTAACTTGCTTTCAAAATGTTGAAAGTCTGTATTAGAGGACTAGAGAGTTAAACAAAGACAATCAAGGACACACAAATAAGAGGAAGAGAGAAAAGAAAGAACTTCCATCCTAGATGAGATGAAAACACAATGTTCATAAAAAGAAATTTGATGCCAGGGAAGATAATCATAAAGTAAATAGTTGCTATATTCAATTACCCCAATATATTTAAAATAATAGAACATCGGAAAGGTACTCTAAGTATGTTTACAGTACCAAAAAATAAAATAATTGATTAACATATGTAAAAATAAGAATAGCAATAAAAGAATCTAGAATTAATGACTATAATAAAAATCAGAACAGGAATAAAAACATAGAGAAACAGATATTAAGCAAAAACAATTTAATTAATCCAATATACAAAATTAATGAAACTAAAATAGTACTGAGTTCACCCAGGTGATGTAAACATGTAAAATAATATTTAAAGATATCACAATAGTTTCAACAGCTAGGAGTTACTAAGAGTTTCAGGAGAAGGCAATAGAGAAGCAGTGAAAAACTGTATGTGAAAGGACAACTACTAAAGAAAAAAATGAGAATTCAGGTTGAAAATACACATCAGTACATCACAGAATAAACAAGATTAAATCCAAATCTAGATATATTTTATGAAAACATTTGTATATCAAGGACAAAGGCAAGAAGTACTGAAACCTCACCCGGGAGAAGAAACAGACTGCCTGTACTACACTAGGCAGATTACATGTTATAGACAATAAGATATAATTAACAAGGATTGTCAGATAAAATACAGAATACCCAGATAATATTGAATTTCAGATAGAAAATGAATTTAAGTATAATAATGTCCCAAATATTGTATGGAACATACTTGCACTAAAAATGTTAAATAAAATGTGGTTTATTCATAAACTGGAATATTAATCAGCCTTAAAAAGAAAGAAATCTTGACATTTATGATGGCATGGAAGAACTTTGAGGACATTATGCTAAATGAAATAAGCCAAGCAGAGAAGAACAAATACTGCATGATTCCACTTCTATGATGTATCTAAAATAGACAAACTCACAGAAGCAGAAAATAAGAGTGGGTGCCAGGGGCTTCGTACTAAAGAGAAATGGAGAGTTGTTATTCTACAGGTATAAAGTTTCAGTTATGCAAGATGAATAAGTTATAGAGATCTGTTGTACAACATAGTGCCTATAGTTAACAATAATGTATGGTACACTTAAATTATCGAGGATAGATCTCATGTTAAATGTTCTTACAAAAAAATCCAAAACAACAAAACAGAGGAAAAGAATACTCTTACAGGTGATATATATGTCTATTATCTTGATTATGCTGATGGTTCCACAGGTATTTGAATATGTCCAACTCAAATTGTATACATTAAATATGTGCATTTTTGCATAAAAATTGTTTCAATCAAGTTGCAAAAACAGAAGCTGAAAAAAGTTATCTGAAATTCAAATTCAAGTATTGCACAGGATTTACTTCTACTACAAACAAATATTTGTCACATATCTTATAATACATTCTTTGAAAAAATATCTTGCTCAGTTTTGGGGCCCTGGCTAATGACCAGTCTGTTCCCCTTCTTGAGCAGCTAATTACATCCAGACCCCAATCACTTCTCTCTCACACATATTAGATGCCTGGGAAATTATTCAAATTAGCCAATTCACAGGGAGCCCAAGAAAGGTAGCTAACCTCACCCACTTGCCATACATAAGCTGCCCACTGGGTAAAACCTACTGTGAGGTCCTGTTTAAGAGCCTTCTCCAGTTTGGATCTGTAAATATCAAAAAGTTTTGCTTTTCATCCTAGTGTCAGTGTGTTGTGCCAGGCCATCAAAAGCCAGCAGTGTAGGGACCAGCCTGTGGCTCACTTGGGAGAGTGTGGTGCTGATAACACCGAGTCAAAGGGTTAAGATCCCCTACCGGTCATCTTTAAAGAAAAAAAAAAAGCTATCAGTATGTCACCCTAAATGTTTTATATATATATATATATATATATATATATAACATACTGACACTAGGATGTGTGTGTGTGTGTGTGTGTGTGTGTATACATATATACATATATATTCCAGAGACAATGAAATAATACACTTAAAGTGATTGGATAGAATAAATATTAACCAAAATTGCTATGTATAGTGAAATAGTCATTCAAGAGTGAAGATGGAATGAAAATCTCTTTACATATAGAAGACTAAATTTACATTGATCATATTTTCATTAAAAAACTATTATTGGATGCACTTTTGAACAAAGAAAAAATGACCAAGGAAGAAAGAAGTGAGATGCAAGAAAATTAATGTACAGAAATCAAAAATGATAAAATTATTGGTCTATACATCATCAAAAATCAGATAACAATAACAAATAGAAATTATTCAGTGTTTTGTGAATATTCAATAAAGAGATAAAGATGTCCACAGTTCTTGACTTAACCAAGAAAAAGCTAGAGATATAGAATAACTTCTGATTCTCAGATGCTGTTAGAAAAACAAATAGTTTACCATGTATGTTAAAAATGTAATGACATTCACTAAAAAAAGTAAAAATCAAGGTGATAGCTTCCAGACTAAGACAAACAGAAGGTGTTGGTGTTGACGGTTAGAGCAAGAACATGGAAAGACTTATGAATACACAAGCAGGCAGAAATAGCCAAAAAAAGAAGAAAAAAAGTAAATGCTTTAAGTAAGTGTAGATATATGAGTAATTGCAATAAAACAGGGAAAAAGTACCATTTAAAAAGGCAGTGTCCATATTTAAATTTAAAAGATAAGTTAGCTATATACTATTTATAAAAGACAAACCTAAATCAAAAGTTTAACAAAAGTTTGAAAATAGGTCGGTCCTTTTAATGAGACTTTAAAATCCATCAAATTTTAAAAAGGCAGATTACCTATAAAGAAAATACGAATTGAGTGACAACAAAATTTTGGGGAGCTACAATGGAAATTAGAGTATGGCGAAATAGCCTCAAGTGTCACAAGGAATCAACTATCAAGATAATAGTATAAATATAAGCATGGTTACTACCTAAGGATAAAATGGTCAGTTTACTAAAACAACACGCATGTGTACTTAATAAAAAATACCTGTGGACTACAAGGTGATTAGGTTCAAGTAAGTGTCTTTGTAGTGGTGGTGGCCGGGGAGAGGGGGGATCTTAGTGAGGCCCATGGAATTATGAAGAAATAGCTTAAAACAGATGAGAGATGTACAGGTGGACCAGGATCGTCATTGGCCTCGGTGGATAATTACAAACTCTCTTCTTCCTGAACAGCAGAAAAGCAGCATTACTTGCTCGCCATCTGAAAAGAGGCTACATCAGGGGATCACACTAAGCACAGATGACTTACAAAATAAATATAGGTATTTCTCTTTCTGTGCCTGACTTGTTTCATTTAATATAATTCTCTCAAGGTCCATCCATGTTGTTGTAAATGGCAGTATTTCATTCTTTTTTATAGCTGAATAGTATTCCACTGTGTAGATATACCACATTTTCCGTATCCACTCATCCAAGAAATACCACATGTTCTCACTTATTGATGGGAGATAAAAATAAATAAATAAATTCATTCGCACACACACACACACACACACACACACACACAAACCACAGGGGAGAAGAAGACATAACAATTACAATTCCTTGAAGTTGACACGACAAGCATACAGAAAGGACATTGTTGGGTGGGAGGGGGGAGAGGGAGGAGAGAGGGAGGTTCCGGTAATGGGCCACAATAATCAACCACATCGTATATCGACAAAATAAAATTTAAAAACAACAACAAGAACAACAAAAATAAATATAGGAAAGTTTAGGTGAATTGGCCAACCCTTTTACCTCCTCTTCTCCTACATCACAATCCAATAAATTAAATTTAAAGGAGGCTGTTTTTGAAAAAGAGAAGCAGGCAGAGTGGAATTCTGCGAGATTCATCTACTGATACAGAATGCTATAGCAAAAGAACAAGGCGTGTTTGGACCTGAGTGGCTCCACCGCATGCCATTCACCTCAAGACTTATTTCCCTCCCTTCCTAAATTTACCTAGGTGTATATGATCTAGGACCTGGAATATTGCCAATTTATTTGAGGGTCTTTAAAGAATATGAGCTTAGAGGGGGGAAACAGGAAGCCATCTGAGAGGGGGGAAACAGGAAGCCATCTGAGAGGGGGGAAAAAGCACGTACCATAAAAAAGGCAATAAACTGAGCCATTGAACACTTAGAGCAGACCAGTCAAAACTAATGTGCCAAGCCTAGAGAGATTAAAATATGTGTAACAATTACTGACAAAAAATAAAAAGTTTTATCATCTCACCCCAGTTAGACTGGCTATTATCAAAAAGACAGAATAATAATGTGCAGAAAGAAGAACGCTCCTACATTGTTGGTGGGACTGTAAATCAGTACAGCCATTATGGAAAACAGTATGGAGTTTCCTCAGACAACTACAGATAGAACAGTCGTACAATCCAGTAATCCCACTGATGGGTATATACTCAAAGGAATGGAAATCATCATGTGGAAGGGATACCTGCACTCCCATGTTTATTTCAGCTCTTTTTACAATAGCCAAGAGTTGGAACCAACCCAGTTGGAAAGAAAAGCAGGGAAGAAAATTAGAAAATACAAGAAACCAATTTTAAATAAGATATTTAGGAGCAGAACCATTGAGAAGGTGACATTTGAAAAAGACTTTAAGGAAACAAGGCAAGAGATGCAGAGGTTCTATAGCAAGAGCATGCCTGGCTTGTGTAAGGAATGTTGAGGAGGCCAGTGCACTGTAATGGAGGGAGCAAGGGCTCTGTAAGAGGACAGTTGGGCAGTGAAGGGGTGGAGGATAGTCATGTAGGAACCTATAAAACCTAATCATGTTTTCAGCATTTAGACTTGTTGGGAAAGTGAAAGAAAATGGTCAGGGCCCTTCGGTGTTCAGAAACTTGCCGAGCATTTGATGTAAATATGCACGTGTGCCCAGGTGTTCCTTGGTTATTGTCTAATGTAATTGCCCACGTGCACCCAGGTGTCACAGGTTATGGACTTAAGTATAAAGGATCAGTGGCTCTGATCTACAGTGCCCCCACCCCCAGGATGCCCCTGGGAGGGGAAGTGGGGAGCCATGGGGAGGCCGCTACTGCTGCTGGAGGCTGTTGCTGCCAGGGCCCTTTGGACCCTCTGAGAGGCCGCCACCATCTCTAGACTGGTAAGCTGCTGGACCTGTCAGCTGCTGCTGCCATTGCTGAGGACTGAGCTCGTGTAGTCTGCCAACAGTTCCCGGGATCTTTCCCAATTACCTAGCATGGACCTGCCTGTGAGGGGTCTAGGAACCCAGCCTGGCATGTGAGGGGTCTGGGGACCCAGACTGTACAGTGGGTTTGAAGGGTCTGAGCCCTAGCTCTGACAATATAAATGGAAACTTAGTATAACTAAAATAATGAAACATTTTGGCTTTAGTTATTGTTTGCCTTACTCGACAACTGTCGTAGTTGTGTAGCTTTACAATCGGGCTATGTGAGCAGGATTCCAACACTAGCCCTAGTTTACAAATCTGAATGAGATGGCAGGCCATTGGAAGGATTTTGAGCAGGGAATGACACCATCAAGTTTAGATGTTAGCACTGTAATAATAACTACTTCATTGAAACTAGACTCCAGAAAGGCAAAAGATGGGAGGCAAGTTAGGAGACTAATGCAATAATAGCAGCTTTAAAAAATGCTCTTAGAATACTTTAGAATCATAAAAATTGTAAGATTTCTGAGTAAAAGAATGCAAATAGTGCCAAACAGGTTAGACAAGGGAAAGAAAAAAACATATAGGCTCATCACCGTGAAATACCAGAACAATAAATAATAGAAGTATAAAAACTTCTATCTTTCGTATTGCTAGAACAGAATACCTGGCATTAGGTAATTTATAAGAGATTCATTTGATTTACAATCCAGGGGGCTGGAAAGTCCAAGATCAGGAAGCCCATGTGGTGAGGGTCTTCTGCTGCTCATGGTACAAAGCAGAAAGTGGACAGGTGGTTGCAGAGATCACATGGCAAAAACACAGGAAAAGTGAAATTGAGGAAGCCAGCTCTTTAACAACCCTCTCTCCTGGGAATTCATTCATTCCCAGGAGAGAGAGCTAGAACTTGCTCATTCCCCAGGGAGGGCATTGTTATAGTCATGAGGGATCTACTCCACAACTCCCAGTAAGGTTGAGTTAATAATCTATGTCAGTGTTTGAAGTTAAATTGGTTGATTTGTATTTTTGCCTGTAAGTCATTCTTAATTTCTCTCTTTATTTTATCTTACATATTCTGTTAATTATAAAGTTCTGGTGATTTATGGCTTAACTATATTCAAATTTATTTCTTAATTTCTATCCTTTTAACCTGTGACTTTATCTCTTAAAACACCACAACTCTACCTTAACAGGCTTCAATACTTTTGGTTTTTTTCCATTTAAATTTTTTCTCACAGAGCTTCCAAAGAATCTATATGGAGTAAACATTTGACAATGTTATCCTTTTGCTTAAATTCCTTGAGTGGCCCCCATTACCTCTAGGTAAGTCCAGGCACTGTAACAGGGTATTTTGCCTTTTGATATTGTCTCTGCTTACCTCTCTATCCTTATTCTCATTTATATGCTTCAAAATTTACGATTCAGCAATGTACCTTTTTTATATAATTTCCTGCACATACCTTGTGGCTTCCTACGTTAATGCTTTTCCTTGTCTTCATCACTTTACTTCATGATTTTCTTATGCTGATCTCACTTGGAACCGACATCAGTTCTTCCAAGAAGCTTAGCTTTGATGCATTGTCTGGTGCCTCTACGCTCAGTACAGCTTGTGTTAGAAACATCTCATTTCTACTTTTGTTTTTATATCTCTCGCTGTGTTTGGTTATCACAGTGCAAGGTTGTTTGAGTGCTTTAATTCATTTTTGTATCCAGGTGATTCTGATATAGATGGTCCTTGGACCACAAGTTAAGAAGCACTTGCTTAGATGACCTTTCATATCCCTTTTATAACTAACAGACCAGACTTCTTTTTTTTTTTTTTTTTTTTTTTTTTTTTGTCTTTTTCGTGACCGGCACTCAGCCAGTGAGTGCACCGGCCATTCCTATATAGGATCCGAACCCGCGGCGGGAGCGTCGCTGCGCTCCCAAGCGCTGCACTCTCCCGAGTGCGCCACGGGCTCGGCCCACAGACCAGACTTCTGATAAGTAACTACATCTGAAGAAAATTTCACATGGTGATAATTGTATTAAATCCTATCCTGAATATTTATATATTTATATTTATATAATTATATAAATACAATAACAATAAGATCACATATGTTTGCATGACATTGAGAGTCTTAAAAGTTTCGAATGATCCTTTGGTGATAGAATAAACAATTCTGTGTTTTATGTGTTGTTGTTGCTGTTCTAGATTATACAGAAAGCAGTTCTACACTGTCTTCCTCTCTATGTCTATATTTAACTTCCAGACAGTAATAAAGATGTAAAGAGCTTGTGAAAATGTGCCTTTCTTAACAAACTTTAAGCTTTATTAAAGAGAGAAAGTGAGAAATATTTTAGAGAATAGAGGGACATATATGTGAATTTACATTCAGCAGATAACTTAATATCTTCAAAGGCAATTTAAAGGTTACCTGGGAACCATATTATTTAAAAAGTCTTGTCAGAAAATTTAACCTCCATTTTAACCTAAACTTATCACATGGAAACTGACTTTTTAAAAATTCATTTGCTTTTATAACCAGAGAAGATAGAAACCTGCTGTTCACCATTGCCACATTTCTAAACTCTAACTTCAGAAAAGGACTTTATGTACTCAGATTTATAATCTCCAAAAGAAGTATTCTTTAAACTCTATAATCATATTTCTCTTGATATTTTCCTGGCATAAAATAATTTATGTTGGCTCATAAGTTTGTAAATGTAGATGGTTTTTATTCTGTAGTTTCTTTCTAGAAGGGAAAAGATTGTAACCTTCTTGGGACTGGTAAATTTTTGACAGTTTTTTGCAAGGCTGATTCAATGCTATTGTCATTCTCTGAGATCAATTTTCTAAACAGCTGCAGAAATAAAAGTAGCCTTTAGTTCCAGCTATGCATGATCATCATAGCAGTAGCTGACCTCTAAACAAAGCAAAATAAAAAGCAGAGTAGAAAACAAAAGATATGCACGTACTTCAGACTACTACTACCTCAGCATAGCAGTTGTGCTGCTGGATGAATAAATCAAGGCTTTTTCACAGATTAGGAGTGAAGCACCCAGGTCACCCAAGAGAAGTTGGCAGCTGAATGGTGAATTTCTTGTTTGTCCGTTGCATTTTCACCAGTGAAATAACCTTACTGAGAATGTATATTTCTCAGTTCAGAAACAGAAGCCATTGTCATGGTTCAATGAGTTGATATAAAAAACAAAGGATTTCCAACTAATCTCATGAAATTTGGGAAAAGAATAGTACACGTGCAAAATTTATTCTTTTCTACAGCTGATTGCAATTGCATTTTCTTGACAATGTTAAAATGCTTTGTTTCTAATAAGATGCTAAAGATTCACCAAAGTGTATTGCAAATATATAAAAAGACTGCTGTTCAAAGACTAAATAACTCAAACAAGGCAAGGTCCAGGATGTTTAAAGAGAAAAGTTATGATATTAAGAAAATCTCAAATTATACCATCTAGTTTTCAAAAAGTATCCTAGTTACTTGAATAATTTCCTTTTGGAAATATTCAAGGTTTCCTAAGAATTCACCCCAGACAACTCTCTCTTTTCTGTGTGTGTGTATGTGCGTGTTCTTTGTGTGGGCCTATTTCTGTTGAATGACAGGGGGAAAAAAAAAAAAAAAAAAACTTTGGGATAGTCAGGGTGTGAAAGTCCTATGTCGGTTCTGGTGTCTGCACACTGAGATATTCTAGAGAAGCGCGAACAATGAACCGTCCTAGATGGTTTGGACATGGGCCGCCTAGAGGCAGGGGGCTGCAGAGATGATTTCCTAAGCTTCTGTCAAGCTCCATTAATCTGTTCTTCTGGGAGCGTTTGATGTTAGAAATGGTAGTCTCAAATATTTAAAACTGAAATAAAAGAAAAAAGTCAACGTACGTTATTTTCTCAGTGTTCTTCCTTTTAGTTATGTTTATTTCACAATTTCTTGAGTAGCCTTGTGCTTATACTTTGAAACGTTACACGCCATTTATTATTCCCATTTCTCTCAAAGTTTCTATTCAGAGTAAATATTTTGAAGATTTTCTTGCACCAAGAAATTCAGGATCATTAGGCATATGGTATTATTGTATTATTTATAGTAAAACAGCATATTTAGTATTATAGCAATTACTAATTTGAAAGAGTAAAAACAATTCTCATGAGGAGGTGACTTTCCATCCAGTGGATGTATCAGAATCTCCATGCGGCCTTTTTCATATTATACATATGCATCCTTCTCCTTTCTCCCTTCTTTTTATAGGAAGGCCAGTAATGTCACGTGTCATTTGGAACTGAAGTGCAGTGAGAGATGTTAGAGATGGAAGTGGGCTGTGTATAAGGAGTGTGCAGGCAGACACAGATTTGAGAGCTACTGATTTGGACAGTGATGCACAGAACACCCTCCCCCATCAGATAACTAAGTTGTAGTGCAGAGCATCAGCCAGCTACAAAAGTGTGGCAGATGCCACATACTGTGGCAGATATGAAGTGCAGCACCTAGGAGATATGGCACTAACCATGCTTGTGACACTTCTTGTGCAGAAGCAGGTGTGGGTAACCAGTAAGTAGAGTAGAAAATACCTTGTGAAGGACTCTTAGCTCCACAGGAACAGCTCACCTCTTTACACTTGAAGTTACAGGATTAAGTTCCATTTCAAAAACGTTATTTTAATGTATTTGTGCATAACTGGATAAGATTTTATGTTGCCTCTAGTTATTAAACTCATTTTCAGGGAACATGATTAACTCAAAAACTCACCATTTCCCAACACCATAATGCAATAAGCAAGCCTATATGGAGAAAATGGATTCTGGATGAATGGTTTCTATCTGGAATTAGTGTATTATAGGTAAAAGTGAAGCTAAAGAAAGATTCTTAAGCTACTGACTTTGTGATCATTAAGAAAAACTAAAGTGTGTATACTTCAAAACATGATGTTGTACACAATAAATACATGCAATTTTATGTCAATTAAAAAAATAATTAGAACCATAAGAAAGAAAAAGTAAAGTGCTCCTGACATGAGGGAAGGAGGGACCCTCATACTAACAGTGCCTTTCACCTTTCTGTAAAGTTGTCATTGCAGAATATGTGCCTTTACTTATGTAATAGCTACTGAAGAAAAAAGGCATTTGGATGTTGTCCAGTCAAAGCACATTTTAGTTTTAATTATATTTTGACCTAGAAAACAGAGTTTTGGATTACAATGCAGAAAAATTAGACTCCTAGTTTATGCAAGTGCACAATCTAAATGTAATTAAAACCTCTTTTCATTTAGATTTTTCTTTCAGTTGTTCTGAAATTGGAGTTTACCAACTACACTGGCAACATAGAACATATGAAGCTGAAATATCAAGAAATGTGTAACTGTAGAAAGAAAACTGTTAAATAAGGAATTTTCACACTCTGTATATGCAGACTTTTCAGTATTATAAATGGCATAATACTGTAGTGACCACAGACATTTTCCCAAGTTTTGAGACAGCAGTTTTCTACTCAGGTTTTAATTTTCCAGCTCCATCCACCAAATCCCATCCTGTTCACTCTTCTTTCATCGAGAGAAAAGCAATTATAAACATCAATTTAAAATAATTAATTAAATCTAGTCTGCTGGGTAAATCTATATTACTACTTGATACAATATTAAATATTCTAAATTTTACTATAAATAATAATGCTGCATGTGTAACACTGTAGTAAATTATGTATTGTATGTCACTTAAGGTAAAAATAATATTTTAAGGTAGGTTCAAAAACAATCCACCCATTTTATAGATGGCTTCCAGAGGTTAAGGAAAATTTGTCCAAATTTACACAGGGAGAAGGTGGAGGGAGAATTAAACACCCATCTCTGCACATATAATTAGTATGCCTTAATTGTTGTTGTTATAGTATAGTTTTTGCTTGTACAATTGTATTTCTTATCATTGACTTTAATGGTATTTGACATTTTAAAATGTGAACTGCGTTGAATAAAACCGAGTTCATCATTTGCTTTGGCATGATGTACTGCTTTAACATCTTTAGGCACAATTTCAGCAAACCTTGAGGCAGAATTTAATGAACTGTATTTTCTGCTTAAAATGTCTGCAATATCCAGGGTTCTGCAAGTTAATCCAGTAGGATCTGCAACCTGAGCAAGATTTATCTCTTTGGGAGCTCCAAGTTGGTCAGGGTTAGATTTAAGTACATTTGAAAAACATGCCATTTTCTGACATAATGTCAAGAAACCACCCATTGCTTTCAGAATAAAATTCAAATTTCTAATCGTAGTACGAAAAAACCTTCACTGCTGAACTCCAGCCCAATTTTTTTAGCTTAACACACCTCCACCATACATATTTTATTCCAAATATATCTGTGTCTACTTCCTATTTCTGAACACATGCTTTTCATTTTTACATTTTTGAGTTGTCCTCAATATGAAATTTTTATAATTATTTTGTGCATTCCTTATTTACCTTCAAAACTTGTCTGTAAAGACGCTTGTTCAGAATAATATTTCCTGACCTACTTGTAAGAATTTATTTGACTTTGTTTCCATTATATGTCATATAAAGCAGCAGCATGGCCATCTTTTCTATTTACTTGTTTGCCTGTTTTTCATACGTGTGTCTCCCTCACTAGGTCGTGGGCTTCTATGAATACAAAAGGTCCAGATGTTTGATATTCAATAAGGTTTCATAATTGAATTATGTGAAAATCAGGGATTTCCTTATGCTCTCTGACATACCAATTTATTTTAGTATGAGTGTTCAAAAAGTTTTCCCTAGTGTTTTGTAAATGCCACCTCTAAACATTCTTGTCTTGAGGCTCAACTTACAAGTGGTAATCAACTATATTTGTAATGTTTTTATTAAATAGTGATAATTTTGTGGTTAAAAGAGGAGAATGTACTTAGAGTTCCAAGTTTGTCTCTTATTGTCTGTGTACTCAGTTTCTTAAGGTGTAAGATAGGAAGGATAATTAGTAATGATTGTATCCCTTTTATAGGCTTGTCTGAAAAATTAAAAGCTATATTTAAAGGACAATATCTGGCATATTTTAAGCACTACATAATCGTTGGAAACTACTAGATCGTAAGCTCTGGGTGGACAGGGATTTTTTTTCACAGTTGTCTCCTCAATGCCCTATCATAGTTCCTCACACAAAGTTGTGGCCCATTAAATGTGCTTTGTTGAACAAATGAATTAATTTAAAATATATTATTAATCTTCCCAAATGCTGTTAAGAAAAGATTCACATTTAACTTGATTTTGAATGTCAATTATGAATTATCCAGTCAGAGAAGGGAGAAGGAAGCAATGTGAATTCCAATGAAAGGAACAGGATTTCAAATAGAAGAAGGTATGCATGGGGCGTAGAATATTGGGAAAAGATCAGATATTCAAAGGGGCTGGGACTTTGTGTTTCTGGGAGAAGTGATAGGAACATAGAGTTTTCCAGATTGTTCTGAGAATTTTTTATGTCATAGTAAGACAGGAGTTTTAATTGTACACTGCCTCGAATGCAAAATAGTTTTTAAAGGTGTATAAAAGTACAGACCTATTTTTTAGTATGCAAATAATTCTGGCTTTATTGTGAAAAATAGCTTCTGTTCAGATAAACTGGCATCTGAGGATACTAGTTAAGAGGCATAAGTAATAGAGGCTTTAAGATTATGGGCAAGTGGCTTAATCTGTCTGAACTATACAGCTGCATAAGTGTAAAATGGGTAAACTAATAATGTTTACTCACAAGAGTGCAAGGTAGTAATTCTAAATCATTATAATAATTATATCATCATCATTATATACATCAGTTATAACAAGGAGTATTAGATTCCAAATTAACATAGGAATATTGCAGATAGAGAAGTAAGAATACACTACAGCGGTTTTTAGAGGCCATCATTTATAGCATTTGGTTATCATGGACCTGAGACTCTAACATGCGGAAGATTTAAGAGTGAGCTCTGTAGATATATTTACCAAGGTAAAATAGAAGAATCAGTATGTATAATAATTAATGATCAGAAATTTAGAGATGTTTGAGATTTTGGGGTGAGACAATGACATGGAAATGTCCAACAAGCAGTTGCACATATCATTCTAGAGACTAGAAGGAGGACTATAAATTTAGATAAAAATTCATCACATAGAGATGCAAGATTAAATCATGGAACATCATTGACAAAAATAAGGACAGTGAGAAGAAACAAAATAATAATAGAAGCTAGGGAAAAATGTGTATTTAATGTGTGAAGGCCCAAAGGTATAATATGTTTTCTCGGAAGCAATGGGAGGAAAGGGACTGACTACTACAATCTAAAACCTCAGAGGAATAAGATATAGTATGTGATTTTGCTATGTTTTTTAAAAGATAAAGTTTATTAAGTACTTTCTTTGGAGTAGAAGCTTAGTTACACTAGATTGAGAAATAAATGAAGGTAATAAGGTAGAAATAATAAGTGTCCTTGAGGGAGATCACTTCATATGGCTTCTGTTTTCTCTGGGAAGTAGGATATAAAGTCATCTACTAATTGTCTGTGACAGAAAAGAGAAAAAAATATGCAACATTAACCAAGAGAATTTAGGTCATGATAAGTTTTCCTAGAACATTTTCTTTTTTTTTTTTCCAGCTGGTAGTGGATATTTAATTCCCCCCTGCCCCATAAATGGACTGCAAACAAAGTTCTTGGGTTAATGATTTTCAGAAAAATAGCATGTCATTCACCAACATGTGATTATAAATAGATACAAAACGGATTTATGGGTACTACACTCATTCTTTATATGCCACCTTTATTTTGAGCCATGTAGATAGTAAACATAGTTTCTTAATTTTCACAAAATATCTGAAATTTAGAAGATGGCTCTTGTCATTTTTCACAAGTTTAACTGTGAATGAAAAAAACATTATGCTTTTCATTCAAGGGTTCTTTTTATTAACTTTTCTTAATCTCATTTAAAAATATTTATTGTTCAATAATAAGGATAAATTATCTTTGCTAGTATAGCAGGATAAAAGATTTAGTCATAGCACAATCCAAATATGCAAAAAAAGCTCCTCTTTAAATTCTAGCATTGATCTAAATTAATGGGTTTAGGGAAGCATAACATTGTGAATTAAATCCATTGTAGGTTCTTTTATTTGGCTACTCATTTTTGAATGACCCACTTTCTCTTGCATAAAGGCTCAGTTTTTCAGATTGTCTTTTCGTCCATCCTGACCAAGATGACACACGTGGTACATGTTTGAGGATTGTCTAATGACGTTTTGGAAATGAGTGAGTCTTATTTTGCATATACCTGTTCAGATTTTTATGCTATCCTCAAGGCCTACTGCTAGGTGAATGGTCTGATCCGGGCCTTAACTCACGAGTAGGCCAGCCGGAGGATCTATTGTGGTGGCTAAGTCTGTGGATCTCAGTATTTTCTTTTCTTCTTAAAGTTCTTAAATAATCTGGCTTCTTTGTTCCATATCCTGACCTTTGTTGGTCCACCAGCTTTTTAAGAGCCATAGTATCCTCACTGGGGCCAGCATAAATTTCTGAACCTTTCTATATTGTACCTTGACTATGCAGACTCAGGAGAGTACCCTCAGATGATTTGGCATTGACAATACTATGCAATTAGCCCATGCCATGTTGAATAAAGCTCAGAATTAAATGCAGAGCTTCCCCTGGAGCACTGCATGCTCCCCTTACTCTGACTATAAAGATTATAACCTCTAAAACTTTCCATCTTAAAAAAAGTCCAATCAGTATAAAGAAAAAGGCAGAAATGGATCTGTCCCTGAACATGAGAGTAGATACAATGCTATGGAATTTCTGGGGAGAAAGATTAGAAAAAATGTCATAAGACAGTCAGCATATGAACTGGGCCTTAATTTCTGAAGTAGGTATTGACTATGAATAGAATTTAATAAGCACCAAATGGCTTATGCTATTCCTGGAAAAGGAAACAACTTCAGGCAAGGCACAGAATGAGGAAAATGAGGCGGACTCTATGCAAAAAGAGTTTGACTAGCTGAAGAGTTGTGATTACAAAAGGAAGAAGTGGAGTATAATATGGTACAGGTGGAAGAAAAACTGATTTTAAAACTTCTTTGCTGCCAGATCTAGGAGTTTGGTCATTTATCTATGTGCAGTTAGTAGCAGGTGATTGTTATTGAGTGCAGCTGGGACCTGATCAGAATTTTATTTCAAGCAGTCATGTTTGGAATGTATAAATATTTAGAAGTACAGAGACGATGGAAGGCCATTTCCTTTTACTTAGTTTAGTTTTCAAGACCTAATTCAGCCTGCATTTGTACAGCATTAATCTGTCTCACAAGAGGCTAGTCATAAGACATATTGTGAAGTACATAGAACTTTGTTTTGATTATTTATTGCTTTCTGATTAACAGACATTCCTACTGCTCAATCTTGCCCACTGCTTTTAAACATCAAGGTTACTTTTCTCTTCATTTAATGAAAATTTCCCATTCCATTCTTTATTTCAGTATGTTCAAAATTACTAATTTCATAAATAACATGAAATTGAATAGTTGTCATTGTCATCTTCACAAGGGTGCCTTCTGTGATAATAATTTTGAAGTCAGCAGAAAGGAAAAATCTGGGGAGTGGTGTCTTAATCTGCTCAGGATGTGTTAACAAAATATCATAGACTGAGTGACTTAAATAACAGAAATAACAGAAATTTATTTTTCACAGTTCTGCAGCCTGGACTTCAGGGCGCCTGCATGGTAAGGTTCTGGTGAGCGCCCTCCTCCTGGTTTGTAGATGGCCATTTTTTCATTGTCCTCACACAGTAGAGAGAGGTAGATAAACTCTCCCTTGTTCCTTTTTATAAGGTTATTGACTTCAACATAAGGCTCCACAGTCATGATCTAATTACCTGCTGAAGGCCCCACCTCCAAATGCCATCACAGTTTTGGGGGAACACAAAGATTCAGTCCATAGCAGATGCCATATCATTTCACAGAGAATAGGTAGGCACATGATCTGTCCACATGCTTAGTCTACGTGTTCTGTTATCATTAATTCAGGGAACTTAATTCAAGAGTTTAATTCTCACTGATTAATACAGTATCTATATTGTGTAATATATATCCATATTTAAATTAATTTGATATTCTAAATTTATGAAGTAATTCCTGTCAGGCATAAACATTATATTGATTTAAAGGTTTATTGTCCCCAATAACCCTACGACTATGCTAAATATTCTTGGAGATAAAAAAATTTATAAGGCACAGCCTTTATCTACTCTGAAGATGAGAATGGAAATAACAAGGCTAGCATTATAATTGCACACCTCATTCAAAATTATTATCAAAAAAGAGAATAAATTGCAGCTCATTAAGGACTGACAATGTTTTATTTTCAAATATAATTTTCAGCAGTGAATTACTTTGTTTTTTTTACTTTTAGAATCAGAGTGACAATCGCTACGGTTTTGTTAAGTTAACAACACTCTATCAGATTCTGCTAATTGCTTTCTTGACTCCTGCCTTCTTCCTTCCTTTCTGTGTTCCTGTTCCACACTAACTAAATCACTTAAATTATCTGAGAATGAAGTAAACAAGGAGGTGACTTGGAGGAAACTTCATTAGACATGAACAGTGCTATTAAATTTTTGCACATTGAAAAACTGTGTTCACCGGTTTTTAATAGCATTGCTTAGTTATGTCAATTAATGCTTTTATCAAACTACTTGAAATATAAAAGCACAATGTTTAAATTATGATAACATTCGAATATTGCATCATAGCCAAATTTTAAAATTTGTTTTATATAGGAAAAATATGTAAAATTTATAGTATAAAGAAGAATATATATGCATAAAAACTATATGTACATTAAGAATGTAAAATATAAAATATAGGCTATTAGAGGATAGAGAAGAGTGATAGAACATGGCATCTAAATACCTGTAAGAGTAAATTTGTCAATATTGCACTTAGGCTTTCCATAAAAATAGAAAAAGGGCAACAAAAGGGTAAAATAAATTTAAAGTAGAACATCAAACTTTACATGGTTAGTTACCTATCTCTCAGTTGATTTGGCTTTATTTAGTGATATATTTTTGAGAATCAGAATAGATTTACCACCTGTTTGTCTTCCTCCCACATTGATGATCATAGATAATTTAAAATATTTTATTATAAGATATTTCATTTACGTAAAATAAAAGATATATTGCATATATATGAATATATACACATGAGTACATATAAATATACATATATACAATTTTTAAGAAATGAAATAAATAAATGGCCCTATATCCACGACTTAAGAAGCAGGGAGAAAAACCAAACAAGATCAATGTTTATAAGCTCTCATTTTAGATACCATCCTGTCTTTTTGATGTGGATAACTACTACTTTTACTTCTGTATTCAATGTTTACTGGCTCTCATTTGAATTATATATATAAAATATGTTTTTTAGTTTGATTTTTTTTTGTCTCAGTATTGAACTCTACATAAACAGTAACCTCTGGTGAACAATCTTTTATCATTTAGTTTTTTTCCATTCAATTTTATGTTTTTTAATTCATCTATGTTGATGTCTGTAGCAATAGTTTATTCATTTCACTATAGTGTAGGCATTTATTTTATAAATGTACCATAATATATTTATCAATTCTCCTGTTGATGAACATTTGTATTGCTTCTAGATGCTCACTTTTATGTATGTTGTTATTATTTTGATGTATTTTGATATATATTGAATTTTCATATTTCTCTTGGCGTGAGTATAAAAATATTTTATGGGAGATGAAGTGCATCCTCATCTGGCTTTTGTATTCATTTAAATTTTGACCACAATATATAAAACATTTTCTCACTTTCATTTGGCTTTGTGTATCCTTAATCATTGATAATGTTGAGCTTCTTTTCATTGGTTGATTCACAGTTCTGTTGTATTTATTTGAAATGTTTGCATGGGTTTTTCAGCTATTTTTTCCTGTACGGAACTATTTTCTTTCCTATCGATTACATAAGTTATTTATATGTTATGGAAAGATCTCCTAGCTGTTACCAAAATATATGTATGTATGTATGTATTTCTCCTGGGACATGCCAGCTTACATTTCTCTGCCTCAGTTACAGTTAATTATATCATACTGCTGAGTTCTAGTCAATGGAGTGCAAGTGGAAATGATGTGCGCCACTTCTAGGAGAGATCCATAAAATCATTCAATGTGCTGTCATTCCAGGGCTTCTGAAGATTGGGGTGAGGACCCAAGCACAAACTTGGAAAAGAGAGTTGATTCTTTCCTAAATGATTGTATGATACAAAGTCTGTCCTCACCATCTTTCATACTTTCCTCCTTCCCTCCACAACATACACACACTCACACAAACACACAAACACACACAGCTACTACTGACCAAGAGCACTCTGCTTGCACTGTAACAGATGAGAAATACAACTTTCAATGCATTAAGTGTCAGAATGTCAATTTTTATTTGTTACCACTCCCTTGCCCTCATTCTCCTAATTCATATTGGTAGAATATAATAATTTGTTCATTTTACTCATTTTACATGTGCACTTCCAGGTGTTTTCTTTGGTTAAAAAAAACAAAACAAAACAAAACAAAACAAAAAACCCTTAATTCTAACGTAGTTGAATTTACCATGCTTCTTCTTTAAGACATAGCTTGCTTTTATGTCTTGTTAAAATATTGATCTTGCTAAGATAATAAATGTATTGTCTTATATTTTCTTCCAAAAGCATAATGCTTTTCTTTTTCTACTGGGTCCTTTTAAACATAATGTAAAAATGAGAAATATTTTTTTTTCATCTAGCTAATAAATTGTCACAACACAATTTTCCATAAGTGAACTGTTTCTTATTAATATTATCAGTAATATATCACTAATATATATCACTTTATATTACCCTGTATAATATTACCCTGATAATATCTTTCCCTGTAATACATTACTGTGTATTACCCTATAATATATCAAGCTTTAATATATGTGTGGGTCAGTGTCTAGGTCTCTTTCCTGCTCTGATTTCACACTGTCTTAACTCGTTTGTTTCATAGTGTTCCTATATCCAGTATGACAATTTTTTCTTGAAGTTTTTCTTTTTCAAACACACCTTGCTTATGTTAGTTCTTGTTTCCATACAAATTTTAAAGTAAGTTAAATTTCATAAAAATCTTTTTCAAAGGTAATTTAGAATTTCATTAAACCTGAAGGTAAATTTGAGAATAAATATATTTACCATTTTGATTCTTTATATTTCATATTTATTCATTTATTTAGGTCCTTTACAATGCATTTCACCAATGACATATATTATTACATAAATATTTACACATCTTCTGTTAGATAAATTTGTGATTACTTTGTAGGGTGTTTGATGCTGTAAATTTTGATAACTTTGAAAAACTTTTTTTTTGAAGTTCAATATACTTGACAAGTGTACATGTCACAATTGTACATTCAAAAGGAGTTTTAGAAAATGAGCAACCACGTTAATTTAGCAGGTCATAACAATCTAGAATTTAATGCATTAGATTTTGTGTAATTCTGAACTTTTATTAAGTCAATAAGCACACTGTTTAGTTCACTGAGCTTGCTTTTAATTGGACATTGGAGTAATGTCAATGTGCTATAAAAGTTTCTGTTCTTTCCTCTTTTCAGACTGCTAACAGAATCTTTTCCCAGTGGCACTGGTTTTCAGACAAATTACACACTATTCTACTACATGACTTTGGTAGACATTATTTATGCAGTCCCCTGGGCCAATACTAGAAATGGAATTGTTGCATTGTAGGATATGAATGAATTCAGCTTCAATAGGTTGTACCATACAGATTTCTAAAGTGGCTGCATTTTTTTTTTTAACTTAAATAAGAGAAAAAATACATAAGGATGGGAAGACAAAATAAAACAATATTTTTTCAAATAACATAGTTGATTCTATGTAGGATTTGGAGAAAATCCAAAATTATATACTTAAACATTAAAATGAGTAAGACCACTTAGCAGTTACAATGCATGCAAGATAATTAAACAAAATTAATTTTGTTTTTATAAATATCAAAGGCAAACACATAGAATATTATTTCTTAAATGGTATTGTAAAAATCTATTTCTGTCAAAATATTACTTAATAGTTCTGCTTCTAGGGATATGGCGAATGAGATATTCTTAAAAATCCTCTTGCTATATAAATCACAATATGTATAATTTTACATGCACAGCTAAACTTTCAAGAGAGTAAGGAAATCCCCAAGAGTCTGTCCTGGCCCCAAATAAACAAAGGAAATAAGCTGAATCCACAGTAGAATGGTAAGCAAAGACGGAATCCCGAGCAGCCTACTACATTGGGGCAACGTGGGAGAGAGGCTTACTTTTTGAATCCAGATAGAATTTTATTTTGTATTTTTTAAATACCCTCCTCCACCCCTTCTTTTTTTTTTCTTAGCTATTTTTAATATTTTCTTGCTATTGCCAATTTTATTCCATTTAAAAAAATTTCTTAAGGTATATTATTTTTTATATTCTGTATTTCATTATTCCAGTATACAAAATCCATGAGTACTAAAGATTTTCAGTTTTTTTTTCTGCAGTATCTTGCTCATGTGACATGTATTTTTTTCATTACTTGTTAATAATTGGCTGAATATTAACTGGAAATTCTTAACAGTCTGAGTAGAACATGCTTTCTTTAGAGAAAGTTTATATTTGTTCCTTCTTGGTGTCAGAGACACTATCAAGCTTTAAATAATTTCCCAACTTGTGATTTCCTTGCCCACTAAAATGATAGAAATTCAAATCTCAAGATAACTTAAAGGCAGGCTAATTTTTCTTATTGGTATCATTAGCTTGTTATTACAAAACATTCTTCTCATAGGTCATGCAGAGGCAAACACTTTTCTTTATAGACTCATTTCCCTGGCAAGTTGAATTTTGTTCTAGTCTACCTTTTTTCCCCATTAAGAAGTCAGGTTTTCTGTGGGATCAGGTTTGTTGTCACCTCACCTTCATGGGCTCAAAACCAAGCTATTTTCCCAATATGCCCCCAAATGCTACAACTCTTTTGTATTTCATGTTTGTTTACTATTTTATACTGACATCCATTTCTTGTTACTATGCTTTATTTGGGGCTGGAGGAGCATTTGGAATTTTGCATATATTCATTTAAAAAATTTAATTCTACATACTTCTACAATGTGTTTTAATAATGCATATATTGTACAATGGTTTGCTTAATGTAGATAACATATCCATCACTTAAACAATTTATCTTTTCTCTGTAGTGATTATGGTCAAGATCCTTTTTCCTAGCTATTTAAAAATATGCAATATAGTACTATTAGCTCTAGTCAGACTAGAACACCAGAACTTACTCTTCATATCTTCCTGTAACTTTGTACCTATTAATCCACCTCTTCCTCTCCCTCAGCCAACCCCCTTCCCTTCCTTGCCTCTAGTAACCCTTATTTTACTCTATCCTTCTGTAAGAACCACTTTTTTGTTGTTACTGTTGTTTTTTCAATTCCACATAAGAGTGAAATCATGTGGTATTTGTCTTTCTGTCCTTGACTTACTTCACTTAATATGATGGTTTCTGGTTCCATTCATGTTGCTGCAAATGACAGGATTTTATTTTTTTATAGCTGAATAGTATTCTACTGTATATAGATACCACAGTTCCTTTATTCATTCACCTGTTGATGTACATTCAGTTTGATTCTATTTCTCAGCTATTGTGAATAGTGCTGCTGCAATGAATATGGGAGTGCAGGTGTCTGTTTGATATATTGACTTTATTTCCTTTGGGTATATATCCCAGTAGTAGGATTGCTTGGTTATAAAGTGGTTCTATTTTTAGTTTCTTGAGAAACCTTCATACTGTTTCCATAATGGCTGTATTAATTTACATTTCCACCAAGAAATACAAGAGTTCTCTTTTATTTGCATCCTCACGTGCATTTGTTATTTTCTTTTTGATAATAGCCATCCTATGTGGAGGGAGATGATATCTTACTGTGGCTTTAATTTGCATTTCCATGATGATTACTGACATTGACCATTTTTCCATGTGCCTGTTGGCCATTTATATCTCTTCTTTTGAGAAACATCTGTTCAAGTCCTTTGCCCATTTTTAATAGGTTTATTTATTTATATATTCTTTGCTATTTAATTGTTTGAGTTCCTTTTATGTTCAAGATCAAAATACAGTAATTTTCATCACAGAAATCGAAAAACAATCTTAAAGTTTATATGAAAACACAAAGAACCATAGAGATAAAGCAAACTTGAACAAAAAGAACAAAATCAGAGGCATCACATTACCTGACTTCAAAATATACTATAAAGCTATAGTAACAAAAATGGCATGACACTGGCATAAACACAGAAAAATAGACCAATGAAACAGAACAGAGAATCCAGAAATAAATTCACACATTTATAGCCAACTGATTTTTGACAAAAGTGCCAAGAATATATATTGGGGAAAAGACAGTCTCTTCAATAAATCATGCTGGGAAAACTGGATATGCACATGCAGAAGATTAAAAATAGACCCCTATCTCTTACCAGACACAAAAATCAACTCCACATGGATTAAAGACCTAAATTTAAGACCCCAAACTATGAAACTACCAGAACAAAACATAGGAGAAATAGTACATGAAATTGGACTGGGCAGCACTTTTTTTTTAACAAGACTACAAAGGTACAGGCAACTAAAGCAAAAGTAAATAAATGAGACTACATCAAACTAAAACCCTTATGCACAGCAAAGGACACATTCAACAAAGTGAAAAGGCAACCTACAGAGTGGGAGAAAGTGTTTGCAAACTATGCATTGCACATATTCTTACAAGATGTGCTGTGCATATAAAATTGTTTGATATTTATCATATATGTGATAGAGCAGAAGGATTTTTCAAATTACCTCAACCACCACATTCCTGGAAGTGGAAGTCTCAAGTAATATTTTAACAAATATTGAATAATTATTACTTCCTAACTGATGGCTATTAGTCAATGCCTAGGGAGCTATCATTTTACATTGCCAGTTTAATAAAAACCACATGGCTTAATGATACATCTAAGAATAGAGTTGACATTGTTTTGTTAATGATGAGCTTAACTGGCAAATCTACTTGAGCAGACATATATTCCACTTAGGTATGAGTTGAACTCAGGCACTACATAGTGAATAAATCAGAATCATCAAGATAATTATTTTGCATGAAATTCAGATCACATAAAAACACCAAGCAAAGCCCAGCAATTTTATATTTATGCTTTTACTTCCATCTCAACACTAATTAAGACATTGGAATTCTCATAGTCTGTTTTCGGAATAGTCCTAATAAGGCATTCAATAAAACAGTTTGGTTTAGGTAATGCTGCCAACTTCTGAGCCTTAAAGATAAAATGTTCTCAAAAGGACTAAATAGGATATACTAATAATTGGTTACTATGTGAAAAGATCAAAACATTGATCTTTCTGGAATGTCGATATATTGACAGCATTGTTTCATACCCACTAAAATGACTATGTTGGAAAACAGCTTGGTAGTTTCTAAAATAGTTAAACATAAATTTACCATATGACATGAATTTCACTACTAGGTATATACCCAAGATACTGAAAACATATATTCACCGGAAGATAGCAAATTATGTTCTTAGCAGCTTTATTCATAATAGCTATGAATGAACCTGAAAGACATGATGCAAATGAAAGAAGTCAGGCACAACTGACCACCTATTATGTTGTATCGTTTTTAAGAAATGCCATGGAAACCCTAATCTATATATAGATAAAGTAGATTAGTGGTTGCCTGGGATGCGGGGTTGGGAAACTGGGATAGGGATTAACAATAAATGGACATGAGGGATCTTATTTGGGTGATAGAAATGTTCCAAAACTGATTTATCATGATACTTGCATAACTTGGAAAAGTACTAAAATTAAATTGAATATACACTTAAAATGAGAGAATGACATAATATTACCTTCAGAAAAATAATCAAATAGGTTGTAGTATGTAATTAAAAATTATTTTATAATTGCAACATGTGAAAAATAAAAACTTTACTCTGGAGCAATTAATTTTAGATAATTTCTTTAGAGTGATGATTTAGCAGCATCATTGTCTATTTGGGTACCAAATAAACAATCCTTTCAAGTCTTTCTTTAATGTGGGTGTGATAGTTTTTATGCCATTGATCTAACTATTATGTCAGATATTAACAAAGAAGTGAAAGAGAATGTGCACCTAAAAGAAATTTTATTTTGACCAAAAGAAGTCCTTTGAAGCTTCCATAAGAAGATTATCACCACCAGCTTTGTTTTGCATATGAATACTAACACACAGTTATTGAATTACTACAGATTATTAGGTCTTTCTGATGATCTGGTACAGCTTGACTTTTAACTGATTCTCGCTCATGTAAATTACAAGAAAAATCAAGAAAATTTAACATAATCTAAAAATATCACTTTCATCTTTTGGCATTTGAATTAGTCTAAAGTCTGCCTTTTCCTAATTAAAATTATTAATTGAATAATCTGGACTTGGAATTTGTGAAGCAAATATGTTTTATAAAAGCTGGATGAAATGTTTCTCAAACAGGAGCCTTAAAAGTTTGGGACAGCAATACTTTTAGTAAAAATTGCTGAACACAATATCTCTGAATATGGGAAGTAAATATTCTAGACATAATCATTCATTAATATTGTGTGTATAAAATCTTAATATCCTTTAAAAAAAATCACACACAAATTGTTCCTTAACACCTTTTAGGAAGAATTTTAGTTATGGAATAAAATTCTCTAGGGAATGTACCAGATCTAAAAATGTACATCAATTAATATTGCTAAATGTGCTTGTCCCAATCCTGGACTGCATTTTCAATTGACAAAATGGGCCTTGCAGTTAGGTGTTTGATTTCATTTGGACCAAATTAGAGCAAAGGATATTAGATCAATAATTCTTTTGCAGAGGCAGGCTAGCTCATGAACAAGCAAAAAAGGAAAAAGGAAAGATGATTCACAATGATGATCAATGGAGAAATAACTCAAGTACAGTTATGATTTCCTTTAGAAACCTCCCTTAATAATCCAGTTTTAGAATCATCATTTTGGCAAGAGGTAGTTAATGCTAAAATATAGATAAAATGATCTTGAAGGTGTTTAGAATATGATGATTTTTTTTTTTGTTAATTGAAAAAGAGGACAATAGTGCTGCAATAAACGTTGGAGTACAGATATCCCTTCAAAACAATGATTTCCTTTCCTCTGGGTATATTCCCAGCAGTGGAATAGCTGGGTCATATGGTAGATCTATCTGCAATTGTATGGGAAACCTCCATATCCTTTTCCATAAAGGCTACACCATTTTACAGTCCCATCAACAGTGTATGAGAGTTCCTTTTTCTCTGCAACCTCACCAGCATTTATCATTCTGTCTTTTGGATATTAGCCTTCCTAACTGGAGTGAGAAGATATCTCAGTGTGATTTTGATTTGCATTTCCCAAATGCTGAGTGATGTTGAGCATTTTTTCATGTGTCTGTTGCCCATTTGTATATCTTCCTTTGAGAAATGACTATTCAGCTCCTTTGCCCATTTTTTAATTGGGTTACTTGTTTTTTTGCTGTAAAGTTGTTTGAGTTTCTTGAATATTCTGGATATTAATCCTTTGTCAGATGTATATTTCGCAAATATTTTCTCCCAGTCTGTTGGTTGTCTTTTCACTCTGTTGATTGTTTCTTTTGCTGTGCAGAAACTTTTTAGTTTGATATAATCCTGTTTGTTTATTTTTCCTTTGGTTGCCTGTGCTTTTGGGGTCGCATTCATGAAGTCTATACCTCATCCTAGCTCCTGGAGTGTTTCTCTTATGTTTTCTTTAAGGAATTTTATTGTTTCAGGGTACATATTTAATTCTTTAATGCATTTTGAGTTGATTTTGGTATACGGTGAGAAATATGGGTCTAGTTTCATTCTCCTACATATGAATATCCAGTTTTCCCAGCATCATTTGCTGAAGAGGGAGTCTTTTCCCCAGTGTGTAGGCTTGATGCCTTTGTCAAAGATCAGATGGCTGTAGGTGTATGGGTTGATTTCTGGGTTCTCTATTCTATTCCATTGATCAGTGTGTGCCGGAGACCAGCTCCAGTCGAGTTGTGGGTCCTTGAAAGAGGGATGGAGAGGCGGCTAAAATAAAAAACATAGGCAGAGACCTCGGTTCCTTTGAAGCACATTCTCACCCTGTGGGCTGTCAGCGCTGTCGCAGCCAGAGCAGCTGAAGCAGCTGAAGCAGACTTCAGACTGAAAACAGCATTTTTATTTGTTACACAACACGGGGGGGTTAATGTGAGCATTTTAACTACATAAACCTTTAAAATTATTAAACCAATAGTTAAACGGAAACTTTTCTTAAAATTACGTCAGTTCTCATAAAATTAATAATCTACAAGGTTAAATAAAACTTGGTGGTCAGTCAATTCTTTCTGGTGATTATATCTGTTGTGGTTGATTAGTCCGTGACACGCTGTTCTTGACGTTTTTCACCATTGTGTTTCTTTTTTTCTTGTCCTCGTATTAACCTTAAACTTATTACTACCAGCAAGCATAAATTATATGTCTGACTCAAATTTGAGATGGCAGCGATTGCGGTTTTCAAAGTGTTAAACAAACCTTATATATATTTTTAACTTTGATTTAATGATTCTCATGTTTCTATAGGCATGAACCTATTGTTCATTTGGAAAAGGAATAAAGGATATTTGAACAGCTTTATCATGCATGTACTTAGTATAGTGGCTGTGTGGCCCAATGTAAAGTGTCAAAGTGCACAGCACCATCCCTCACAAAACCAGGTGCATTTTAAATTCCCTCTATAATCTTTATTTTTAGGAGGGAAAGTTGTGCATCATATGTTTTTGTCCTAATATCTTACTAAGATGTTTTTATTTAACTTAGGACACCAATGAGTAACAGTGTTTCTACGCATACTTTCTCATAAACTTAATTCTTCCTATAATATCTTTTTCCATTAATTCTAACCATTCTCTTACCATTAATGTAATCCCCTGTAAATGACGTTTGCCAACTTAAGTCATATTTAGGATGTCCCCTAGGAGGGTACCAAATTTTTCCTTACCCCATTTTATAATCCATATAACCTTTACCCAGATGGTGGGAAGAGGATGGGGATTTCTATTGTTTATTAATTTCTTCGGTAAAAACAATTGCTCATGGCTACTCATAAGGTGTTTTTAAAACATCCGTTGGTGTAATAAATTGACTGAAAAGAGAGAATTTGGAATTGTTCAATCTTCCCAGATCTTTTGTGGGATAATCTAATTTTATGACAACAACTGTCTGTGTGTCATTTTTTTGCATCTTTTGGTAACTTATGAAACTTCCACGCTGACCAAAACATCAAAAGAGAAAGCAAAAGCAGCACCACCATGCCAAAGCAGAGATCTTTAAGTGAAAGCAAGTGCTGGTAGAGGTGGCCCCGCCAGCAGCTCTCCCTCCAGGGCCTTGCCAACTCAGAAAGGGCAGCCCAAGCTATTCTTTTCAAGACCCCGCCATGGCATGGACCGCGCCAAGTGTGTCTGTTTTTATGCCAGTACCATGCTGTTTTGGTTATTACAGCTTTGTTGTATAGTTTAAAGTCAGGTAGTGTTATGCCTCCAGCTTTACTTTTTTTGCTTAGCATTGCTGTGGCTATGTGTGGTCTTTTGTTATTCCATATGAATGTTAGACTAGGTTTTTTTTTTTTCTTTCAGAGAAAAATGTCTTTGGAACTTTGATGGGGATTGCATTGAATCTGTAGATCACTTTGGGTAGTATGGACATTTTCACAGTGTTAATTCTTCCAATCTAAGAGCATGGGATATCTTTCCATTTTCTTGTGTCCTCTTCAATTTCTCTCAGCAGTGGTTTGTAGTTTTCATTGTAGAGATTTTTCACATCCTTGGTTAAGTTTATTTCTAAGTATTTTATTATTTTTTGGTGGCTATTGTGAATGGGCTAGCTTTCTTGATTTCTTTTTCCGCACGTTCACTGTTGGAGGATAGAACTGCTACTGATTTTTGTGTGTTGATTTTTTATCCTGCAACATTGCTGAAATCATTTCTCAACTCTAAGAGTTTTTTTGTAGAGGCTTTAGGCTGTTTGATATACAGGATCATATCATCCGCAAACAGGGACAGTTTGACTTCATCTTTTCCAATCTGGATGCCCTTTATTTACTTCTCTTCTCTGATTGCTCTGGCTAGTGTTTCCAACACTGTGTTGAATAGGAGTGGTGAGAATGGTTATCATTGTCTAGAGTTGGAACCAGCCCAAATGTCCATCAACAGATGAGTGGATAAATAAAATATGGTATAGCTACACAATAGAATACTACTCTGCTATAAAAAAAGAATGAAATACTACAATTTGCAGCAACATGGATGGACTTAGAAAAAGTTATATTAAGTGAAACAAGTCAGACACAATTAGAGAAATTACCACATGTTCTCACTTATTTGTGGGGGCTAGAATAAATAAATATATAAACAAGTGGTGGTAGGGAAAAAGACACAACAATCGAAACAATTCCTTAAACCTTTTTTTGGGTTTTTTTTTTTTTTTTTTTTTTTTTGTGACCAGTATGGGGATCATAACCCTTGGCTTGGTGTTGCCCGCATTGCACTCAGCCAGTGAGCACACCCGCCATCCTTATATAGGATCCGAACCCGCGGCGGGAGCGCTGCTGCGCACCCAGTGCCGTGCTCTCCCAAGTGAACTGTGGGGTCGGCCCTCTTAAACTTGTTAAGACAAGTGAACAGATATGATGTTGATGGGTGGGAGGAGGGAGAGGGAGGGGGGAAAGAGGAATTGGTAAAGGGGCATGAAAATCAACTACATGTACGATGATAAATTAAAATTTAAAAAAAAGAAAGAAAATACTCTTGAGTCTCTAGATTTAACCACCAATATACAAGAACTACAGAGAACACACATCATGTGGAGGCCATCAGTAGGATGCAGACTGGGAAATTCTCCTACACAAACAACTCAGCTTGTTACCCACACATGCAGAGTATGTAAAGAAAGAAGATGGAGTGGAAACTACAGATTAAAAGAGATTTATCAGCTAATTATAATATATGGAACGTTTAAAGATTTTGATTAAGATACACAAGTTGAAAAAAGAAAGACATTTAAAAGACATGGATAAATGTGAACAGTGATTGAATAGTTGGTTATATTAACAAGTAGCATTTTTTAAGTTGTGACATTGGTAATTTAGTTAAGTTTAAACAAATGACTGCCTATCATTTATTATAGATACATAGTAAACTATTTAATAATGAAAAAAAAGAGGACAATAAATATTGGAAATGCAACCACTACTAATGCTGAAATCTAAGTAAGTTTGCCCAGAGGATTATCCTGAATCTCATAAGGAGTCCACAGGAATTTCATGTGCA
This sequence comes from Cynocephalus volans, assembly GCF_027409185.1. Classification (NCBI taxonomy): domain Eukaryota; kingdom Metazoa; phylum Chordata; class Mammalia; order Dermoptera; family Cynocephalidae; genus Cynocephalus; species Cynocephalus volans. The sequence continues at coordinate 27,204,724 of NC_084466.1, forward strand.
AAGTCATCATTTTTTCAGAGAAAATAGCTTTACACATTTCAAATGCTTTTGGCAAATGATTGACTGATGTCCCAGGGTTCTCTGTCATACAGTAGATAAAGAGCTAGATGTCATCAGCTAGCTCTCTTAAGTGTAAAACAGATTGATTTGACTATTGAGAAAAATTTTAATAGCAACATCATGGATCCTGTGAGATGAGTATATAGAAAAATATGTAAATCAATGAATAAAATTTTCTGATGTATTTACATTTCAATGCCTACTATAGTGTTGGTAAATGATATCCCAAATAATCTTTTAAATTTTGTTGGGTTGATCTTCTTTCTAATATTATTTAGTCCAATGAAATCAGTTCTTTCTAAATGATCCTCCCAAACCAATGAACCACATTTTCCCAGTATTCACATCCTAGTAAAGTCTTCTTACTCTTTAAATCTGGGCTGATCCTATGTAAACAATGGAGTGAAGCAAAAGTGACTCAGATCCTTCTGATAATAAGATTATGAGAAACTTTGTTGCCTCTGCCTTAGTCCCTTGGAACCTTTACTTTGGGGAACGTCAGCCACTATGTAAGATGTCCATCTGCCTTGAGATTGCCATGTTTTGAGGAAGCCCACGTGGAGTGGCTATGTGAAGACAGAAATTCCTTATCCCACAGCTACTTTGCTATACAAACCCAGGCGACAAACATGTAAATGGAGAATCCTTGAGATACCTACAGTTCTGGCCATTGTCTGACTGCATCTACATGAGAAATTATAGTCAGGATGCTAACTGAGCTCACTCAAGCTAAAGATTGGAAAGAGATAATAAATAATTTTTGCCTTAAGACCCAAAGTTTTGGGACAGTTTGTAATGCAACAAGAGATAACTAGAACCATTAACAGTACATGTGATTATTCTTTTGATGATAGTTGAGAAGAACGCAATCATTCCTGAACTAGTCATTATCTTTAGATGCAAGTAAAACATAAGTGGCATCAGAACATAATCTCTGTTTATCTGTTTATGAGCACTATGATCTGTCAAGTGTAATATAGAGGACTTTAGAAAACAAGGTGATATTAGAGAACTAGAAATGAGTTAAGAACATGGAGTTAACATTATAGTATATGTGTAAGTAATCAAAAATATAATACAGAATTTAACTCAGAAAGATATACTTGTGAAGTTTCTTAGAATCCATATGTTGCATGTAATATTCAGTTGTATTCACTTCAAATGACAGGAAATTTGCAATCTCTTACAGTAGTTCATGTCGTAATTTTATTTATCATTTGTTCTAGCCTCTCTCTCTAAGACTTACATTCGTTATTTAGATCTTTACGTGAAACTGAGTATAGAAGTAGAATAGATGGTTTGAGTGAAGATCAAAAGATATTTGGATTTGAAATTACTTGAGCTACTTATTTCTTTCAAATGTGCCATGAAAATAGAGCTTTGTAACCTTAAAGACAATAAATATACCACTTGAGAGAGAAATGAAAGGAGCATATGTTTATAGGCATAGCAGGAAGAGGAAGAAGCACAATAAAAAAACTAAATATTTTTTGACGTATTGGAGAGTTCATAGATATATCAGAAGTCTGCTAATATTTTATATGATTTAACTGTCTTGATACAATTTAAATGCACACACTGGCACTATATATGTATTTCTTTATGTATATGTTTCTATACATTCTTGTGTATATGAATCACATACTAGCAGAAGCATAATTAGATATTTTATAATTAAATAAGAATTACAAAAATTATCAGATGGAAATTTGCAAATTTCTGTTTAAATATGGTAGGCATAATGAAGATTGACATTTACATGTGAATAAGTATATTATACATTTTTATAATATATATTGGAAAAGATCTCAAAACGCTATAATTTTGTGGAGGAAATGCATACCGAGAAAATAAAATGTATCATGTTGGGCACTCACCCCCCCCCCCCAGCATAAATACAAGCTATCTGGCATGCAACACAAACAACAGAAAGAGATGGAGTAAAGATTAGGTCATTCCTAGTTATGATGTTCTGAATTCTTTTTTGTTTCAGTGACATTATTGACTTCACATTTTGATTTCTTTTCTTATTCTAAATTGCTGCAGTATTTCTATGGAGTGGATTTTCCTCTCTGCCTTATCAAATTAATAGACAAAAAGATTATAGACTCAGATCATAGAAACATCTGCTGAAAATTCTCTCAGATAATTCTCAGATAAATTCTCTTAGAAATATTTTGGTAGAATAAAAACCTAAATATCAGATAAATGCAAACAAATATCTGATAAGTTGAATATTATATTGTCACATTCTTATATTCATGTCAGTAATGAGAAACAAAAGTAATTTTTAAAATTAATAAATTAAAAATTTATAAAAATGAAGTTACCAGAATTAAAAAACTTTTATTATTGCTAATCTCTTACATCAGCATTTCTGAAACAGTGTTAATAGATTCTAAATGGAAAGGTTGGGTTTTTTTAGGTATATCATCATTTTTAAATACATAATTTTTATTTGAACATTGCATGACAGTGGACATATGGTTAACTCTTATCCTAAATTTAAAATGTTTCACATAAAATAACTTAATCTTTCTCTTTCATGAAAGGAAAGTGATTGTATTTATAGACTGATGTTACTCAAAATGAGGGAAGAAAATTCCTAGACATCTTGTTGATTACATAAAAATGTTTAACTGCAAAATAAGGAATTTGAATAATGTTATCTACCTAGAGGGAGGAAAAGAACAGCAAAATTATTCAGTAGTATTTTTCCCAATATTCAGATTTGTTGGGCATGTTGATTTTTTTTTTGTTTGTTTTTGTTAAAAGTGGTTTATAACAGGTTTTAATGAAGCCATCATTCACCCTACTCTATTTTCAATCAGAAACATGTGGTCTCATTTAGAATATCCTTAGATTATTTGGCAAACCTCAGGTATTTGATTGCTTTTAATCAAGAAAATAAAGCACATTTGCTAAATCTTTTTATTAAGAGATTATCAGATTTTGACAAATATCCTTGAGCAATTAAGAATCTTAATCCTGAAGCCTAGGTTAACTGAACTTGGGATGCCAAAAAATAAAAACAAAAACATTATATAAGGCAGTTTATTTTATGAAAGAAAATTAGGATAACATAAAATCATCAGAGTCTGGAGAGAAATGGAAATTCAAATTCTGTTTTTTTTTTCTTAGACTTTCAATCAGATTAACACACATAATAGTAGTATTCAACATAAAGGGTTTTTTATTTTTTTAACTAACACTCTGT